>NC_068277.1:44331699-44931699 GCF_025860055.1 Xyrauchen texanus
GGGACGTCCCATACAGTATACACACCTTATATCAAACCAGTTTACTGTAGCATTTTGGAGAAATGTCACATTATTCGACTTCAGAGGCCCATAAAGACCTCATTTCTAACAAGTAGAAAAAACTAATGGTCAGTTCTTATACGGGACGCCCCATACAGTATACACACCTTATATCAAACCAGTTTACTGTAGCATTTTGGAGAAATGTCACATTATTCGACTTCAGAGGCCCATAAAGACCTCATTTCTAACAAGTAGAAAAAACTAATGGTCAGTTCTTATACTGGACGCCCCATACAGTATACACACCTTATATCAAACCAGTTTACTGTAGCATTTTGGAGAAATGTCACATTATTCGACTTCAGAGGCCCATAAAGACCTCATTTCTAACAAGTAGAAAAACTAATGGTCAGTTCTTATACTGGACGTCCCATACAGTATACACACCTTATATCAAACCATTTTACTGTAGCATTTTGGAGAAATGTCACATTATTCGACTTCAGAGGCCCATAAAGACCTCATTTCTAACAAGTAGAAAAAACTAATGGTCAGTTCTTATACGGGACGTCCCATACAGTATACACACCTTATATCAAACCAGTTTACTGTAGCATTTTGGAGAAATGTCACATTATTCGACTTCAGAGGCCCATAAAGACCTCATTTCTAACAAGTAGAAAAAACTAATGGTCAGTTCTTATACGGGACGTCCCATACAGTATACACACCTTATATCAAACCAGTTTACTGTAGCATTTTGGAGAAATGTCACATTATTCGACTTCAGAGGCCCATAAAGACCTCATTTCTAACAAGTAGAAAAAACTAATGGTCAGTTCTTATACTGGACGTCCCATACAGTATACACACCTTATATCAAACCAGTTTACTGTAGCATTTTGGAGAAATGTCACATTATTCAACTTCAGAGGCCCATAAAGACCTCATTTCTAACAAGTAGAAAAAACTAATGGTCAGTTCTTATACTGGACGTCCCATACAGTATACACACCTTATATCAAACCATTTTACTGTAGCATTTTGGAGAAATGTCACATTATTCAACTTCAGAGGCCCATAAAGACCTCATTTCTAATAAGTAGAAAAAACTAACGGCCAATTCTTATACTGGGACGTCCCATACAGTATACACACCTTATATCAAACCATTTTACTGTAGCATTTTGGAGAAATGTCACATTATTCGACTTCAGAGGCCCATAAAGACCTCATTTCTAACAAGTAGAAAAAACTAATGGTCAGTTCTTATACGGGACGTCCCATACAGTATACACACCTTATATCAAACCAGTTTACTGTAGCATTTTGGAGAAATGTCACATTATTCGACTTCAGAGGCCCATAAAGACCTCATTTCTAACAAGTAGAAAAAACTAATGGTCAGTTCTTATACGGGACGTCCCATACAGTATACACACCTTATATCAAACCAGTTTACTGTAGCATTTTGGAGAAATGTCAAATTATTCGAATTCAGAGGCCCATAAAGACCTCATTTCTAACAAGTAGAAAAAACTAATGGTCAGTTCTTATACGGGACGTCCCATACAGTATACACACCTTATATCAAACCATTTTACTATAGCATTTTGGAGAAATGTCACATTATTCGACTTCTGAGGCCCATAAAGACCTCATTTCTAATAAGTAGAAAAAACTAACGGCCAATTCTTATCACGGGACGTCCCATACAGTATGCACAATTTATATCAAACCATTTTACTGTAGCATTTTGGAGAAATGTCACATTATTCGACTTCAGAGGCCCATTAAGACCTCATTTCTAACAAGTAGAAAAAACTAATGGTCAGTTCTTATACGGGACGTCCCATACAGTATACACACCTTATATCAAACCAGTTTACTGTAGCATTTTGGAGAAATGTCACATTATTCGACTTCAGAGGCCCATAAAGACCTCAATTCTAACAAGTAGAAAAAACTAATGGTCAGTTCTTATACTGGACGTCCCATACAGTATACACACCTTATATCAAACCAGTTTACTGTAGCATTTTGGAGAAATGTCACATTATTCGACTTCAGAGGCCCATAAAGACCTCATTTCTAACAAGTAGAAAAAACTAATGGTCAGTTCTTATACAGGACGTCCCATACAGTATACACACCTTATATCAAACCATTTTACTGTAGCATTTTGGAGAAATGTCACATTATTCGACTTCAGAGGCCCATAAAGACCTCATTTCTAACAAGTAGAAAAAACTAATGGTCAGTTCTTATACGGGACGTCCCATACAGTATACACACCTTATATCAAACCATTTTACTGTAGCATTTTGGAGAAATGTCACATTATTCGACTTCAGAGGCCCATAAAGACCTCATTTCTAACAAGTAGAAAAAACTAATGGTCAGTTCTTATACGGGACGTCCCATACAGTATACACACCTTATATCAAACCAGTTTACTGTAGCATTTTGGAGAAATGTCACATTATTCGACTTCAGAGGCCCATAAAGACCTCATTTCTAACAAGTAGAAAAAACTAATGGTCAGTTCTTATAATGGACGTCCCATACAGTATGCACAATTTATATCAAACCATTTTATTGTAGCATTTTGGAGAAATGTCACATTATTCGACTTCAGAGGCCCATAAAGACCTCATTTCTAACAAGTAGAAAAAACTAATGGTCAGTTCTTATACTGGACGTCCCATACAGTATACACACCTTATATCAAACCAGTTTACTGTAGCATTTTGGAGAAATGTCACATTATTCGACTTCAGAGGCCCATAAAGACCTCATTTCTAACAAGTAGAAAAAACTAATGGTCAGTTCTTATACGGGACGTCCCATACAGTATACACACCTTATATCAAACCAGTTTACTGTAGCATTTTGGAGAAATGTCACATTATTCGACTTCAGAGGCCCATAAAGACCTCATTTCTAACAAGTAGAAAAAACTAATGGTCAGTTCTTATACGGGACGTCCCATACAGTATACACACCTTATATCAAACCAGTTTACTGTAGCATTTTGGAGAAATGTCACATTATTCGACTTCAGAGGCCCATAAAGACCTCATTTCTAACAAGTAGAAAAAACTAATGGTCAGTTCTTATACGGGACGTCCCATACAGTATACACACCTTATATCAAACCATTTTACTGTAGCATTTTGGAGAAATGTCACATTATTCAACTTCTGAGGCCCATAAAGACCTCATTTCTAATAAGTAGAAAAAACTAACGGCCAATTCTTATACGGGACGTCCCATACAGTATGCACAATTTATATCAAACCATTTTACTGTAGCATTTTGGAGAAATGTCACATTATTCGACTTCAGAGGCCCATAAAGACCTCATTTCTAACAAGTAGAAAAAACTAATGGTCAGTTCTTATACGGGACGTCCCATACAGTATACACACCTTATATCAAACCAGTTTACTGTAGCATTTTGGAGAAATGTCACATTATTCGACTTCAGAGGCCCATAAAGACCTCATTTCTAACAAGTAGAAAAAACTAATGGTCAGTTCTTATACGGGACGTCCCATACAGTATACACACCTTATATCAAACCATTTTACTGTAGCATTTTGGAGAAATGTCACATTATTCGACTTCAGAGGCCCATAAAGACCTCATTTCTAACAAGTAGAAAAAACTAATGGTCAGTTCTTATACGGGACGTCCCATACAGTATACACACCTTATATCAAACCAGTTTACTGTAGCATTTTGGAGAAATGTCACATTATTCGACTTCAGAGGCCCATAAAGACCTCATTTCTAACAAGTAGAAAAAAACTAATGGTCAGTTCTTATACGGGACGTCCCATACAGTATGCACAATTTATATCAAACCATTTTACTGTAGCATTTTGGAGAAATGTCACATTATTCGACTTCAGAGGCCCATAAAGACCTCATTTCTAACAAGTAGAAAAAACTAATGGTCAGTTCTTATACGGGACGTCCCATACAGTATACACACCTTATATCAAACCAGTTTACTGTAGCATTTTGGAGAAATGTCACATTATTCGACTTCAGAGGCCCATAAAGACCTCATTTCTAACAAGTAGAAAAAACTAATGGTCAGTTCTTATACGGGACGTCCCATACAGTATACACACCTTATATCAAACCAGTTTACTGTAGCATTTTGGAGAAATGTCACATTATTCGACTTCAGAGGCCCATAAAGACCTCATTTCTAACAAGTAGAAAAAACTAATGGTCAGTTCTTATCACGGGACGTCCCATACAGTATACACACCTTATATCAAACCAGTTTACTGTAGCATTTTGGAGAAATGTCACATTATTCGACTTCAGAGGCCCATAAAGACCTCATTTCTAACAAGTAGAAAAAACTAATGGTCAGTTCTTATACGGGACGTCCCATACAGTATACACACCTTATATCAAACCATTTTACTGTAGCATTTTGGAGAAATGTCACATTATTCAACTTCAGAGGCCCATAAAGACCTCATTTCTAACAAGTAGAAAAAACTAATGGTCAGTTCTTATCACGGGACGTCCCATACAGTATACACACCTTATATCAAACCATTTTACTGTAGCATTTTGGAGAAATGTCACATTATTCGACTTCTGAGGCCCATAAAGACCTCATTTCTAATAAGTAGAAAAAAACTAATGGCCAATTCTTATACGGGACGTCCCATACAGTATACACACCTTATATCAAACCATTTTACTGTAGCATTTTGGAGAAATGTCACATTATTCGACTTCAGAGGCCCATAAAGACCTCATTTCTAACAAGTAGAAAAAACTAATGGTCAGTTCTTATACGGGACGTCCCATACAGTATACACACCTTATATCAAACCAGTTTACTGTAGCATTTTGGAGAAATGTCACATTATTCGACTTCAGAGGCCCATAAAGACCTCATTTCTAACAAGTAGAAAAAACTAATGGTCAGTTCTTATACGGGACGTCCCATACAGTATACACACCTTATATCAAACCAGTTTACTGTAGCATTTTGGAGAAATGTCAAATTATTCGAATTCAGAGGCCCATAAAGACCTCATTTCTAACAAGTAGAAAAAACTAATGGTCAGTTCTTATACTGGACGTCCCATACAGTATACACACCTTATATCAAACCATTTTACTATAGCATTTTGGAGAAATGTCACATTATTCGACTTCTGAGGCCCATAAAGACCTCATTTCTAATAAGTAGAAAAAACTAACGGCCAATTCTTATACGGGACGTCCCATACAGTATGCACAATTTATATCAAACC
Source organism: Xyrauchen texanus (assembly GCF_025860055.1). Lineage (NCBI taxonomy): Eukaryota > Metazoa > Chordata > Actinopteri > Cypriniformes > Catostomidae > Xyrauchen > Xyrauchen texanus. The sequence continues at coordinate 44,336,997 of NC_068277.1, forward strand.
ATTTTACTGTAGCATTTTGGAGAAATGTCACATTATTCGACTTCAGAGGCCCATTAAGACCTCATTTCTAACAAGTAGAAAAAACTAATGGTCAGTTCTTATACGGGACGTCCCATACAGTATACACACCTTATATCAAACCAGTTTACTGTAGCATTTTGGAGAAATGTCACATTATTCGACTTCAGAGGCCCATAAAGACCTCAATTCTAACAAGTAGAAAAAAACTAATGGTCAGTTCTTATACGGGACGTCCCATATAGTATGCACAATTTATATCAAACCATTTTATTGTAGCATTTTGGAGAAATGTCACATTATTCGACTTCAGAGGCCCATAAAGACCTCATTTCTAACAAGTAGAAAAAACTAATGGTCAGTTCTTATACGGGACGTCCCATACAGTATACACACCTTATATCAAACCAGTTTACTGTAGCATTTTGGAGAAATGTCACATTATTCGACTTCAGAGGCCCATAAAGACCTCATTTCTAACAAGTAGAAAAAAACTAATGGTCAGTTCTTATACGGGACGTCCCATACAGTATACACACCTTATATCAAACCAGTTTACTGTAGCATTTTGGAGAAATGTCACATTATTCGACTTCAGAGGCCCATAAAGACCTCATTTCTAACAAGTAGAAAAAACTAATGGTCAGTTCTTATACTGGGACGTCCCATACAGTATACACACCTTATATCAAACCATTTTACTATAGCATTTTGGAGAAATGTCACATTATTCGACTTCAGAGGCCCATAAAGACCTCATTTGTAATAAGTAGAAAAAACTAACGGCCAATTCTTATCACGAGGCGTCCCATACAGTATGCACAATTTATATCAAACCATTTTACTGTAGCATTTTGGAGAAATGTCACATTATTCGACTTCAGAGGCCCATTAAGACCTCATTTCTAACAAGTAGAAAAAACTAATGGTCAGTTCTTATACGGGACGTCCCATACAGTATACACACCTTATATCAAACCAGTTTACTGTAGCATTTTGGAGAAATGTCACATTATTCGACTTCAGAGGCCCATAAAGACCTCATTTCTAACAAGTAGAAAAAACTAATGGTCAGTTCTTATACGGGACGTCCCATACAGTATACACACCTTATATCAAACCAGTTTACTGTAGCATTTTGGAGAAATGTCACATTATTCGACTTCAGAGGCCCATAAAGACCTCATTTCTAACAAGTAGAAAAAACTAATGGTCAGTACTTATACGGGACGTCCCATACAGTATACACACCTTATATCAAACCATTTTACTGTAGCATTTTGGAGAAATGTCACATTATTCAACTTCTGAGGCCCATAAAGACCTCATTTCTAATAAGTAGAAAAAATAACGGCCAATTCTTATACGGGACGTCCCATACAGTATACACACCTTATATCAAACCATTTTACTGTAGCATTTTGGAGAAATGTCACATTATTCGACTTCAGAGGCCCATAAAGACCTCATTTCTAACAAGTAGAAAAAACTAATGGTCAGTTCTTATACAGGACGTCCCATACAGTATACACACCTTATATCAAACCAGTTTACTGTAGCATTTTGGAGAAATGTCACATTATTCGACTTCAGAGGCCCATAAAGACCTCATTTCTAACAAGTAGAAAAAACTAATGGTCAGTTCTTATACGGGACGTCCCATACAGTATACACACCTTATATCAAACCAGTTTACTGTAGCATTTTGGAGAAATGTCAAATTATTCGAATTCAGAGGCCCATAAAGACCTCATTTCTAACAAGTAGAAAAAACTAATGGTCAGTTCTTATACGGGACGTCCCATACAGTATACACACCTTATATCAAACCATTTTACTATAGCATTTTGGAGAAATGTCACATTATTCGACTTCTGAGGCCCATAAAGACCTCATTTCTAATAAGTAGAAAAAACTAACGGCCAATTCTTATACGGGACGTCCCATACAGTATGCACAATTTATATCAAACCATTTTACTGTAGCATTTTGGAGAAATGTCACATTATTCGACTTCAGAGGCCCATTAAGACCTCATTTCTAACAAGTAGAAAAAACTAATGGTCAGTTCTTATCACGGGACGTCCCATACAGTATACACACCTTATATCAAACCAGTTTACTGTAGCATTTTGGAGAAATGTCACATTATTCGACTTCAGAGGCCCATAAAGACCTCAATTCTAACAAGTAGAAAAAAACTAATGGTCAGTTCTTATACGGGACGTCCCATATAGTATGCACAATTTATATCAAACCATTTTATTGTAGCATTTTGGAGAAATGTCACATTATTCGACTTCAGAGGCCCATAAAGACCTCATTTCTAACAAGTAGAAAAAACTAATGGTCAGTTCTTATACTGGGACGTCCCATACAGTATACACACCTTATATCAAACCAGTTTACTGTAGCATTTTGGAGATATGTCACATTATTCGACTTCAGAGGCCCATAAAGACCTCATTTCTAACAAGTAGAAAAAAACTAATGGTCAGTTCTTATACGGGACGTCCCATACAGTATACACACCTTATATCAAACCAGTTTACTGTAGCATTTTGGAGAAATGTCACATTATTCGACTTCAGAGGCCCATAAAGACCTCATTTCTAACAAGTAGAAAAAACTAATGGTCAGTTCTTATACGGGACGTCCCATACAGTTTACACACCTTATATCAAACCAGTTTACTGTAGCATTTTGGAGAAATGTCACATTATTCGACTTCAGAGGCCCATAAAGACCTCATTTCTAACAAGTAGAAAAAACTAATGGTCAGTACTTATACGGGACGTCCCATACAGTATACACACCTTATATCAAACCATTTTACTGTAGCATTTTGGAGAAATGTCACATTATTCAACTTCTGAGGCCCATAAAGACCTCATTTCTAATAAGTAGAAAAAATAACGGCCAATTCTTATACTGGACGTCCCATACAGTATGCACAATTTATATCAAACCATTTTATTGTAGCATTTTGGAGAAATGTCACATTATTCGACTTCAGAGGCCCATAAAGACCTCATTTCTAACAAGTAGAAAAAACTAATGGTCAGTTCTTATACAGGACGTCCCATACAGTATACACACCTTATATCAAACCAGTTTACTGTAGCATTTTGGAGAAATGTCACATTATTCGACTTCAGAGGCCCATAAAGACCTCAATTCTAACAAGTAGAAAAAAACTAATGGTCAGTTCTTATACGGGACGTCCCATACAGTATACACACCTTATATCAAACCAGTTTACTGTAGCATTTTGGAGAAATGTCACATTATTCGACTTCAGAGGCCCATAAAGACCCCATTTCTAACAAGTAGAAAAAACTAATGGTCAGTTCTTATACGGGACGTCCCATACAGTATACACACCTTATATCAAACCAGTTTACTGTAGCATTTTGGAGAAATGTCACATTATTCGACTTCAGAGGCCCATAAAGACCTCAATTCTAACAAGTAGAAAAAAACTAATGGTCAGTTCTTATACGGGACGTCCCATACAGTATACACACCTTATATCAAACCAGTTTACTGTAGCATTTTGGAGAAATGTCACATTATTCGACTTCAGAGGCCCATAAAGACCTCATTTCTAACAAGTAGAAAAAACTAATGGTCAGTTCTTATACAGGACGTCCCATACAGTATACACACCTTATATCAAACCATTTTACTGTAGCATTTTGGAGAAATGTCACATTATTCGACTTCAGAGGCCCATAAAGACCTCATTTCTAACAAGTAGATAAAACTAATGGTCAGTTCTTATACGGGACGTCCCATACAGTATACACACCTTATATCAAACCATTTTACTGTAGCATTTTGGAGAAATGTCACATTATTCGACTTCAGAGGCCCATTAAGACCTCATTTCTAACAAGTAGAAAAAACTAATGGTCAGTTCTTATACGGGACGTCCCATACAGTATACACACCTTATATCAAACCAGTTTACTGTAGCATTTTGGAGAAATGTCACATTATTCGACTTCAGAGGCCCATAAAGACCTCAATTCTAACAAGTAGAAAAAAACTAATGGTCAGTTCTTATACTGGACGTCCCATATAGTATGCACAATTTATATCAAACCATTTTATTGTAGCATTTTGGAGAAATGTCACATTATTCGACTTCAGAGGCCCATAAAGACCTCATTTCTAACAAGTAGAAAAAACTAATGGTCAGTTCTTATACGGGACGTCCCATACAGTATACACACCTTATATCAAACCAGTTTACTGTAGCATTTTGGAGAAATGTCACATTATTCGACTTCAGAGGCCCATAAAGACCTCATTTCTAACAAGTAGAAAAAAACTAATGGTCAGTTCTTATACGGGACGTCCCATACAGTATACACACCTTATATCAAACCAGTTTACTGTAGCATTTTGGAGAAATGTCACATTATTCGACTTCAGAGGCCCATAAAGACCTCATTTCTAACAAGTAGAAAAAACTAATGGTCAGTTCTTATACGGGACGTCCCATACAGTTTACACACCTTATATCAAACCAGTTTACTGTAGCATTTTGGAGAAATGTCACATTATTCGACTTCAGAGGCCCATAAAGACCTCATTTCTAACAAGTAGAAAAAACTAATGGTCAGTACTTATACGGGACGTCCCATACAGTATACACACCTTATATCAAACCATTTTACTGTAGCATTTTGGAGAAATGTCACATTATTCAACTTCTGAGGCCCATAAAGACCTCATTTCTAATAAGTAGAAAAAAATAACGGCCAATTCTTATACGGGACGTCCCATACAGTATGCACAATTTATATCAAACCATTTTATTGTAGCATTTTGGAGAAATGTCACATTATTCGACTTCAGAGGCCCATAAAGACCTCATTTCTAACAAGTAGAAAAAACTAATGGTCAGTTCTTATACGGGACGTCCCATACAGTATACACACCTTATATCAAACCAGTTTACTGTAGCATTTTGGAGAAATGTCACATTATTCGACTTCAGAGGCCCATAAAGATCCCATTTCTAACAAGTAGAAAAAACTAATGGTCAGTTCTTATACGGGACGTCCCATACAGTATACACACCTTATATCAAACCAGTTTACTGTAGCATTTTGGAGAAATGTCACATTATTCGACTTCAGAGGCCCATAAAGACCTCAATTCTAACAAGTAGAAAAAACTAATGGTCAGTTCTTATACGGGACGTCCCATACAGTATACACACCTTATATCAAACCAGTTTACTGTAGCATTTTGGAGAAATGTCACATTATTCGACTTCAGAGGCCCATAAAGACCTCATTTCTAACAAGTAGAAAAAACTAATGGTCAGTTCTTATACGGGACGTCCCATACAGTATACACACCTTATATCAAACCAGTTTACTGTAGCATTTTGGAGAAATGTCACATTATTCGACTTCAGAGGCCCATAAAGACCTCATTTCTAACAAGTAGAAAAAACTAATGGTCAGTACTTATACGGGACGTCCCATACAGTATACACACCTTATATCAAACCATTTTACTGTAGCATTTTGGAGAAATGTCACATTATTCAACTTCTGAGGCCCATAAAGACCTCATTTCTAATAAGTAGAAAAAATAATGGCCAATTCTTATACGGGACGTCCCATACAGTATACACACCTTATATCAAACCATTTTACTGTAGCATTTTGGAGAAATGTCACATTATTCGACTTCAGAGGCCCATAAAGACCTCATTTCTAACAAGTAGAAAAAACTAATGGTCAGTTCTTATACGGGACGTCCCATACAGTATACACACCTTATATCAAACCAGTTTACTGTAGCATTTTGGAGAAATGTCACATTATTCGACTTCAGAGGCCCATAAAGACCTCATTTCTAACAAGTAGAAAAAACTAATGGTCAGTTCTTATACGGGACGTCCCATACAGTATACACACCTTATATCAAACCAGTTTACTGTAGCATTTTGGAGAAATGTCAAATTATTCGAATTCAGAGGCCCATAAAGACCTCATTTCTAACAAGTAGAAAAAACTAATGGTCAGTTCTTATACTGGGACGTCCCATACAGTATACACACCTTATATCAAACCATTTTACTATAGCATTTTGGAGAAATGTCACATTATTCGACTTCTGAGGCCCATAAAGACCTCATTTCTAATAAGTAGAAAAAACTAACGGCCAATTCTTATACGGGACGTCCCATACAGTATGCACAATTTATATCAAACCATTTTACTGTAGCATTTTGGAGAAATGTCACATTATTCGACTTCAGAGGCCCATTAAGACCTCATTTCTAACAAGTAGAAAAAACTAATGGTCAGTTCTTATACGGGACGTCCCATACAGTATACACACCTTATATCAAACCAGTTTACTGTAGCATTTTGGAGAAATGTCACATTATTCGACTTCAGAGGCCCATAAAGACCTCAATTCTAACAAGTAGAAAAAAACTAATGGTCAGTTCTTATACGGGACGTCCCATATAGTATGCACAATTTATATCAAACCATTTTATTGTAGCATTTTGGAGAAATGTCACATTATTCGACTTCAGAGGCCCATAAAGACCTCATTTCTAACAAGTAGAAAAAACTAATGGTCAGTTCTTATACGGGACGTCCCATACAGTATACACACCTTATATCAAACCAGTTTACTGTAGCATTTTGGAGAAATGTCACATTATTCGACTTCAGAGGCCCATAAAGACCTCATTTCTAACAAGTAGAAAAAAACTAATGGTCAGTTCTTATACGGGACGTCCCATACAGTATACACACCTTATATCAAACCAGTTTACTGTAGCATTTTGGAGAAATGTCACATTATTCGACTTCAGAGGCCCATAAAGACCTCATTTCTAACAAGTAGAAAAAACTAATGGTCAGTTCTTATACGGGACGTCCCATACAGTATACACACCTTATATCAAACCATTTTACTATAGCATTTTGGAGAAATGTCACATTATTCGACTTCTGAGGCCCATAAAGACCTCATTTGTAATAAGTAGAAAAAACTAACGGCCAATTCTTATCACGAGACGTCCCATACAGTATGCACAATTTATATCAAACCATTTTACTGTAGCATTTTGGAGAAATGTCACATTATTCGACTTCAGAGGCCCATTAAGACCTCATTTCTAACAAGTAGAAAAAACTAATGGTCAGTTCTTATACGGGACGTCCCATACAGTATACACACCTTATATCAAACCAGTTTACTGTAGCATTTTGGAGAAATGTCACATTATTCGACTTCAGAGGCCCATAAAGACCTCATTTCTAACAAGTAGAAAAAAACTAATGGTCAGTTCTTATACGGGACGTCCCATACAGTATGCACAATTTATATCAAACCATTTTATTGTAGCATTTTGGAGAAATGTCACATTATTCGACTTCAGAGGCCCATAAAGACCTCATTTCTAACAAGTAGAAAAAACTAATGGTCAGTTCTTATACGGGACGTCCCATACAGTATACACACCTTATATCAAACCAGTTTACTGTAGCATTTTGGAGAAATGTCACATTATTCGACTTCAGAGGCCCATAAAGACCTCAATTCTAACAAGTAGAAAAAAACTAATGGTCAGTTCTTATACGGGACGTCCCATACAGTATACACACCTTATATCAAACCAGTTTACTGTAGCATTTTGGAGAAATGTCACATTATTCGACTTCAGAGGCCCATAAAGACCTCATTTCTAACAAGTAGAAAAAACTAATGGTCAGTTCTTATACGGGACGTCCCATACAGTATACACACCTTATATCAAACCAGTTTACTGTAGCATTTTGGAGAAATGTCACATTATTCGACTTCAGAGGCCCATAAAGACCTCATTTCTAACAAGTAGAAAAAACTAATGGTCAGTACTTATACGGGACGTCCCATACAGTATACACACCTTATATCAAACCATTTTACTGTAGCATTTTGGAGAAATGTCACATTATTCAACTTCTGAGGCCCATAAAGACCTCATTTCTAATAAGTAGAAAAAACTAACGGCCAATTCTTATACGGGACGTCCCATACAGTATACACACCTTATATCAAACCATTTTACTGTAGCATTTTGGAGAAATGTCACATTATTCGACTTCAGAGGCCCATAAAGACCTCATTTCTAACAAGTAGAAAAAACTAATGGTCAGTTCTTATACGGGACGTCCCATACAGTATACACACCTTATATCAAACCAGTTTACTGTAGCATTTTGGAGAAATGTCACATTATTCGACTTCAGAGGCCCATAAAGACCTCATTTCTAACAAGTAGAAAAAACTAATGGTCAGTTCTTATACGGGACGTCCCATACAGTATACACACCTTATATCAAACCAGTTTACTGTAGCATTTTGGAGAAATGTCAAATTATTCGAATTCAGAGGCCCATAAAGACCTCATTTCTAACAAGTAGAAAAAACTAATGGTCAGTTCTTATACGGGACGTCCCATACAGTATACACACCTTATATCAAACCATTTTACTATAGCATTTTGGAGAAATGTCACATTATTCGACTTCTGAGGCCCATAAAGACCTCATTTCTAATAAGTAGAAAAAACTAACGGCCAATTCTTATCACGGGACGTCCCATACAGTATGCACAATTTATATCAAACCATTTTACTGTAGCATTTTGGAGAAATGTCACATTATTCGACTTCAGAGGCCCATTAAGACCTCATTTCTAACAAGTAGAAAAAACTAATGGTCAGTTCTTATACGGGACGTCCCATACAGTATACACACCTTATATCAAACCAGTTTACTGTAGCATTTTGGAGAAATGTCACATTATTCGACTTCAGAGGCCCATAAAGACCTCAATTCTAACAAGTAGAAAAAAACTAATGGTCAGTTCTTATACGGGACGTCCCATATAGTATGCACAATTTATATCAAACCATTTTATTGTAGCATTTTGGAGAAATGTCACATTATTCGACTTCAGAGGCCCATAAAGACCTCATTTCTAACAAGTAGAAAAAACTAATGGTCAGTTCTTATACGGGACGTCCCATACAGTATACACACCTTATATCAAACCAGTTTACTGTAGCATTTTGGAGAAATGTCAAATTATTCGACTTCAGAGGCCCATAAAGACCTCATTTCTAACAAGTAGAAAAAAACTAATGGTCAGTTCTTATACGGGACGTCCCATACAGTATACACACCTTATATCAAACCAGTTTACTGTAGCATTTTGGAGAAATGTCACATTATTCGACTTCAGAGGCCCATAAAGACCTCATTTCTAATAAGTAGAAAAAACTAACGGCCAATTCTTATACGGGACGTCCCATACAGTATGCACAATTTATATCAAACCATTTTACTGTAGCATTTTGGAGAAATGTCACATTATTCGACTTCAGAGGCCCATTAAGACCTCATTTCTAACAAGTAGAAAAAACTAATGGTCAGTTCTTATACGGGACGTCCCATACAGTATACACACCTTATATCAAACCAGTTTACTGTAGCATTTTGGAGAAATGTCACATTATTCGACTTCAGAGGCCCATAAAGACCTCAATTCTAACAAGTAGAAAAAACTAATGGTCAGTTCTTATACGGGACGTCCCATATAGTATGCACAATTTATATCAAACCATTTTATTGTAGCATTTTGGAGAAATGTCACATTATTCGACTTCAGAGGCCCATAAAGACCTCATTTCTAACAAGTAGAAAAAACTAATGGTCAGTTCTTATACGGGACGTCCCATACAGTATACACACCTTATATCAAACCAGTTTACTGTAGCATTTTGGAGAAATGTCACATTATTCGACTTCAGAGGCCCATAAAGACCTCATTTCTAACAAGTAGAAAAAAACTAATGGTCAGTTCTTATACGGGACGTCCCATACAGTATACACACCTTATATCAAACCAGTTTACTGTAGCATTTTGGAGAAATGTCACATTATTCGACTTCAGAGGCCCATAAAGACCTCATTTCTAACAAGTAGAAAAAACTAATGGTCAGTTCTTATACTGGACGTCCCATACAGTATACACACCTTATATCAAACCATTTTACTATAGCATTTTGGAGAAATGTCACATTATTCGACTTCTGAGGCCCATAAAGACCTCATTTGTAATAAGTAGAAAAAACTAACGGCCAATTCTTATACGGGACGTCCCATACAGTATGCACAATTTATATCAAACCATTTTACTGTAGCATTTTGGAGAAATGTCACATTATTCGACTTCAGAGGCCCATTAAGACCTCATTTCTAACAAGTAGAAAAAACTAATGGTCAGTTCTTATACGGGACGTCCCATACAGTATACACACCTTATATCAAACCAGTTTACTGTAGCATTTTGGAGAAATGTCACATTATTCGACTTCAGAGGCCCATAAAGACCTCATTTCTAACAAGTAGAAAAAACTAATGGTCAGTTCTTATACGGGACGTCCCATACAGTATGCACAATTTATATCAAACCATTTTATTGTAGCATTTTGGAGAAATGTCACATTATTCGACTTCAGAGGCCCATAAAGACCTCATTTCTAACAAGTAGAAAAAACTAATGGTCAGTTCTTATACGGGACGTCCCATACAGTATACACACCTTATATCAAACCAGTTTACTGTAGCATTTTGGAGAAATGTCACATTATTCGACTTCAGAGGCCCATAAAGACCTCAATTCTAACAAGTAGAAAAAAACTAATGGTCAGTTCTTATACGGGACGTCCCATACAGTATACACACCTTATATCAAACCAGTTTACTGTAGCATTTTGGAGAAATGTCACATTATTCGACTTCAGAGGCCCATAAAGACCTCATTTCTAACAAGTAGAAAAAACTAATGGTCAGTTCTTATACGGGACGTCCCATACAGTATACACACCTTATATCAAACCAGTTTACTGTAGCATTTTGGAGAAATGTCACATTATTCGACTTCAGAGGCCCATAAAGACCTCATTTCTAACAAGTAGAAAAAACTAATGGTCAGTACTTATACGGGACGTCCCATACAGTATACACACCTTATATCAAACCATTTTACTGTAGCATTTTGGAGAAATGTCACATTATTCAACTTCTGAGGCCCATAAAGACCTCATTTCTAATAAGTAGAAAAAAATAACGGCCAATTCTTATACGGGACGTCCCATACAGTATACACACCTTATATCAAACCATTTTACTGTAGCATTTTGGAGAAATGTCACATTATTCGACTTCAGAGGCCCATAAAGACCTCATTTCTAACAAGTAGAAAAAACTAATGGTCAGTTCTTATACGGGACGTCCCATACAGTATACACACCTTATATCAAACCAGTTTACTGTAGCATTTTGGAGAAATGTCACATTATTCGACTTCAGAGGCCCATAAAGACCTCATTTCTAACAAGTAGAAAAAACTAATGGTCAGTTCTTATACGGGACGTCCCATACAGTATACACACCTTATATCAAACCAGTTTACTGTAGCATTTTGGAGAAATGTCAAATTATTCGAATTCAGAGGCCCATAAAGACCTCATTTCTAACAAGTAGAAAAAACTAATGGTCAGTTCTTATACGGGACGTCCCATACAGTATACACACCTTATATCAAACCATTTTACTATAGCATTTTGGAGAAATGTCACATTATTCGACTTCTGAGGCCCATAAAGACCTCATTTCTAATAAGTAGAAAAAACTAACGGCCAATTCTTATACGGGACGTCCCATACAGTATGCACAATTTATATCAAACCATTTTACTGTAGCATTTTGGAGAAATGTCACATTATTCGACTTCAGAGGCCCATTAAGACCTCATTTCTAACAAGTAGAAAAAACTAATGGTCAGTTCTTATACGGGACGTCCCATACAGTATACACACCTTATATCAAACCAGTTTACTGTAGCATTTTGGAGAAATGTCACATTATTCGACTTCAGAGGCCCATAAAGACCTCAATTCTAACAAGTAGAAAAAAACTAATGGTCAGTTCTTATACGGGACGTCCCATATAGTATGCACAATTTATATCAAACCATTTTATTGTAGCATTTTGGAGAAATGTCACATTATTCGACTTCAGAGGCCCATAAAGACCTCATTTCTAACAAGTAGAAAAAACTAATGGTCAGTTCTTATACGGGACGTCCCATACAGTATACACACCTTATATCAAACCAGTTTACTGTAGCATTTTGGAGAAATGTCACATTATTCGACTTCAGAGGCCCATAAAGACCTCATTTCTAACAAGTAGAAAAAACTAATGGTCAGTTCTTATACGGGACGTCCCATACAGTATACACACCTTATATCAAACCAGTTTACTGTAGCATTTTGGAGAAATGTCACATTATTCGACTTCAGAGGCCCATAAAGACCTCATTTCTAACAAGTAGAAAAAACTAATGGTCAGTTCTTATACGGGACGTCCCATACAGTATACACACCTTATATCAAACCATTTTACTATAGCATTTTGGAGAAATGTCACATTATTCGACTTCTGAGGCCCATAAAGACCTCATTTGTAATAAGTAGAAAAAACTAACGGCCAATTCTTATACGAGACGTCCCATACAGTATGCACAATTTATATCAAACCATTTTACTGTAGCATTTTGGAGAAATGTCACATTATTCGACTTCAGAGGCCCATTAAGACCTCATTTCTAACAAGTAGAAAAAACTAATGGTCAGTTCTTATACGGGACGTCCCATACAGTATACACACCTTATATCAAACCAGTTTACTGTAGCATTTTGGAGAAATGTCACATTATTCGACTTCAGAGGCCCATAAAGACCTCATTTCTAACAAGTAGAAAAAACTAATGGTCAGTTCTTATACGGGACGTCCCATACAGTATGCACAATTTATATCAAACCATTTTATTGTAGCATTTTGGAGAAATGTCACATTATTCGACTTCAGAGGCCCATAAAGACCTCATTTCTAACAAGTAGAAAAAACTAATGGTCAGTTCTTATACGGGACGTCCCATACAGTATACACACCTTATATCAAACCAGTTTACTGTAGCATTTTGGAGAAATGTCACATTATTCGACTTCAGAGGCCCATAAAGACCTCAATTCTAACAAGTAGAAAAAAACTAATGGTCAGTTCTTATACGGGACGTCCCATACAGTATACACACCTTATATCAAACCAGTTTACTGTAGCATTTTGGAGAAATGTCACATTATTCGACTTCAGAGGCCCATAAAGACCTCATTTCTAACAAGTAGAAAAAACTAATGGTCAGTTCTTATACGGGACGTCCCATACAGTATACACACCTTATATCAAACCAGTTTACTGTAGCATTTTGGAGAAATGTCACATTATTCGACTTCAGAGGCCCATAAAGACCTCATTTCTAACAAGTAGAAAAAACTAATGGTCAGTACTTATACGGGACGTCCCATACAGTATACACACCTTATATCAAACCATTTTACTGTAGCATTTTGGAGAAATGTCACATTATTCAACTTCTGAGGCCCATAAAGACCTCATTTCTAATAAGTAGAAAAAATAACGGCCAATTCTTATACGGGACGTCCCATACAGTATACACACCTTATATCAAACCATTTTACTGTAGCATTTTGGAGAAATGTCACATTATTCGACTTCAGAGGCCCATAAAGACCTCATTTCTAACAAGTAGAAAAAACTAATGGTCAGTTCTTATACGGGACGTCCCATACAGTATACACACCTTATATCAAACCAGTTTACTGTAGCATTTTGGAGAAATGTCACATTATTCGACTTCAGAGGCCCATAAAGACCTCATTTCTAACAAGTAGAAAAAACTAATGGTCAGTTCTTATACGGGACGTCCCATACAGTATACACACCTTATATCAAACCAGTTTACTGTAGCATTTTGGAGAAATGTCAAATTATTCGAATTCAGAGGCCCATAAAGACCTCATTTCTAACAAGTAGAAAAAACTAATGGTCAGTTCTTATACGGGACGTCCCATACAGTATACACACCTTATATCAAACCATTTTACTATAGCATTTTGGAGAAATGTCACATTATTCGACTTCTGAGGCCCATAAAGACCTCATTTCTAATAAGTAGAAAAAACTAACGGCCAATTCTTATACGGGACGTCCCATACAGTATGCACAATTTATATCAAACCATTTTACTGTAGCATTTTGGAGAAATGTCACATTATTCGACTTCAGAGGCCCATTAAGACCTCATTTCTAACAAGTAGAAAAAACTAATGGTCAGTTCTTATACGGGACGTCCCATACAGTATACACACCTTATATCAAACCAGTTTACTGTAGCATTTTGGAGAAATGTCACATTATTCGACTTCTGAGGCCCATAAAGACCTCATTTGTAATAAGTAGAAAAAACTAACGGCCAATTCTTATACGAGACGTCCCATACAGTATGCACAATTTATATCAAACCATTTTACTGTAGCATTTTGGAGAAATGTCACATTATTCGACTTCAGAGGCCCATTAAGACCTCATTTCTAACAAGTAGAAAAAACTAATGGTCAGTTCTTATACGGGACGTCCCATACAGTATACACACCTTATATCAAACCAGTTTACTGTAGCATTTTGGAGAAATGTCACATTATTCGACTTCAGAGGCCCATAAAGACCTCATTTCTAACAAGTAGAAAAAACTAATGGTCAGTTCTTATACGGGACGTCCCATACAGTATGCACAATTTATATCAAACCATTTTATTGTAGCATTTTGGAGAAATGTCACATTATTCGACTTCAGAGGCCCATAAAGACCTCATTTCTAACAAGTAGAAAAAACTAATGGTCAGTTCTTATACGGGACGTCCCATACAGTATACACACCTTATATCAAACCAGTTTACTGTAGCATTTTGGAGAAATGTCACATTATTCGACTTCAGAGGCCCATAAAGACCTCAATTCTAACAAGTAGAAAAAAAACTAATGGTCAGTTCTTATACGGGACGTCCCATACAGTATACACACCTTATATCAAACCAGTTTACTGTAGCATTTTGGAGAAATGTCATATTATTCGACTTCAGAGGCCCATAAAGACCTCATTTCTAACAAGTAGAAAAAACTAATGGTCAGTTCTTATACGGGACGTCCCATACAGTATACACACCTTATATCAAACCAGTTTACTGTAGCATTTTGGAGAAATGTCACATTATTCGAATTCAGAGGCCCATAAAGACCTCATTTCTAACAAGTAGAAAAAACTAATGGTCAGTACTTATACGGGACGTCCCATACAGTATACACACCTTATATCAAACCATTTTACTGTAGCATTTTGGAGAAATGTCACATTATTCAACTTCTGAGGCCCATAAAGACCTCATTTCTAATAAGTAGAAAAAATAACGGCCAATTCTTATACGGGACGTCCCATACAGTATACACACCTTATATCAAACCATTTTACTGTAGCATTTTGGAGAAATGTCACATTATTCGACTTCAGAGGCCCATAAAGACCTCATTTCTAACAAGTAGAAAAAACTAATGGTCAGTTCTTATACGGGACGTCCCATACAGTATACACACCTTATATCAAACCAGTTTACTGTAGCATTTTGGAGAAATGTCACATTATTCGACTTCAGAGGCCCATAAAGACCTCATTTCTAACAAGTAGAAAAAACTAATGGTCAGTTCTTATACGGGACGTCCCATACAGTATACACACCTTATATCAAACCAGTTTACTGTAGCATTTTGGAGAAATGTCAAATTATTCGAATTCAGAGGCCCATAAAGACCTCATTTCTAACAAGTAGAAAAAACTAATGGTCAGTTCTTATACGGGACGTCCCATACAGTATACACACCTTATATCAAACCATTTTACTATAGCATTTTGGAGAAATGTCACATTATTCGACTTCTGAGGCCCATAAAGACCTCATTTCTAATAAGTAGAAAAAACTAACGGCCAATTCTTATACGGGACGTCCCATACAGTATGCACAATTTATATCAAACCATTTTACTGTAGCATTTTGGAGAAATGTCACATTATTCGACTTCAGAGGCCCATTAAGACCTCATTTCTAACAAGTAGAAAAAACTAATGGTCAGTTCTTATACTGGACGTCCCATACAGTATACACACCTTATATCAAACCAGTTTACTGTAGCATTTTGGAGAAATGTCACATTATTCGACTTCAGAGGCCCATAAAGACCTCAATTCTAACAAGTAGAAAAAAACTAATGGTCAGTTCTTATACGGGACGTCCCATATAGTATGCACAATTTATATCAAACCATTTTATTGTAGCATTTTGGAGAAATGTCACATTATTCGACTTCAGAGGCCCATAAAGACCTCATTTCTAACAAGTAGAAAAAACTAATGGTCAGTTCTTATACGGGACGTCCCATACAGTATACACACCTTATATCAAACCAGTTTACTGTAGCATTTTGGAGAAATGTCACATTATTCGACTTCAGAGGCCCATAAAGACCTCATTTCTAACAAGTAGAAAAAACTAATGGTCAGTTCTTATACGGGACGTCCCATACAGTATACACACCTTATATCAAACCAGTTTACTGTAGCATTTTGGAGAAATGTCACATTATTCGACTTCAGAGGCCCATAAAGACCTCATTTCTAATAAGTAGAAAAAAATAACGGCCAATTCTTATACGGGACGTCCCATACAGTATGCACAATTTATATCAAACCATTTTACTGTAGCATTTTGGAGAAATGTCACATTATTCGACTTCAGAGGCCCATTAAGACCTCATTTCTAACAAGTAGAAAAAACTAATGGTCAGTTCTTATACGGGACGTCCCATACAGTATACACACCTTATATCAAACCAGTTTACTGTAGCATTTTGGAGAAATGTCACATTATTCGACTTCAGAGGCCCATAAAGACCTCAATTCTAACAAGTAGAAAAAAACTAATGGTCAGTTCTTATACGGGACGTCCCATATAGTATGCACAATTTATATCAAACCATTTTATTGTAGCATTTTGGAGAAATGTCACATTATTCGACTTCAGAGGCCCATAAAGACCTCATTTCTAACAAGTAGAAAAAACTAATGGTCAGTTCTTATACGGGACGTCCCATACAGTATACACACCTTATATCAAACCAGTTTACTGTAGCATTTTGGAGAAATGTCACATTATTCGACTTCAGAGGCCCATAAAGACCTCATTTCTAACAAGTAGAAAAAACTAATGGTCAGTTCTTATACGGGACGTCCCATACAGTATACACACCTTATATCAAACCAGTTTACTGTAGCATTTTGGAGAAATGTCACATTATTCGACTTCAGAGGCCCATAAAGACCTCATTTCTAACAAGTAGAAAAAACTAATGGTCAGTTCTTATACGGGACGTCCCATACAGTATACACACCTTATATCAAACCATTTTACTATAGCATTTTGGAGAAATGTCACATTATTCGACTTCTGAGGCCCATAAAGACCTCATTTGTAATAAGTAGAAAAAACTAACGGCCAATTCTTATACGAGACGTCCCATACAGTATGCACAATTTATATCAAACCATTTTACTGTAGCATTTTGGAGAAATGTCACATTATTCGACTTCAGAGGCCCATTAAGACCTCATTTCTAACAAGTAGAAAAAACTAATGGTCAGTTCTTATACGGGACGTCCCATACAGTATACACACCTTATATCAAACCAGTTTACTGTAGCATTTTGGAGAAATGTCACATTATTCGACTTCAGAGGCCCATAAAGACCTCATTTCTAACAAGTAGAAAAAACTAATGGTCAGTTCTTATACGGGACGTCCCATACAGTATGCACAATTTATATCAAACCATTTTATTGTAGCATTTTGGAGAAATGTCACATTATTCAACTTCTGAGGCCCATAAAGACCTCATTTCTAATAAGTAGAAAAAAATAACGGCCAATTCTTATACGGGACGTCCCATACAGTATGCACAATTTATATCAAACCATTTTATTGTAGCATTTTGGAGAAATGTCACATTATTCGACTTCAGAGGCCCATAAAGACCTCATTTCTAACAAGTAGAAAAAACTAATGGTCAGTTCTTATACGGGACGTCCCATACAGTATACACACCTTATATCAAACCATTTTACTGTAGCATTTTGGAGAAATGTCACATTATTCGACTTCAGAGGCCCATAAAGACCTCATTTCTAACAAGTAGAAAAAACTAATGGTCAGTTCTTATACGGGACGTCCCATACAGTATACACACCTTATATCAAACCATTTTACTGTAGCATTTTGGAGAAATGTCACATTATTCGACTTCAGAGGCCCATTAAGACCTCATTTCTAACAAGTAGAAAAAACTAATGGTCAGTTCTTATACGGGACGTCCCATACAGTATACACACCTTATATCAAACCAGTTTACTGTAGCATTTTGGAGAAATGTCACATTATTCGACTTCAGAGGCCCATAAAGACCTCAATTCTAACAAGTAGAAAAAACTAATGGTCAGTTCTTATACGGGACGTCCCATATAGTATGCACAATTTATATCAAACCATTTTATTGTAGCATTTTGGAGAAATGTCACATTATTCGACTTCAGAGGCCCATAAAGACCTCATTTCTAACAAGTAGAAAAAACTAATGGTCAGTTCTTATACGGGACGTCCCATACAGTATACACACCTTATATCAAACCAGTTTACTGTAGCATTTTGGAGAAATGTCACATTATTCGACTTCAGAGGCCCATAAAGACCTCATTTCTAACAAGTAGAAAAAAACTAATGGTCAGTTCTTATACGGGACGTCCCATACAGTATACACACCTTATATCAAACCAGTTTACTGTAGCATTTTGGAGAAATGTCACATTATTCGACTTCAGAGGCCCATAAAGACCTCATTTCTAACAAGTAGAAAAAACTAATGGTCAGTTCTTATACGGGACGTCCCATACAGTATACACACCTTATATCAAACCAGTTTACTGTAGCATTTTGGAGAAATGTCACATTATTCGACTTCAGAGGCCCATAAAGACCTCATTTCTAACAAGTAGAAAAAACTAATGGTCAGTACTTATACGGGACGTCCCATACAGTATACACACCTTATATCAAACCATTTTACTGTAGCATTTTGGAGAAATGTCACATTATTCAACTTCTGAGGCCCATAAAGACCTCATTTCTAATAAGTAGAAAAAACTAATGGTCAGTTCTTATACGGGACGTCCCATACAGTATACACACCTTATATCAAACCATTTTACTATAGCATTTTGGAGAAATGTCACATTATTCGACTTCAGAGGCCCATAAAGACCTCATTTCTAACAAGTAGAAAAAACTAATGGTCAGTTCTTATACGGGACGTCCCATACAGTATACACACCTTATATCAAACCATTTTACTGTAGCATTTTGGAGAAATGTCACATTATTCGACTTCAGAGGCCCATAAAGCCCTCAATTCTAACAAGTAGAAAAAAACTAATGGTCAGTTCTTATACGGGACGTCCCATACAGTATACACACCTTATATCAAACCAGTTTACTGTAGCATTTTGGAGAAATGTCACATTATTCGACTTCAGAGGCCCATAAAGACCTCATTTCTAACAAGTAGAAAAAACTAATGGTCAGTTCTTATACGGGACGTCCCATACAGTATACACACCTTATATCAAACCAGTTTACTGTAGCATTTTGGAGAAATGTCACATTATTCGACTTCAGAGGCCCATAAAGACCTCATTTCTAACAAGTAGAAAAAACTAATGGTCAGTACTTATACGGGACGTCCCATACAGTATACACACCTTATATCAAACCATTTTACTGTAGCATTTTGGAGAAATGTCACATTATTCAACTTCTGAGGCCCATAAAGACCTCATTTCTAATAAGTAGAAAAAATAACGGCCAATTCTTATACGGGACGTCCCATACAGTATACACACCTTATATCAAACCATTTTACTGTAGCATTTTGGAGAAATGTCACATTATTCGACTTCAGAGGCCCATAAAGACCTCATTTCTAACAAGTAGAAAAAACTAATGGTCAGTTCTTATACGGGACGTCCCATACAGTATACACACCTTATATCAAACCAGTTTACTGTAGCATTTTGGAGAAATGTCACATTATTCGACTTCAGAGGCCCATAAAGACCTCATTTCTAACAAGTAGAAAAAACTAATGGTCAGTTCTTATACGGGACGTCCCATACAGTATACACACCTTATATCAAACCAGTTTACTGTAGCATTTTGGAGAAATGTCAAATTATTCGAATTCAGAGGCCCATAAAGACCTCATTTCTAACAAGTAGAAAAAACTAATGGTCAGTTCTTATACGGGACGTCCCATACAGTATACACACCTTATATCAAACCATTTTACTATAGCATTTTGGAGAAATGTCACATTATTCGACTTCTGAGGCCCATAAAGACCTCATTTCTAATAAGTAGAAAAAACTAACGGCCAATTCTTATACGGGACGTCCCATACAGTATGCACAATTTATATCAAACCATTTTACTGTAGCATTTTGGAGAAATGTCACATTATTCGACTTCAGAGGCCCATTAAGACCTCATTTCTAACAAGTAGAAAAAACTAATGGTCAGTTCTTATACGGGACGTCCCATACAGTATACACACCTTATATCAAACCAGTTTACTGTAGCATTTTGGAGAAATGTCACATTATTCGACTTCAGAGGCCCATAAAGACCTCAATTCTAACAAGTAGAAAAAAACTAATGGTCAGTTCTTATACGGGACGTCCCATACAGTATACACACCTTATATCAAACCAGTTTACTGTAGCATTTTGGAGAAATGTCACATTATTCGACTTCTGAGGCCCATAAAGACCTCATTTCTAATAAGTAGAAAAAAATAACGGCCAATTCTTATACAGGACGTCCCATACAGTATACACACCTTATATCAAACCATTTTACTGTAGCATTTTGGAGAAATGTCACATTATTCGACTTCAGAGGCCCATAAAGACCTCATTTCTAACAAGTAGAAAAAACTAATGGTCAGTTCTTATACGGGACGTCCCATACAGTATACACACCTTATATCAAACCATTTTACTGTAGCATTTTGGAGAAATGTCACATTATTCGACTTCAGAGGCCCATTAAGACCTCATTTCTAACAAGTAGAAAAAACTAATGGTCAGTTCTTATACGGGACGTCCCATACAGTATACACACCTTATATCAAACCAGTTTACTGTAGCATTTTGGAGAAATGTCACATTATTCGACTTCAGAGGCCCATAAAGACCTCAATTCTAACAAGTAGAAAAAACTAATGGTCAGTTCTTATACGGGACGTCCCATATAGTATGCACAATTTATATCAAACCATTTTATTGTAGCATTTTGGAGAAATGTCACATTATTCGACTTCAGAGGCCCATAAAGACCTCATTTCTAACAAGTAGAAAAAACTAATGGTCAGTTCTTATACGGGACGTCCCATACAGTATACACACCTTATATCAAACCAGTTTACTGTAGCATTTTGGAGAAATGTCACATTATTCGACTTCAGAGGCCCATAAAGACCTCATTTCTAACAAGTAGAAAAAAACTAATGGTCAGTTCTTATACGGGACGTCCCATACAGTATACACACCTTATATCAAACCAGTTTACTGTAGCATTTTGGAGAAATGTCACATTATTCGACTTCAGAGGCCCATAAAGACCTCATTTCTAACAAGTAGAAAAAACTAATGGTCAGTTCTTATACGGGACGTCCCATACAGTTTACACACCTTATATCAAACCAGTTTACTGTAGCATTTTGGAGAAATGTCACATTATTCGACTTCAGAGGCCCATAAAGACCTCATTTCTAACAAGTAGAAAAAACTAATGGTCAGTACTTATACGGGACGTCCCATACAGTATACACACCTTATATCAAACCATTTTACTGTAGCATTTTGGAGAAATGTCACATTATTCAACTTCTGAGGCCCATAAAGACCTCATTTCTAATAAGTAGAAAAAATAACGGCCAATTCTTATAACGGGACGTCCCATACAGTATGCACAATTTATATCAAACCATTTTATTGTAGCATTTTGGAGAAATGTCACATTATTCGACTTCAGAGGCCCATAAAGACCTCATTTCTAACAAGTAGAAAAAACTAATGGTCAGTTCTTATACGGGACGTCCCATACAGTATACACACCTTATATCAAACCAGTTTACTGTAGCATTTTGGAGAAATGTCACATTATTCGACTTCAGAGGCCCATAAAGACCTCAATTCTAACAAGTAGAAAAAACTAATGGTCAGTTCTTATACGGGACGTCCCATACAGTATACACACCTTATATCAAACCATTTTACTGTAGCATTTTGGAGAAATGTCACATTATTCGACTTCAGAGGCCCATTAAGACCTCATTTCTAACAAGTAGAAAAAACTAATGGTCAGTTCTTATACGGGACGTCCCATACAGTATACACACCTTATATCAAACCAGTTTACTGTAGCATTTTGGAGAAATGTCACATTATTCGACTTCAGAGGCCCATAAAGACCTCAATTCTAACAAGTAGAAAAAAACTAATGGTCAGTTCTTATACGGGACGTCCCATATAGTATGCACAATTTATATCAAACCATTTTATTGTAGCATTTTGGAGAAATGTCACATTATTCGACTTCAGAGGCCCATAAAGACCTCATTTCTAACAAGTAGAAAAAACTAATGGTCAGTTCTTATACGGGACGTCCCATACAGTATACACACCTTATATCAAACCAGTTTACTGTAGCATTTTGGAGAAATGTCACATTATTCGACTTCAGAGGCCCATAAAGACCTCATTTCTAACAAGTAGAAAAAACTAATGGTCAGTTCTTATACGGGACGTCCCATACAGTATACACACCTTATATCAAACCAGTTTACTGTAGCATTTTGGAGAAATGTCACATTATTCGACTTCAGAGGCCCATAAAGACCTCATTTCTAACAAGTAGAAAAAACTAATGGTCAGTTCTTATACGGGACGTCCCATACAGTTTACACACCTTATATCAAACCAGTTTACTGTAGCATTTTGGAGAAATGTCACATTATTCGACTTCAGAGGCCCATAAAGACCTCATTTCTAACAAGTAGAAAAAACTAATGGTCAGTACTTATACGGGACGTCCCATACAGTATACACACCTTATATCAAACCATTTTACTGTAGCATTTTGGAGAAATGTCACATTATTCAACTTCTGAGGCCCATAAAGACCTCATTTCTAATAAGTAGAAAAAATAACGGCCAATTCTTATACGGGACGTCCCATACAGTATGCACAATTTATATCAAACCATTTTATTGTAGCATTTTGGAGAAATGTCACATTATTCGACTTCAGAGGCCCATAAAGACCTCATTTCTAACAAGTAGAAAAACTAATGGTCAGTTCTTATACGGGACGTCCCATACAGTATACACACCTTATATCAAACCAGTTTACTGTAGCATTTTGGAGAAATGTCACATTATTCGACTTCAGAGGCCCATAAAGACCTCAATTCTAACAAGTAGAAAAAACTAATGGTCAGTTCTTATACGGGACGTCCCATACAGTATACACACCTTATATCAAACCAGTTTACTGTAGCATTTTGGAGAAATGTCACATTATTCGACTTCAGAGGCCCATAAAGACCTCATTTCTAACAAGTAGAAAAAACTAATGGTCAGTTCTTATACGGGACGTCCCATACAGTATACACACCTTATATCAAACCAGTTTACTGTAGCATTTTGGAGAAATGTCACATTATTCGACTTCAGAGGCCCATAAAGACCTCATTTCTAACAAGTAGAAAAAACTAATGGTCAGTTCTTATACGGGACGTCCCATACAGTATACACACCTTATATCAAACCAGTTTACTGTAGCATTTTGGAGAAATGTCACATTATTCGACTTCAGAGGCCCATAAAGACCTCATTTCTAACAAGTAGAAAAAACTAATGGTCAGTTCTTATACGGGACGTCCCATACAGTATACACACCTTATATCAAACCAGTTTACTGTAGCATTTTGGAGAAATGTCACATTATTCGACTTCAGAGGCCCATAAAGACCTCATTTCTAACAAGTAGAAAAAACTAATGGTCAGTTCTTATACGGGACGTCCCATACAGTATACACACCTTATATCAAACCATTTTACTGTAGCATTTTGGAGAAATGTCACATTATTCAACTTCTGAGGCCCATAAAGACCTCATTTCTAATAAGTAGAAAAAAATAACGGCCAATTCTTATACGGGACGTCCCATACAGTATACACACCTTATATCAAACCATTTTACTGTAGCATTTTGGAGAAATGTCACATTATTCGACTTCAGAGGCCCATAAAGACCTCATTTCTAACAAGTAGAAAAAACTAACGGCCAATTCTTATACGGGACGTCCCATACAGTATGCACAATTTATATCAAACCATTTTACTGTAGCATTTTGGAGAAATGTCACATTATTCGACTTCAGAGGCCCATTAAGACCTCATTTCTAACAAGTAGAAAAAACTAATGGTCAGTTCTTATACGGGACGTCCCATACAGTATACACACCTTATATCAAACCAGTTTACTGTAGCATTTTGGAGAAATGTCACATTATTCGACTTCAGAGGCCCATAAAGACCTCATTTCTAACAAGTAGAAAAAACTAATGGTCAGTTCTTATACGGGACGTCCCATACAGTATACACACCTTATATCAAACGAGTTTACTGTAGCATTTTGAAGAAATGTCACATTATTCGAATTCAGAGGCCCATAAAGACCTCATTTCTAACAAGTAGAAAAAACTAATGGTCAGTTCTTATACGGGACGTCCCATACAGTATACACACCTTATATCAAACCATTTTACTGTAGCATTTTGGAGAAATGTCACATTATTCAACTTCTGAGGCCCATAAAGACCTCATTTCTAATAAGTAGAAAAAACTAACGGCCAATTCTTATACGGGACGTCCCATACAGTATGCACAATTTATATCAAACCATTTTACTGTAGCATTTTGGAGAAATGTCACATTATTCGACTTCAGAGGCCCATAAAGACCTCATTTCTAACAAGTAGAAAAAACTAATGGTCAGTTCTTATACGGGACGTCCCATACAGTATACACACCTTATATCAAACCAGTTTACTGTAGCATTTTGGAGAAATGTCACATTATTCGACTTCAGAGGCCCATAAAGACCTCATTTCTAACAAGTAGAAAAAACTAATGGTCAGTTCTTATACGGGACGTCCCATACAGTATACACACCTTATATCAAACCAGTTTACTGTAGCATTTTGGAGAAATGTCACATTATTCGACTTCAGAGGCCCATAAAGACCTCATTTCTAACAAGTAGAAAAAACTAATGGTCAGTTCTTATACGGGACGTCCCATACAGTATACACACCTTATATCAAACCAGTTTACTGTAGCATTTTGGAGAAATGTCACATTATTCGACTTCAGAGGCCCATAAAGACCTCATTTCTAACAAGTAGAAAAAACTAATGGTCAGTTCTTATACGGGACGTCCCATACAGTATACACACCTTATATCAAACCAGTTTACTGTAGCATTTTGGAGAAATGTCACATTATTCGACTTCAGAGGCCCATAAAGACCTCATTTCTAACAAGTAGAAAAAACTAATGGTCAGTTCTTATACGGGACGTCCCATACAGTATACACACCTTATATCAAACCAGTTTACTGTAGCATTTTGGAGAAATGTCACATTATTCGACTTCAGAGGCCCATAAAGACCTCATTTCTAACAAGTAGAAAAAACTAATGGTCAGTTCTTATACGGGACGTCCCATACAGTATACACACCTTATATCAAACCAGTTTACTGTAGCATTTTGGAGAAATGTCACATTATTCGACTTCAGAGGCCCATAAAGACCTCATTTCTAACAAGTAGAAAAAACTAATGGTCAGTTCTTATACGGGACGTCCCATACAGTATACACACCTTATATCAAACCATTTTACTGTAGCATTTTGGAGAAATGTCACATTAGTCGACTTCTGAGGCCCATAAAGACCTCATTTCTAATAAGTAGAAAAAAATAACGGCCAATTCTTATACGGGACGTCCCATACAGTATACACACCTTATATCAAACCATTTTACTGCAGCATTTTGGAGAAATGTCACATTATTTGACTTCAGAGGCCCATAAAGACCTCATTTCTAACAAGTAGAAAAAACTAATGATCAGTTCTTATACGGGACGTCCCATACAGTATGCACAATTTATATCAAACCATTTTACTGCAGCATTTTGGAGAAATGTCACATTATTCGACTTCAGAGGCCCATAAAGACCTCATTTCTAACAAGTAGAAAAAACTAATGGTCAGTTCTTATACGGGACGTCCCATACAGTATACACACCTTATATCAAACCATTTTACTGTAGCATTTTGGAGAAATGTCACATTAGTCGACTTCAGAGGCCCATAAAGACCTCATTTCTAACAAGTAGAAAAAACTAATGGTCAGTTCTTATACGGGACGTCCCATACAGTATACACACCTTATATCAAACCAGTTTACTGTAGCATTTTGGAGAAATGTCACATTATTCGACTTCAGAGGCCCATAAAGACCTCATTTCTAACAAGTAGAAAAAACTAATGGTCAGTTCTTATACGGGACGTCCCATACAGTATACACACCTTATATCAAACCATTTTACTGTAGCATTTTGGAGAAATGTCACATTATTCGACTTCAGAGGCCCATAAAGACCTCATTTCTAATAAGTAGAAAAAACTAACGGCCAATTCTTATACTGGACGTCCCATACAGTATGCACAATTTATATCAAACCATTTTACTGTAGCATTTTGGAGAAATGTCACATTATTCGACTTCAGAGGCCCATAAAGACCTCATTTCTAACAAGTAGAAAAAACTAATGGTCAGTTCTTATACGGGACGTCCCATACAGTATACACACCTTATATCAAACCAGTTTACTGTAGCATTTTGGAGAAATGTCACATTATTCGACTTCAGAGGCCCATAAAGACCTCATTTCTAACAAGTAGAAAAAACTAATGGTCAGTTCTTATACGGGACGTCCCATACAGTATGCACAATTTATATCAAACCATTTTACTGTAGCATTTTGGAGAAATGTCACATTATTCGACTTCAGAGGCCCATAAAGACCTCATTTCTAACAAGTAGAAAAAACTAATGGTCAGTTCTTATACGGGACGTCCCATACAGTATACACACCTTATATCAAACCAGTTTACTGTAGCATTTTGGAGAAATGTCACATTATTCGACTTCAGAGGCCCATAAAGACCTCATTTCTAACAAGTAGAAAAAAACTAATGGTCAGTTCTTATACGGGACGTCCCATACAGTATACACACCTTATATCAAACCATTTTACTGTAGCATTTTGGAGAAATGTCACATTATTCGACTTCAGAGGCCCATAAAGACCTCATTTCTAACAAGTAGAAAAAACTAATGGTCAGTTCTTATACGGGACGTCCCATACAGTATACACACCTTATATCAAACCAGTTTACTGTAGCATTTTGGAGAAATGTCACATTATTCGACTTCAGAGGCCCATAAAGACCTCATTTCTAACAAGTAGAAAAAACTAATGGTCAGTTCTTATACGGGACGTCCCATACAGTATACACACCTTATATCAAACCATTTTACTGTAGCATTTTGGAGAAATGTCACATTATTCAACTTCTGAGGCCCATAAAGACCTCATTTCTAATAAGTAGAAAAAATAATGGTCAGTTCTTATACGGGACGTCCCATACAGTATACACACCTTATATCAAACCATTTTACTGTAGCATTTTGGAGAAATGTCACATTATTCGACTTCAGAGGCCCATAAAGACCTCATTTCTAACAAGTAGAAAAAACTAATGGTCAGTTCTTATACGGGACGTCCCATACAGTATACACACCTTATATCAAACCATTTTACTGTAGCATTTTGGAGAAATGTCACATTATTCGACTTCAGAGGCCCATAAAGACCTCATTTCTAACAAGTAGAAAAAACTAATGGTCAGTTCTTATACGGGACGTCCCATACAGTATACACACCTTATATCAAACCATTTTACTGTAGCATTTTGGAGAAATGTCACATTATTCGACTTCAGAGGCCCATAAAGACCTCATTTCTAACAAGTAGAAAAAACTAATGGTCAGTTCTTATACGGGACGTCCCATACAGTATACACACCTTATATCAAACCATTTTACTGTAGCATTTTGGAGAAATGTCACATTATTCGACTTCTGAGGCCCATAAAGACCTCATTTCTAATAAGTAGAAAAAAATAACGGCCAATTCTTATACGGGACGTCCCATACAGTATGCACAATTTATATCAAACCATTTTACTGCAGCATTTTGGAGAAATGTCACATTATTCGACTTCAGAGGCCCATAAAGACCTCATTTCTAACAAGTAGAAAAAACTAATGGTCAGTTCTTATACGGGACGTCCCATACAGTATACACACCTTATATCAAACCATTTTACTGTAGCATTTTGGAGAAATGTCACATTATTCGACTTCAGAGGCCCATAAAGACCTCATTTCTAACAAGTAGAAAAAACTAATGGTCAGTTCTTATACGGGACGTCCCATACAGTATACACACCTTATATCAAACCATTTTACTGTAGCATTTTGGAGAAATGTCACATTATTCGACTTCAGAGGCCCATAAAGACCTCATTTCTAACAAGTAGAAAAAACTAATGGTCAGTTCTTATACGGGACGTCCCATACAGTATACACACCTTATATCAAACCATTTTACTGTAGCATTTTGGAGAAATGTCACATTATTCGACTTCAGAGGCCCATAAAGACCTCATTTCTAACAAGTAGAAAAAACTAATGGTCAGTTCTTATACGGGACGTCCCATACAGTATACACACCTTATATCAAACCATTTTACTGTAGCATTTTGGAGAAATGTCACATTATTCGACTTCAGAGGCCCATAAAGACCTCATTTCTAACAAGTAGAAAAAACTAATGGTCAGTTCTTATACGGGACGTCCCATACAGTATACACACTTTATATCAAACCATTTTACTGTAGCATTTTGGAGAAATGTCACATTATTCGACTTCAGAGGCCCATAAAGACCTCATTTCTAACAAGTAGAAAAAACTAATGGTCAGTTCTTATACGGGACGTCCCATACAGTATACACACCTTATATCAAACCATTTTACTGTAGCATTTTGGAGAAATGTCACATTATTCGACTTCTGAGGCCCATAAAGACCTCATTTCTAATAAGTAGAAAAAACTAACGGCCAATTCTTATACGGGACGTCCCATACAGTATGCACAATTTATATCAAACCATTTTACTGTAGCATTTTGGAGAAATGTCACATTATTCGACTTCAGAGGCCCATAAAGACCTCATTTCTAACAAGTAGAAAAAACTAATGGTCAGTTCTTATACGGGACGTCCCATACAGTATACACAACTTATATCAAACCATTTTACTGTAGCATTTTGGAGAAATGTCACATTATTCGACTTCAGAGGCCCATAAAGACCTCATTTCTAACAAGTAGAAAAAACTAATGGTCAGTTCTTATACGGGACGTCCCATACAGTATGCACACTTTATATCAAACCATTTTACTGCAGCATTTTGGAGAAATGTCACATTATTCGACTTCAGAGGCCCATAAAGACCTCATTTCTAACAAGTAGAAAAAACTAATGGTCAGTTCTTATACGGGACGTCCCATACAGTATACACACCTTATATCAAACCATTTTACTGTAGCATTTTGAAGAAATGTCACATTATTCAACTTCTGAGGCCCATAAAGACCTCATTTCTAATAAGTAGAAAAAACTAACGGCCAATTCTTATACGGGACGTCCCATACAGTATGCACAATTTATATCAAACCATTTTACTGTAGCATTTTGGAGAAATGTCACATTATTCGACTTCAGAGGCCCATTAATACCTCATTTCTAATAAGCAAAAAAAACTAATGGTCAGTTCTTATACGGGACGTCCCATACAGTATGCACAATTTATATCAAACCATTTTACTGCAGCATTTTGGAGAAATGTCACATTATTCGACTTCAGAGGCCCATAAAGTCCTCATTTCTAACAAGTAGAAAAAACTAATGGTCAGTTCTTATACGGGACGTCCCATACAGTATGCACAATTTATATCCAACCATTTTACTGTAGCATTTTGGAGAAATGTCACATTATTCGACTTCAGAGGCCTATAAAGGCCTCATTTCTAATAAGTAGAAAATAACAATGGTCAGGTCTTATACAGGACGTCTCATACAGTATACACACCTCATATCAAACCATTTGTGTGTGTGTGTGTGTAAGACATAAAGATAAAGAAAGAAAAAAGTAAACAGAAGCATTGAAAGCATGACGAGAGACGACCCATATAGAATCTACAAAAATCGGATATGACAGAACGAATAATCACCATCATTGAATGATACTATAGCCATTTTAACCACATATAGTGCATAAAGTGAAATGATATATCAATTCATTCAGATATGTCTTTCATTCATTCTATACAAAGTTTTGTTAAAAAAATTCCTGAAACCTAAAAATGTTTTGGTAAATTTTTTTATTTTATTATTATTTTAATTTAATTTGATTTGATTTTACTGAGTCCTGGTGTCACTGCAGAGGACAATCTCTAAACAATGTAATGACATGACAAATTAATACATTCAAAAACATTTTTTTACTGGTTCTAAGGAGGATTTTTTTTAATATCTATATATCTGTTTACTTGCAAGCAATGTTTTTACTGTATTATTTTCACTTTGTTTTCATTCATGGCTTTTTTTTATAGATTTGTTTTTAATATATATATATATATATATAGTTTAAAACACAAAGTATTGTAAAGTAATAAGGAAAAACACTTATATGGTTATTTTGCGTTGCACTCAAATAGAAAACAAGTTTATAAAGTTATATGACATGCAGCATCATCTGATGATGTTTCGTTCTCTTTGGCTCTTCCGATGCATGATCAACTCATGTGCGCACCTGCTAGGCGTGGCCATTCAGTCAATCCTCTAAATGCTCACTTTGTCCTGATTGGCCGAATCACTGTGTGATCAGCGCATGAAAACGGAACGGTTGCTTTTACAAAATAATAGTTATAATAATAACAGTAACGATAACATTTATTAATATTACTTACTTTAAAGTTACAGATTTTTTAAACGTTAATTTAAAACGTTAAATAGCTTGGAAAATTATTGTAACATGTAGGTGAATTTAGGTGCTGGTGTGAGGGTGGGTGCATTGCATTAGATTCCAATCTTTTAGTCTTTAAAACAGCATCATGAGACGACAGAAAGAGCGGTAAGTTGGTA
This sequence comes from Xyrauchen texanus, assembly GCF_025860055.1. NCBI lineage: Eukaryota > Metazoa > Chordata > Actinopteri > Cypriniformes > Catostomidae > Xyrauchen > Xyrauchen texanus. The sequence goes on from NC_068277.1 coordinate 44,368,595, forward strand.
ACCTTGTTATATAATTAATTGATGCTTTAACTGTACTTTGATAGACATTTCTTCATTAACTATTGGTTCCCCTTCTGTCGCTCTCTCCACGTTGTGTCGGAGAAGCGACACTAGGGGTCTCTCTTGAGCGCCGATATTCACCTCTGATCTTATTGAAAAGGGCCAATGGGAGTTGGCAGTCAGTATTTGCATACCCCGCCCCCGGACATACGGGTATTTAAGCGGGGCAAATACGGGAGTTCATTCAGGATTTTTCTGAGGAGCCGGAAATGGTCCGGCCACAACAGTGGCTCGGTTCGGCGACATGGCGGAGGAAAGACACAACATGTCGTTCCCTCCCTCGGGGAACGGAGGTTACAAATACGTAACCAAACGTTCCCCTTCTGTCACTCTCTCCACGTTGTGTCGGAGAAGCGACACTAGGGGACCCATTCCAATCTTGCCATGCGCTGAACCGTGTACGTGAACCGCCGATACAGAGGCGGGCAGGGATTTCATCCAGTGCCGCGCATCGTCTGTACCTGGCTGCACGTACCCTTCCCCAATGCCCCATAAGAACATCGGGATCCTTCTAGTTACCCTGGGAGGGGAACAAGGCGATGTTTGCCAACATGGGAACGGGCCAGCCTGGCTGGGCCTCTTTTCTCTCTATGTATCTCGCATAGAGCAATCACGGCCGGGGCCCTTACACGCATATAGGGAAGGGGGTCTTACCCAGACCCTGCGGAGACCACACCTGCCCTTTTTCTTGGGGAGGAAAAGTGGTAGACACGTCACACGGCCGTCTTAGTGCTCGTGTGGAAAGTATGGTGCGGTGGTAGATCCAGCCTCGAAAGGGGGAGTTGCTACAGCACGGCGACCGGGGCAGCTGTAACTGCCTAAGGGAGACACGGGGGTCCGCTCGAAAGGGGACAGAACCGTGGAATTACACACAGGGGGAGTCCGAACAGAAGGCCTTCTTATTTTACCTGTGGAGCCCCTATACCAGTACGGGGTGGCCACCAGGGTACCCGCAGTGGCTTGGGTCGGCGAGTTCCTCCGCTGAACCACGGACCCGGAGGGCTGGGGAGGAATCGACCAGGGTCCCGACTCGGAGTGGGGCGCCCTGGGAAGAAGGCGCACCACTTTACCTTGATGTCAGGAAAAGGGCGCTGGGCGCAAGCGATCCACCCGGCCGGTTGATCTACGTGTTACCGAGTTCTACAGGCTCGGACCTGAGAAAACACGAGACGCAACCGACTCAACGCGGAGGTTGTAAAACCTCGCGAAGGTGTTGGGTGTTGCCCAACCCGCGGCTCTACAGATGTCTGCTAGGGAGGTGCCCTTGGCCAGTGCCCACGAGGACGCAACACCCCTTGTTGTGTGAGCTCGGACCCGCAAGGGTAGGGGCATGGCCTGGGTGTGATAAGTCAGTGTGATGGCGTCGACAACCCAGTGGGCAAGCCTCTGTTTGGAGACGGCATTCCCTTTCTGCCATCCCCCAAAGCAGACAAAGAGCTGCTCAGAGCGTCTGGTGCTCTGTGTGCGGTCCAGGTAAATGCGCAGGGCGCGCACTGGACACAGCAACGAAAGGGCTGGGTCTGCCTCCTCCCGGGGCAGCGCTTGCAGGTTCACTACCTGATCTCGGAATGGTGTGGTAGGAACCTTGGGCACATAGCCCGGTCGCGGTCTTAGGATCACAGATGTATCTGCCGGACCGAACTCCAGGCAAGTGTCGCTGACAGAGAACGCTTGCATGTCCCCGACCCTCTTAATGGAGGCGAGCGCGATCAGCAGGGCCGTCTTAAGAGAGAGGGCCCTGAGTCCAACTGATTCGAGCGGCTCGAAGGGAGGTCTCTGGAGTCCTGCCAAGACTACCGAGAGATCCCAGGAGGGAACTAGGCCTGGCCGGGAGGGATTCAACCTCCGGGCGCCTCTCAGGAACCTGAGGATCAGGTCGTGCTTACCCAAAGACTTGCCGGGTACAGGATCGTGGTGGGCAGCGATAGCGGCAACATACACCTTGAGGGTGGACGGGGACAGCCTCCTGTCCAGCCTTCTGTCCAGCCTCTCCTGTAGGAACAGAAGCACTGACCTAATCGAGCATCTCTGCGGGTCTTCGGCTCGGGAAGAACACCAATCTGCGAACAAGCGCCACTTTAGGGCGTAAAGGTGCCTGGTAGAAGGGGCTCTGGCTTGGTTGATGGTATTCACAACGGTCGCCAGTAAGCCGGCTAGCTCTTCGGCGTCCCGTCCAGGGACCAGACGTGGAGGTTCCAGAGGTCTGGGCGCGGGTGCCAGAGCGTGCCCCGTCCCTGAGAGAGGAGGTCCTTTCTCAGGGGAATTCGCCAGGGAGGAGCTGTCGCGAGGAGCCTGAGTTCCGAGAACCAAGTCCGAGTGGGCCAGTAGGGGCCACCAACGTGACTTGCTCCTCGTCCTCCCTGACCTTGCACAGCACCGGTGCAAGAAGGCTCACTGGGGGAAATGCGTACTTGCGCAGCCCTGAGGGCCAGCTGTGTGCCAGTGCGTCTGTCCCGAGGGGAGCCTCTGTTAGGGCGTACCAAAGCGGGCAGTGGGAGGTTTCCTGGGCGGCGAACAGGTCTACCTGGGCCTTGCCAAACCGTTCCCAAATCAGCTGGACCGACTGGGGGTGAAGCCTTCACTCCCCGCCGGGCAGGCGTTGTCATGATAGCGCGTCCGCTACGACGTTGAGCTTGCCGGGGATGTGAGTGGCACGCAAGTGGGACTTGAGTCGCTGCTGGCTCCATAGGTGGAGACGGCGGGCGAGTTGTGACATGTGGCGGGAGCGTACGCCGCCTTGACGATTTATGTACGCCACCACCGTGGTGCTGTCCGATCTCACGAGGACATGTTTGTCCCGAACTAACGGGAGGAACTTCCTGAGAGCAAGAAGGACGGTCAGCAACTCCAGGCAATTGATGTGCCAACGCAGCGGGGCCCCTTTCCAACGGCCCGCTGCTGCGTGCCCACTGCACATGGCACCCCACCCGGACCAGGAGGCGTCGGTTGTGACCAGGACGCGTCGGGACACCTGCTGCAGGGGCACTCCTGCCCGTAAAAAGCAGAGGTCTGTCCAGGGTGGGAGTGTTTTGAGGCAGGCGGGGGTGATCCTTACCCGATGCGTGCCGCGGTGCCATGCTTGTCTCGGGACTCGAGTCTGGAGCCAGTGCTGGAGTGGTCTCATATGCATCAACCCCAGCGGCGCGACCGCCGCGGAGGACGCCATATGCCCCAGGAGCCTCTGGAAAAGTTTTAGAGGGACCACTGTGCCTGGCTTGAAGGAAGCGAGGCAGTCCAGCACCGACTGAGCACGCTCCCTCATGAGACGTGCTGTCATTGAGACTGAGTCTAACTCCAACCCGAGAAAAGAGATGCTCTGAACCGGAGTGAGCTTGCTCTTTTCCCAGTTGACCTGAAGCCCCAAGCGGCTGAGGTGCCGGAGCACCTGGCCTCTATGTGTGCATAGTAACTCTCGAGAGTGTGCTAGGATGAGCCAGTCGTCGAGGTAGTTGAGAATGCGGATGTCGGCTACTCGTAGCGGGGCAAGGGCCGCCTCTGCGACTTTCGTGAAGACGCGAGGGGACAGAGACAGGCCGAAGGGGAGGACTTTGTACTGAAACGCCTGGCCGTCGTACGCGAACCGTAGGAAGGGTCGGTGTCGTGGCAGAATTGAGATGTGGAAATACGCATCCTTCAGGTCCATCGCTGCGAACCAATCTAGATGCTGAACGCCAGCCAGAATATTTCTCTGCGTAAGCATTTTGAACGGGAGTTTTAACAAGGCCCGATTGAAAACTCGCAAGTCCAGGATTGGTCGTAAGCCACGGCCTTTCTTGGGTACAATGAAGTAAGGGCTGTAGAAACCCTTCCTCATTTCGGTTGGAGGGACGGGCTCTACCGCGCCCTTGGCTAAGAGGGTCGCGATTTCCGTGCGCAGGGAACTGGCGTGCTCGCCGTGTACTGCGGAAAAGCGGACGCCCCTGAAGGGGGGCGGGAGCCGGGCAAACTGAATTGCGTAACCGAGTCAAATGGTCTGGTGCAGCCGGCGTGATGCGTTGGGAAGCGAAAGCCACGCTTCCCAGCTCTGCGCTAGGGGCACCAAAGGGACGAGTATTTTGGACGTACCCGGCGGGGCCTCGCAGCGGGGCGGAACAGGTAATGCAGCGTCGGGCGGCTTCGTTGCGGCCTGAGGCTGAGGTGCTGAGAATAGACTCAAAGCACTTACCTTGCTCCGCGCGCCCGGCAGGGGGCGGGTTCTTGACTGAGGAGGAGGTCTGAACTGGCCGGCCGGGGGACAGTCCTGGGCAGGCGGAAGGCAGGATCGCCGCATCCGGTGTACGGGACTGTCGTGATCTGAAAGCACATTGTTGTGAAAACGGCATTTGCGGGCCAGGTGACCCAGAGGCAAAGGAAATAGCTCTTTTATTGAGAATGTGGGTACCACAGCCCCCGTCAGGGGGTGTGGCAAATGAAAAAACAAAGGATTCTCCTCCCGGCCCTCCACCGGGGGACGGAGCGGTCTTACCACCTCCGGAGCTAATGTCTTCGGCTCTGGGTCGGCTGTCTCAGGAACGCTTGGGAGCCTTCCGGGTCCTGGAGGGGGTTCGTGAGACAGGGGGCGTGCGCCGCCTACGGAGTGCTCGACGCTGGGGCTGAGAGCTGGGCCCGGGTTGAGGCGGAGCAGGAGCTGGTTTCCTCGCAGGGGGACGCCCTCGGCGGGCAGACGGGGCAGGGCCCGTAGCGGCAGGTCTGCGGCGGGGCATGATGTGCGAAATGGCCTCCGTCTGCTTCTTCACCGCGGAGAACTGTTGGGCTAAGTCCTCGACGGTGTCACCGAAAAGGCCAATCTGGGAGACAGGTGCGTCCAGGAAGCGGTTTTTGTCAGCCTCACGCATCTCGACCAGGTTGAGCCAAAGATGCCGTTCCTGGACCACTAGGGTGGCCATCGTCTGTCCGAGTGCCTGCGCTGTGGCCTTTGTCGCTCTCAGGGCAAGGTCGGTCGCTGAGCGCAGTTCCTGCAGCACATCAGGATCAGGTCCACCCCCGTGCATGTTTCTGAGAGCGTTGGCCTGGTGGACTTGCAGGAGGGCCATCGCATGCAGGGCGGAGGCAGCGCATCCAGCCATAGTGTAGGCCTTCGCGTTAAGCGTGATGTTGTTCTACAGGGCTTTGGATGGGAGTACGGGGCGACCCCGCCAGGAGGTAGGGCTACCGGGGCATAGATGGTGCGCAACTGCCCTATCAACCTGGGGAATCGCATCGTACCCGTGGCGCTCTCCGCCGTCGAGGGTGGAGAGAGTGGAGCGGGTGGCACCTAGACGAGCGGATAGCGGGGCTCTCCACGTAGACGTCAGCTCATCATGCACCTCCGGGAAGAAAGGGACCGGGGGGATGCGAGGCCGCGAACGGCGCGCTGCCCCCAGGAACCAATCATCCAACCGAGAAGGCTGTGGGGAGGATGGAGGGTTCCAGTCCAACCCCACGCTCAAGGCGGCCTGGGCAAGCATGTCGGACATCTGAGCGTCGGCCTCAGCCTGGGCCTGCTGGCCCGAAGGCGGCAGTCCAGGGGAGTCCTCGGCATCAGACACTGCACTCTGCGATGCAGCGGCGAGCTCATCTGCTTCGGACTCGGGAGGATAGACGGCCGGGCCGATTTTATATATATATAAAATCTATAAAAAAAAGCCATAAATGAAAACAAAGTGAAAATAATACAGTAAAAACATTGCTTGCAAGTAAACAGATATATAGATATTAAAAAAAATCCTCCTTAGAACCAGTAAAAAAATGTTTTTGAATGTATTAATTTGTCATGTCATTACATTGTTTAGAGATTGTCCTCTGCAGTGTCATCAGGACTCAGTAAAATCAAATCAAATCAAATTAAAATAATAATAAAATAAAAAAATTTACCAAAACATTTTTAGGTTTCAGGAATTTTTTTAACAAAACTTTGTATAGAATGAATGAAAGACATATCTGAATGAATTGATATATCATTTCAGTTTATGCACTATATGTGGTCAAAATGGCTATAGTATCATTCAATTATGATGATTACTCGTTCTGTCATATCCGATTTTTGTAGATTCTATATGGGTCGTCTCTCGTCATGCTTTCAATGCTTCTGTTTTCTTTTTTCTTTCTTTATCTTTATGTCTTACACACACACAAATGGTTTGATATGAGCTGTGTATACTGTATGGGACGTCCTGTATAAGACCTGACCATTGTTATTTTCTACTTATTAGAAATGAGGTCTTTATAGGCCTCTGAAGTCGAATAATGTGACAATTCTCCAAAATGCTACAGTAAAATGGTTTGATACGAGGTGTGTATACTGTATGGGACGTCCCGTATAAGAACTGACCATTAGTTTTTTCTACTTATTAGAAATGAGGTCTTTATGGGCCTCTGAAGTCGAATAATGTGACATTTCTCCAAAATGCTGCAGTAAAATGGTTTGATATAAATTGTGCACACTGTATGGGATGTCCCGTATAAGAATTGGCCGTTAGTTTTTTCTAGATAGATAGATAGATAAAAAAAGACATAGAAAGAAAAAAACAGATAGACGGACGGATCGATCTGGGCAACTCAAGTGCTCTGAAAGCGCGTTCTTTCTGTGCTGTTACTGAAATTACCGTATTCATAGTAATAAAGCACACACTTTTTTGGCGGCTGGCTTGACCGTGTATTTTCAAACCACGGCTGGCTTGACCGCAGTGCAACGAGGCAGACGAGGAGATGCGGATCCAAACGCAGCTTAAACTTTATTTAATAAACAAACAGGTAAACACAAAGGAACAACCCACAATGGGGAAATAAAACATAAAAACTGTTAACTAAACACGATGTAAACAAACAGAGGACTCGGGAAGGAAACACACACCAGGCTAACATCAAACAACGATAGACAAGGACTGAACAAAGAAACAGGGTATAAATACATAAACATGGGAAAAAGGGGCCAATGAACGAACAGAACTCAAACAAGATAATAAGGTGATTAACAGAAGCAAAAAGGCAAACTAATGAGGACAGGTGAAAACAATGACAGAAAACACGAACGCTAACAAAGAGACTATGGAGTTACATAAGGGACTAAAGTGAAAACTAAGAAATGTAAAAGTGACAAAAATGGCAAACAAAAGGGCAACAGTGAAACAAGACAGGGTATACATAACAACTGCGCAGATAATGTATAAAGTATATAATAAATTACTTCCAAATTGTATTCAGAGGTTGTTCGAAATAAGAGAAAGCCAGTATAAACTAAGGGGAATGTACATGTTTAAAAAAATAAGGGCAAGAACGAATATAAAAAATAGATGTATATCTGTGAAAGGGGTAAACCTATGGAATAATTGTGTCAAGGAATTAAAAATGTGTAATTCACTTTGTAAATTTAAGAAAATGTAAAAAAAAAAAAATGATAATTTTTGTATATAATATTTAAACTATTGTATTAATGTCTGAATGTTATGTATGCACATTTGTGAAATGTCTTCTGTTATGGTTTTGTTCATCTTGTATGAATCAAATTGTAACACAGACTCAGGTAAGTTGGGATCCATTAGCAGCTTCTTTTTTAAGGTACTCCGGTGTAACAGGCAAGTGTCAGTCAATGGGCAAACAGGGTCAGCGAAGGCAGGCAGGCAGTGTAAACGTAAGCAGGCAGAAAGTCAGGGCAGGCAGCAGACTTCAGTACAAAGGAGACAGGCGTAGGTTCGCAGTAGGCAGGTGGCAAACCAAGCGTGGTCGGGCAGGCAGAACTAGGTTCGGTAAACAGGAGTTCAAGGTTTGATATGGTGACTGGAAACGCTCAGAAATGTAGCCAGGGCAAACAAGACTTCGCAGTGTTTCAATGACTGAGCGTGGTATAAATAGAGAGGGACTAGATGGAGAACAGCTGTGTGCTAATCAAACCAGATAGTAGAACTGCGGGAAATTGTTAGAACTCAGGTGAGTGGCCGATCGGGGAGGCGCCTTCACCGGCGTTCGTGACACAAATTCACTGAGAAAAGTGACGCTTATTAGATAAATATGTAAAAAGGCTAGGCACGATAAGCAAAGGCTTCAGCTTACACCTTTTACGGTTGTTATGTATATTTTCATTTATTATGGAAAATTGTATTTGAGGACCGAAATAAAAAAAATTAAATTGAAAAAAATGTTATCAAAAATTTGGTGACTTTTGAACCCATCTGGTAGGGACTATACATTTTTTCATCAGTAAATTATTCTAGAAAATATTTTCCCTCATTTGTGTCATATTCCCTGTTGTCTTTTGTATTTTTATGTTGAAATTCTTGTTTAGTTCCTGTTTCCTGTTAGTTGTATAGTCCTTTATAGTTTTATTCCTTGATTGGTTCTCCCTGATTATTTCCCATTCTCTGATTGTTTCCCCAGTTGTTCCTCATTCCCTTGTTTGTTCCGTTGTGTATTTAAGCCCTTGGTTTCCCTGTTCCCTATGTCAGTTCTTGCATGTATGAATGTTTTTGTCTATGCGCTGTGCCAGGTTCACTGTGTTTTTATTTTCCTTTTGCTCCGAGTTAACTTGTTTGTTTTTCAGTTTAATAAATCTGCGTTTAGATTCTTATTCCTTGCCTGCCTCGTCACAGAAGAACTGACCAAAACATGGATCTAGCAGCGGTCTTTATCCGGTTGAGCCGAGCGAACCTCCCTATCGTTGAATACTCTCATCTGTTCAGCACCATAGCCAGATGCACTGGTTTTGCTTATAGCCACTTAAAGTCCCTATACCAGATCGGCCTCCTTGCCAATGAATGGAGGGAATTACCGGAGACCGGGAACTACACGTGAGATGAGTACATAAATGTAGTTTTAGAAATGTTCACCTCTGAGAATCCTCTTAACGAGCCCATGCCTGCCACGGCCAACTAGCCAAGGCCCACACCTGCCACGGCCAACGAGCTGGAAGCATCGTCCGTCCCAGAGCCAGCGTTGCCAGCATCGTCCGTCCCAGAGCCAGCGTTGCCAGCATCGTCCGTCCCAGAGCCAGCGTTGCCAACTTCGACTGTGCCAGAGCCAGCATTGCCAACTTCGACCATCCAGAGGTGGAACAAAAGGAGAAAGGCTTCGGCTCTGTACCCTGAGCTTTCCATGGCTCCGCACCCCACGGCTCCGCCTTCCACAGCTTGGACTCCTGAGCCTTCCACGGCTCTGCCTTCCATGGCTGCGCCCCCAGAGCCTTCCATGGCTGCGCCCCCAGAGTCTTCCATGGCTGCCCCAGAGTCTTCCATGGCTGCGCCCCCAGATCCTTCCACGGCTCTGCCCCCAGAGCCTTCCACATCAAGTATTTTCTTCGTGTGTGTGTGTGTGTGTGTGTGTGTGTGTGTGTGTGTGTGTGTGTGTGTGTGTGTGTGTGTGTGTGTGTGTGTGTATTTATCACTTTGTGGGGACCAAATGTCCCCATAAGGATAGTAAAACCCGAAATTTTTGACCTTGTGGGGACATTTTGTCGGTCCCCATGAGGAAAACAGCTTATAAATCATACTAAATTATGTTTTTTGAAAATGTAAAAATGCAGAAAGTTTTCTGTGAGGGTTAAGTTTAGGGGTAGGGTTAGGTTTAGGGGATAGAATATAAAGTTTGTACAGTATAAAAACCATTATGTCTATGGAAAGTCCCCATAAAACATGGAAACACAAGTGTGTGTGTGTGTGGGTGTGTGTGTGGGTGTGTGTGGGTGTGGGTGTGTGTGTGTGGGTGTGTGTGGGGGTGTGTGTGGGGGTGTGGAAGTTTGGTATCAATAAAAATCCTTAATGACATAGTGTAAACCTTATGCACATGGTGTAAATTGTTGCACACGGTGTATATGGTGCAAATTGTTTGTCAAGTGTAATATTAACTAGGATACGACATCATGTACTCTTTCCACTTCTTGAAATGTTAATGTATCACACGATTCACCTGTGATTCCCATGTGTTTATTTATAGCCTAAACCTGAGCGTGATTTTAAATTCCTGATTGAAGTGATGATTTCACGTTGGAGCTCGTCTAGCCGTCTCTTTAAGATTACCACATTTATATTCACATCAGTGATTAAGGTAATTATCTGGTTAAGACTTTATTTCCGAAAAAAAGTTACAAATGTGCCATAAAGGTTTAACTGCTCCATACAGTATCCATCTATATATTCTTGGTTATGTAAAAAAAAGAAACTGAAACTTGCTCTGTCTTTTTTCTTCTTGTTCTTCTTTAAACTGTGCTAAATTTGTGAATATTAAGTGTTCTTGAGTTCTGAAAAGACTTCACTTCAAAGAAATTTAACATTATTATTATTCAACTAAATGTTGTCCTATCAGAAAAAAGATAGACTTACAGGACTTTCACCAGTTTGTAGGCTATATTGATTTATTAAATATCTTTTAATGCTTGAATTTGTATTTATAATTCACTACAAAATGTGAGTTTGACATTGCACACTTTGCTTGCACCTCCTGCCTCCAGAATAATATTATACAATATACCACAGTTAGTTCTGGTCCTCGAATCTGATTGGACGAGATTTGTTCCATGAGCACTGATGGTGTGACAGCATCAGCACTCAGACACTTCACTGTGTGTACCACTCCGCTTGTGTTCGTGCTGTTCTAAACTAAAGTGTAAGTGTAGTGCATATGTGTTAGGAGTTACTGTCTTTATTTTTGAAATTACATATTTTAGCCAGCAGGTGGTGGCAAAAGATGATTTTTGTGTGTAATATGAAGGATACACGTAAAGTGAATCCTTTAGTCATTGTTTACATAGAACAGCTCTGTGAGTTTCCACATTGGATACATACTGTTTAAAATGGTGGAGGACATCGCTGTTTCTATAGTGAATGACATTTGTGCGCCGGCTACCCCGAAATAGAGAGGAATACCCCGCTTGGACATCTATACTCCACTGAGAAAGCTGACCTTCAGAAAGCTGAACGCATCTCTGATTGGGTGTTGCAACAGGTGATCGCACATGCGCCATCTCTCTCTTTCTCTCTCTCTCTCTCTCTCTCTCTTTCACACACACACAAACACACACATCCATCCATCTATCCTTGTTTATCCAATGACTTGTACAGTAGAGGCCGTGATACTATTTCTGAAGTGAAAGTTTTGAATTACTAACAAAATTCTGTTTCAGGCAGATACTAATATCAGAAAAACCAGGAGAATCCAAAGTTAACAACATATTCCAAAGTTAATGTGGCCAACAAATTCAGCTTCATCTGGATAGAAAATGTAATAATTAAATTATCATTTAATTAAACAATAATTGTAAAATAATTGTAATTATTATTATCATTATTATTATGAAAAGGCATACACAAGGCATATTTTATTAATATAAACTCAAGAGTAACATTTAAAAATGCCATTTCATTTAGTTTTAACGCACTTCCAGTTTAAGCCCCCACACCCGGCTCTATCAGAATACAGAGACAGATACAGATAATTTTGTCATATGAACAAATACATATACAAATAATGGCTTCGCTAAACACTCCTAATCTTAACTATCACCAAAATGCAGAATGAGGTGTTTTAGCCTGCAAGCGCTCTTCGTGTTGAGTTCAAAGAGGCGCTGGACGCTGACATTGCCACCCTGACCCGATTCAAGACCGAATCTTGAACGCGGCAACACAGTGGATAGCTGCAGTCTATCAGCAGATTTATATTGTGGAGTATGAGAGTTAAAGCGATTGAATGCCCAGTTCTTTCAATTATTCAAACTCCCACTTTAATGTTACTTGAATTGGAGCTATTTTTGTGTATTTCTATTTTTATTAACATTTTCTAAACAAAGCCTTCTACGGTATAAAGCATTATTTTGTTACATATTGAATTGTTTTCATTCCTGAGATGGAAATAAATACATTTTGAGATGCAAAGTATATCCCATATAGTGTAACATTTCATCTCTTTCAAAATATGTGATTAATCGCGATGAACTATAAGAAATTACGTGATTAATCGCAATAAAAAATGTTGTGACTGACAGCACTAATATATATATATATATATATATATATATATATATATATATATATCACATCTCAGTGCCTATTTTATCCTTCTGCCCCTGTTCCTGCTGAGATTTGTGCACACTACTGGAATCAGTATAAACACAACAGCTTACCAAATGACTTATGCTGCATTTCAAGTTTTCTGAAAATGTAGAATAGTGTGAGGAACAAAGTGAAACTCACACTATTCTACATTAAAGATTTTAATCTCTGAAAATATTCCACTCTGTGAAAATACATCCAAACATTATATTGTTGCAATCAGTTACATGACAAGGTCTGTCACATGGCACGCAAGAACCAATGGCATTTGTGTGACAAGTTGAATATATCATCATTTCAGTAGTGCAGGCAAAAAGTATACCCAGTGTCATTTGGTTATGAGACTGTGTAGATGGTTATGAGACTGTGTAGATAATACATGATGGCAGCTTCACCTTGGAGACTGTTGACAGTTAGTAAGTGTAATATGTCCCTGAACATCCTCAGAGGAAACCATTTAAAACGAAATAGAGTGCAGCAGTGGTAGAATAAATGTATTCGTCCTATAAAATAAGCATACAGGTATGTTAATGTGACGTACTATAATATTATATTAAACTGTGACACAGAAGTTTAATCTCTCTCTCTCTCTCTCTCTCTCTCTCTCTCTCTCTCTCTCTCTCTCTATATATATATATATACACTCACCTAAAGGATTATTAGGAACACCTGTTCAATTTCTCATTAATGCAATGATCTAATTAACCAATCACATGGCAGTTGCTTCAATGCATTTAGGGGTGTGGTCCTGGTCAAGACAATCTCCTGAACTCCAAACTGAATGTCAGAATGGGAAAGAAAGGTGATTTAAGCAATTTTGAGCGTGGCATGGTTGTTGGTGCCAGACGGGCCGGTCTGAGTATTTCACAATCTGCTCAGTTACTTTGATTTTCACGCACAACCATTTCTAGGGTTTACAAAGAATGGTGTGAAAAGGGAAAAACATCCAGTATGCGGCAGTCCTGTGGGCAAAAATGCCTTGTTGATGCTAGAGGTCAGAGGAGAATGAGCCGACTGACTCAAGCTGATAGAAGAGCAACTCTGACTGAAATAACCACTCATTACAACCGAGGTATGCAGCAAAGCATTTGTGAAGCCACAACATGCACAACGTTGAGGCGGATGGGCTACAACAGCAGAAGACCCCACCGGGTACCACTCATCTCCATTACAAATAGGAAAAATATTCTACAATTTCCAAGAGCTCACCAAAATTGGACAGTTGAAGACTGGAAAAATGTTGCCTGGTCTGATGAGTCTCGATTTCTGTTGAGACATTCAGATGGTAGAGTCAGAATTTGGCGTAAACAGAATGAGAACATGGATCCATCATGCCTTGTTACCACTGTGCAGGCTGGTGGTGGTGGTGTAATGGTGTGGGGGATGTTTTCTTGGCACACTTTAGGCCCCTTAGTGCCAATTGGGCATCGTTTAAATGCCACGGCCTACCTGAGCATTGTTTCTGACCATGTCCATCCCTTTATGGCCACCGTGTACCCATCCTCTGATGGCTACTTCCAGCAGGATAATGCACCATGTCACAAAGCTTGAATCATTTCAAATTGGTTTCTTGAACATGACAGTGAGTTCACTGTACTAAAATGGCCCCCACAGTCACCAGATCTCAACCCAACAGAGCATCTTTGGGATGTGGTGGAACAGGAGCTTCGTGCCCTGGATGTGCATCCCACAAATCTCCATCAACTGTAAGATGCTATCCTATCAATATAGGCCAACATTTCTAAAGAATGGTTTCAGCACCTTGTTGAATCAATGCCACGTAGAATTAAGGCAGTTCTGAAGGCGAAAGGGGGTCAAACACAGTATTAGTATGGTGTTCCTAATAATCCTTTAGGTGAGTGTATATATATATATATATATATATATATATATATATATATATATATTTTTTTTTTTGTTGTTTTTTTTTACTACAGTATCTTTCTATAACATTGAAGAAATACAAATCTTCTAATAATAAAATTTGTTGCTGAATCCATAAGCCTACACCTGATAATATACCTGCTATATATATGCCTGCCTAAAGCTGGCTATTTAATTTTAGTTTCCATGCACACATAAAACCCAAAATTACAGTGAGAACAGAAGCTTGTTTCATGGATTGTGGCTTGATTCTGCCCCCTATGTTCCTTACAATGCACAATCAAAAGCCATTGTGTTGCTCTCCATATATCAATAGCATGACCCAGCTGCGTGCGCACGAGATCACGGTGGGTGAGCCCTGTTATGAGACACAGTGGACTGTGGAACAGCTGTGCCTGTGTCAGGGTGTAGTTAATGTTAGTTTGAGAGAGTGAAAATCAGTGAAAATGATGTGGACAGTGGTAGAAGATTTTGGAAGTACAATAGATTGCATTGGCACTTAGACTTAAATATAGCAAATTTAAATGAGCAGGCATGTTGGTTCTGGACATATAAAGTGTGAACAAAGATTAATCACAAATGGCTTCATGGATAATTTGATTGGGCAGTGTCTGTTCTTTAATATGTAAAGCAGTGATGTACAAAATAATTCCACAATATCACACTTGCAATCATGCTGTTGTTCTGTTAATCAGCACAGCTGTGATTCGGCCGTAGGCATGAGGCTGCATGTAATCACCGTTGTGCTGATATATGGAACAACAATAGCTTTATACAATAGTTCAACAAGCAAGTAAACAATATTGATTAATTTGCGTTTCAGACAAAAGTTGCACAGTTAGTACATTGCTTCTCTGCCAGTAAAAATACTTGCAAAAGAAGCCAAAGCATCAAACACAACTCAGTGAATCAGTATTTTTGAACAAATATTTTAAATGAGCAAATTTCTATTGCTTTTGTGATGAACTACTTTTTTAATGAATCAGTTTAGTCAGTGATTGAATGACTAACTCATAACATGAAAGAAATACATTTGTTCCCACCTACTGCCCTAAAAAAAACAATCTTCAGGAATTGTCACTTAATGAATCAAGGAAAGAAATCAAAATGAACAATTAATTAAAATCCCAACCACTAATTGGAAAGTCACAAACACTGAGTGATACAAACAGTGAAGCGTCCCAGTGTTGTTGGACTGTATACCTAATTTGAGGACTGAAAGTAACTGTTGTATAATAAAGTAAAAATCAATATAGTTACCAGCATCAATACCCTTCATAGGTGGTAAATTATTTACAAATGACTGTACTATAGTTTAAAGACAGCACCATACTGTACATCAAGTAATAATGAAACAAAAAATTAACATGACTAGACTATTGTAGCGTATTCTATAATAAAACATTGTTTTAATCAATATTGTAATCCAATATTTATATCTATGTTATGTGCAAAACAAAGTTAAAGCAAAAGTCATGTTATCCTGTGCCAACTTGAAAAAGTAAACAAGACAAAACATTGAACACATCCACTATATAAATGAGCCCAAACACATCAGAATGAAAAAGCAAACAATCACAAGGCATATGCAATGCTTCCTTGAAATAAATGTATTTTTTCCTGAAAAACAGCAGACCTAGTTTTTAAATTGGCACCTCACAGAGTAGTGCAAAGAGAGAATTGATTGAACCTTTTAAGAAGATTGAACAACAATGGATTTACAAGTGTTTACAAAGCTTTCCAACAGTCCATTTCAGTATGATCAAATACAATGTTGGAGTGAACAGCAGTTACTGTAAAATTTGGTGTTGTACCAATTAACAATTAAGTCTGTCTTTAGAATCACAGACCCAATGTAGCATTTGGCAAATAAGGAAGTATTATTATAATTAATGAGTATTATGTTATACTGTTAAATTAGCCAACTATTTAACCTCTTAACCAGCACCCCTATTTTTGAGAATTTTCTGAAAATGACATACCCAAATACAAATGTCTGTAGCTCCTAAACCATATGGTCCACATTCATAACTCTGATATTTTTTTAAACTAGACACTTGAAACTTTGTTACCCAAGAGTCATATTAATTCAAAAGTAGCATAGGAACAGAGTAAAACAAGGTCAAATTTACATGAAAGTGACTCACGATTTCTATGAATGAACTTCATTTAGGGAAAAATGTATCAGACTTTTATGTTAAAGGCCTGAAAACACCATAAAGATAAAACTGAATGTCTGACCATGTTCTGATTCAAATTTGAAGATGATACTCCCAAATGTAGTTTCTGTAAGCTTTTATTCAGGGAAAGTCTAGGCGTCCTTTCCAAAAGGCCATTTGGAGACTCCAAATGGACATCTGGTAACCAAATGACATAAGGAGTAAACACTACATACTACATACATGTATATCAATTCAAAACTGTTCTGCTCATCAAACCACACAAGAAAAAATGATTTCAGCACAACATTTTAACATTTTAACAAAATACTCTTTATTTTGAACAATTCTGATAGCAAAAACAGTGAAACAAAAAAAACTCACTTCATGTATGCATTTCAAAAGTGATCGTTTTACAACTAATTAATAAATTATATAAAAAGAAAACAACATTTGTAATTGCAACAGTGTTTTTTACTCAAATTACAATAAACTGATAATTATAATAAATATCCAATTACTAAAGAAAAAAAAAAGCAGTTACAGTATTTACAGTATTTATGTTGATCCAAGGCAGTCACTAACAAGGTTTGTTACCAACTGGAAACCAAAGCCACTGAAAGACAGGAAAGATAAAGATAAAGATATTTTTGTTATATTATATGCATCATAAATATAATGTGTGTGTGTGTGATATAAATATTTTGTCTTTATGTATAATATACAGCTATCACCTAGCTACTCGTGTAGCATCGTGTCTTTGCTAGTCATTTTATAATCAAAAACATGATATGAACAGAAAAACTGCCAATACTTCATAAACATAAAAACTCAAGACGATGTGTTTCAACTTACCGATCTAATACAAGAAAAAAGCATTTGTCAGTGGTAATGTAATTAAAACATGTTTAATTAATTTTCCTGATATGTAACTATGTAATCTGCTATGCAAATAAATGCGGAGCATTACGTTCTTATCAAAGTGCTGGGATTGAAATCCCCCCAAAGTGTTTTCTGTTATACAGATTATTATGTTAGTAAAGTTCTAAATTAGAAAATATACCCTTTATTTAAAGTAAATTCTAAATTGATTTAAGAATTCGTTTTGTCCATAAGTATGAATATAGCACACTTGTGCATACTCTAGTTTCGATTTTAGATGTGAACATAAACTGAAGCTCCTGACCCATATCTGCATGTTTTAAGCCTTGCACTGATGCTTCATGACTGGCTGATTAGATAATCACATGAATAAGTGCACATATGTTCCTAATAAAGTGCTCAGTGAGTGTACTTACAGTACACTGGCTTAATCAAGTTGATTTAGTTATTAAATCACCACTGAATTTAGATGTAACACATGAAGCACATTTTGTCTGCGTTTTTTTTTACAGCGTAAGTATTTGCTTTTTCTTCTCAGTCACTCAGAAGTCTGGTGTCAGGGATGATGATTTTGAGCTCATTTGAAAAACATGCCAGTTGGCTCAGAGACAGAGAAAAAGAGATAGGTATAATTGGCCCTGACCACCAGTAATATCACTTGTCGCCTGCGTTCCTCGAACCCCTTGACCTCAGAATAGAACATAAATCCCTACTGGCTCCCTTCCTATCCTCTAAAATCTAGCATCTCTCCCCTTCCTGCCCCTTTGGCATCCTGTCACTGTTTTGTTACTTTGATGAATTGACATGAGTGATATTTTTGACATGTCATACTCTACCTTAAGGCTCTGCATTTGAAGTTAGTGTTGAGCCTTTGAAACAAATCTATTTTCAATTCACAGCCTGATCTGGCAGCAGAGGGGCTCTGAGAAGTGTTCTGGTCTAATAGACATCTGGCCATGACTAAACCTTTGAGTGTCTGGGTAACAGGTGCGTTGAAGCAATGTTGCATTAAAGCTCAATAACAACCATCATGTCTAGCTGTGACGCAGGTCAGACAGACATGCTGGAGGATCAAGGAGCTGAAATGCTACTCAGACTGTAGGATTGGAAACTGGAGCATTGGAAATATGGATAAATATACTGTATAAGATATTAATGAGTTGATGACAGCTGAATTGGGATTATATACAGTTGGCAAATGTCTTCCTCAAAGAAATGAGCCATCTGGCTCTGCAATGGATGGTATTGTTCAGTGATATTTCCAGAGTGGCTGCCTGAGATGAAAAAGATTTGCAGAATCAATCCAGAGATTCCTGGGAAAGTTACTGAAAGGGTGAAACCAAGCTCCTTTTCATGGCAAAAGGAATCTCACCATTTACATTATAAATCATGTATTGTATGATATTTAGCTCCACAAAACTCCCTTTACCCCTCTAAATATCAAAATGTCTATAATTCTATAACTGTAGGCCTTATACGCCAAGCATATTGTTCCATCTGAGACAGTACTGTGTGAACATGAATAGCACACATGTAAATGGAAGAGCAATTGTCATTTAATTAAGAAGTGTGTCGGGTGTACTGAGTCACTTTCAGTTTAATAAGCACATGGGTAGCTGCCCCATATAAGATGAAGCTCAAGTGAGACAAAGAGGAAAAGTACAATATAGAGAAATATTAAAATACCACTTATCAGTGTAATTTGACTCTAAAGGGAGTTCAATGTGAAGAGTAAATGAGATGAGAAATGTGTACAAGGAACTACTAAAACAATGTACACATTCTGCCAATATTTAATTTGTTTCTGACAAAAATGAGATTAGGGTGAATAAATAAAAAAGACAAAGGCCATTTATTTATTTATTCATTTTATTTGTGTATGTTCTTACATAACCTGCCCACTTCAGTATACACATTTTCTTGCATATCAAACTTTACTTTTTCTGGCTTCTAAACCTGAGAGTATTGATATGCAGTGTGTGCCTTGGACAGATATTGATTTACTAAGGAAATATTTTTACATTGAAATCATTACCAGCTGACTGAAGACATGTCTTCAAACAGTTTTAGCCATGTTTTTATCCAAATAACAGATACTTAGACATTTAAACGTTGCGTATATTACTTACACATCATGCATGTACAATGTGAAAACTGTACACATGTGCACATTAATAAGACATGTTTTCTATAAAGCTTTTCAATGGGGACTTTCAGACATTTAAGACATTACAGTTTGATTATCTGTGAAGCTGCTTTGAAACAGTGCGTACTTTGTAAAAAGACTTGATTTGATATAGGTGTTTTCTGAATGTACGTTTTTACGATCTCGTGGACTTATTCATTGTTGCAATCAACAGTTGTAAAAAAAAAATTTAAATAGATATGAAGTTGTTGAATCTCCATATCGAAGCAAATATCAATACTGTATAAATTGATGCATACTATGTCCTTATGTCCAATTTTTTTCTTTCAAGGTAGCTGGGCAAGTCTGATCTTCATGAGAACGCTACTGCGGTATTTGTGTTCTTAGCATTGAGAAACAGAAACCAGCAGTGGGAGATCTCCGTGGTGCTGAATTGTGGTACCAAGAGCTTGAATGTGTTTTTACACTTTCTACACGTTTCATGTAGGACATGCTTTTATCCAAATGGTCTGCAAGAACACTTATTAGAGGTATTGCCCCCTTGGTTCAACCTGGGGTTAAGGGTTGATAGATCATGCCTCACTCCTTGGAGGGATTGAATCAGCAATGTTACCAGCTACCAGCTCTAACCACTATGTCACACCATCTCATATTCAGATGGTCATATTGTGGTCTTTAAAATAAGAGCCACATCTTTTCCAAATTCTAAAAGCCCTAGAAGACTTGTAAATCAACTGCTTAAGAGGAAAGTGTCATTTAACTTTTTCCCATAAAGACATGTTCATGCTCTCATAGACATCAACGAAAGATCTGATGGACAAGAGACTGTTTGATCTGTGATCGCTGTTTACTCTCTCACTTTGCAACTCTCTCCTCTTGTTTTTCTCTCTCTCTCCATTGTGGGAGAGCGCTATTGTCATTCACTACAGACATGCTCTACACTACACCTAATTAAATGTTTTATGTACCAGAGACAGGAGTATGTTGGACTCTGTTCTGACACGGGAAACACGTGGACTGCTGGCACAGTTGCCCAGAGCAGATTTGTATTTATCTCTGCGTACATCCCTCCAATCAAATCTCTTCCTCTCCCTTCCCCTCTCTCTCTCTAATTCTTTTTCACTGTGTTTTAAACTTTATCTCTCCAGAATACTTTGTGCTCTATTTGCTACCAAGCTATATCACAAGAAACAAAAAGTTGAGTGGAATGTTAATTGCAGTCAGCACATTATGTTAATCATGACCGATAACTAAACACTGTCTCCCAGGTGTAGTTAGATCTGATAATCTGCAACGTTGTGTGTATGTGTGTATGCCCTTATCAGAGGCAGACCTTCGCTTGTGAGTGAGTGAGGAAAGTCTTATTAATTATTTGAGTATATATACTATTATATAAGTCTATATAAACTCTAATGACTCGTGTGAGTGAGGAAAGATTAATAAAATCAGCTTCCATGCATCTAAAAGCATTTGGCTGCATGACTTTTATGTTGATGGGTCATTCAAATTTTTGTAGCTTTCCTTCTTTATTTTTTCCTTTTTATTTTACTTAGTGCTTTCCATGCATACTGTTTGAGAGATCTGCACTTTTTCCTGGTCTTTTTCATTTGGTCCTCAGGTGTAGCTTTGAGCTATTACATTAATACCACAGGAAAACAATGTTTTTAATTGTTCAAACAACCTTTAGTTTTCTTTTCCTTGCAATGCTGAAATGCCTTTATATAGTATAAGACTTATATAATAGTATATATACTTATATATAATGCGTATGACTTCAAAGTCTTGTGAACAGATTCCTCTGTCTATTGCACTGTTGTGGTGAAACATAGCCGTGTGTTTAAAGGGTCATGCAAGCACATGACAATATAGATACATTAGGACTCTTTAAAAATAAATACATTTTAGACTTCTCATCACCAGTGTTCTGCCATAGCTATGTAAGCTTCTTTAACTCATCAGACATTTAGAGGTACATTGAGACATTGAAAAATCGTTAACCATTTGTAGCTGTAAAGCATCACTCAGAACACAGTGCAACTGTTTGAAATCTGTTCCACTGCAAGTCATCGTTCTTACCATATAAAGATTCAGCTCAAAGCAAAACTACATTCATTCATTTTAATCATGTATGAGGTGGTAAAAAAAAACTTGCAACTTCAAACCGAATCGTGGGATGACCATATCGTCCCATCCCTATGGCTTACCATGTATATAACATTTTTTATTTGGCATTGGTAATTGGATTGAATTAAGCCAATGAGGCATTCATAAAATTATTTTCTTATGTGTTAAGTCAAAGAAAAAAGTGATATGAGTTTGGAACAAAATGGTCAGTAAATAATCCTAGAATTTAGTTCCCCCAAAATAAAAAAATGGATAGTTCCAAACATGAATTCTAACTATATAAACCACGTTCGTATCCCTTGCAAATGGAATTTAAATGTACACCTGGTATTGTCCTGTTACACTGACATCACATTTTCCTCGCAGCTGCCATATTTGTGACCACCATCCATGGGAGAAAACAATGGCAGTGAATGGAAAAACACCCATGAAGCATTGTAAAAAAACATCAAAAAATTGCTTTAGATCAAGTCACAGGAAAGTTATGTAGGATATTAGATGCAAAAGAATTGCAGTAGTATGACTTGGATCTAGAAAACCCAACCTTTTAATCCTGGAATTCCTCAATGTAATAAATTAAAAGACTAAGGCACCAACAAGTCTCACATCTGCCCAATAAAATTCATCAAGAACACTTGTCCAGATTGTACATGACTTGTACATGACTTGAGAACCTCTCACTAAGTGCAAAGGTTACAGGCAATAAAAGACAGAGGACACAATCCCTGGAATTCCCAAGAAAGATTCAGAACACACTCTGTTTTGTCCTCTGATATAACTTCGGACTCATCAGATCACGAGACATCGGGATTACTATTCTGCAAACAGCAGCTAAAAAAAAGAGTTAACCCTCTAAAGTGTACAGAATATTTTTTAACCAACAATATACACAACACCTAGCCTTGCTAGATAATTCTGAAAAAGACTCTATGACCTGTGATCATTGTTATAACTGACAAATTAATTATTAGAGCCTGATGTACCTTTTAAAATATGTGTAATGATTTGTTACTTACACGTGTAATATTCATGAAAGAATGTCATATTTAGTATGTAAATAATTGCTTGTTTACGTAGAGAATGTTGATGACAACGAATGTCATGTCTCTTGTATTGTTGTTAAGATATAAAATTTGTTTCCCTGTCTCAACCTCGGGACTCCTATCCTGAGGTCACCAGAACTGGCTGGATCCAGCACAATTCCTGCTTCATGTTGGACTCCACTGCTACATGTCGCAGAATGATGATGACTAAATGCAGCCGTGCCAGCCAAACATCACTTCAGTCTATTATGACGGACTTCAGAGGATGAAATGATACCAACTCCATCCTGCATCACCTCGGTCTATTTATGGACTACGATCTTGAAATGAAATGCATAGACTAACTATTGCCAACAAAAGCCTTCATCAGCCAATTAACAAGGACAATTGCATCTATGTGAACTTCTGCAATTAATCAAGATGGACTTCAAAGACTTTGGTCATTAATCTTACATTTCAAACAGAATCGATGTTTAATCACTGACACTTAACACTTAGTTTAATAATTTTAAACCATGATTTTACCTATACATAATTAATATTTACATTACATTCATAATGTTAGCCAGAGGGGAACTGGCCCCCACAGTGAGTCTGGTTTCTCCCAAGGTTATTTTTCTCCATTAATCTACATCTTATGGAGTTTTGTGTTCCTTGCCACAGTCGCCTACAACTTGCTCACTGGGGTTATTAATACAATTATCATTTAATTATTTTTAAACACTATTAAAAATCATATTTTATCTAAATTACACAATGATGATTAATCGACTTTATAGACAGTACAGTTTTATCGTCTGTTAATGCTGATATTCTGTAAAGCTGCTTTGAAACGTTGTGAAAGGCGCTATACAAATACAATTGACTTGACTTGACTTGACTTAAATATTTAAAGATATAGATCTAATTAAGTTTATGGATTGGCTTCAATATTGCACAATTCTGAAAAATATATTATTTGTAGATTGATGCCAGTGTCCTACTGCTTATGAGTGATGACCAGATGAGAAGCTATTTGCCTTCCTATGGAAACAGGCTGGCAGTGATGGGGTTTTGTAGGAGACAAGAGAGTGAGGCAACACGTAGGAAGTCAAAGTTGCTTGAGCGCCTCAAGACAAAATTGAATAAAAAAAAAAAAAAACGAATCACTCAGAAAGTAATGCTGATAGGCAAAAGTAAAACAAATACTCAGCGAACCATAAGAAAAGTGGAGATTGGATAGATGCTCTATGACTATGTTGGAGAAGGCTTTGTTCAAATGAGAGCAAAAAAAGAAGGTGGAACATGGATGCTGAGTGTGCCAAAAGACTGGGGGAAAAATAACTGATGGATGAGGCAATTCGTTGTTTTTCCCAAATGGAAAACATTCTCATGGCAGATCTCACAAATTACCAGGAAGTGTCATTAGATGACAACAGTAGATTTGGGGAATTGTATAATGCATCAAAACTCACAATGATGAGGTTCTACCTTTAAATGGGGGAGGGTACTGTGGAAATATTAGACTCAGACACAATGGAGGACTCAATAGAATACAATCAGGATCAGAGTTCCCCTTCTGTCGCTCTCTCCACGTTGTGTCAGAGAAGCGACACTAGGGGTCTCTCTTGAGCGCTGATATTCACCTCTGAACTATGAAAAAGGCCAATGAGAGTTGGTAACCAGTATTTGCATGTCCCGCCCCCGGACATACGGGTATTTAAGCGGCGCAAATACGGGAGTTCATTCAGGAAAATTTCTTCGGAGCCGATGGTCGTGTTTGCAGACTGCTGCGTTTTACACACCGAGTTCCTGCTATCCTCTGCTGCATGATGTTGGATTCTACGGCGCACAACAGCGGCTTTCTCCTGTTTGCACTTCCTGCCCCTGAGCGCATCGACAGTTGCAGATAAGAAAGATCTCTCACGAATTCTTTCATTCATAAAAGAGTGATTTTATTTAAAAGAGTAATTTCCTCTAAAAGAGCAAAAACACAGCGGCGTTGAACGTCCTTTTAAGGACGATGGAAGCAGATGAGTTCGCCGCGACATCGGAGGGCGTGGGCTCTGATGCTGAGGGCTCCTCTGGGCTGCCGCCTTCGGGCTTGCACGCCCAGGAGGAGGCCGACGCACAGATGTCCGATATGCTTTCCCGGGCAGCCAACAGCGTGGGTCTGGATTGGAACCCTCCATCCTCCCCACAGCCATCACGGCTGGACGATTGGTTCTTGGGCGTTGGGCGCCGCTCACAGCCTCGCCCCCCCCCGGTTCCTTTCTTCCCGGAGGTGCATGATGAGCTGACGTCTTCGTGGAGAGCACCCCTTTCCACTCGTCGCACTGCCACCTGCTCATCCGCCCTCGCCACCCTCGACAGCGGAGCGCGCCACAGGTACACGGAGATCCCCCAGGTGGATAGAGCTGTTGCGCTCCACTTATGTCCCGGAAGCACTACCACCTGGCGGGGCCGCCCTGTACTCCCTTCCCGGTCCTGTAGAGCAACATCCTCGCTCACCGCGAAGGTCCGAAGCGCCTACAGCGCTACCGGACGCGCCGCTTCTGCCCTGCATGCCATGGCTCTCCTGCAGGTCCACCAAGCCAAGGCACTTCGCAACATGCACGGGGGTGGCCCTGATCCCAACACGCTGCAGGAACTGCGCTCAGTGACCGACCTTGCCCTGAGAGCGACGAAGGTCACAGCGCAGACACTCAGGCAGGCGATGACCACTCTGGTGGTCCAGGAACGTCAGCAATGGCTGGACTTGGTTGAGATGCGTGAAGCTGACAAGACTCGCTTCCTCAACGCCCCTGTCTCCCAGTTCGGCCTCTTCGGCGACACCGTTGAGGACTTTGCCCAGCAGTTCTCCCTGGTGAAGAAGCAGACGGAGGCCATTTCACACATCATGTTGCGCCGCAAGCTTGCCGCCACGGCCCAGGCCCCACCTGCTCGCCGAGGGCATCCTCCTGCGGCCAGAAGACCTTCTGCTCCGCCCCAACCTGGGCCCAGCTCTCAGCCCGGCGTCGAGCAAACCGCAAGAAACGTACGCCCCCTGCCTCACGGACCCCTTCGAGGACCCGGAAGGCTCCCAAGCATCCCTGAGACAGCGGACCCAGAGGACAAAAAGTTGGCTCCGGAGGTGGTAAGACCACTCCGTCCCCCGGTGGAGGGCCGGGAGGAGAATCTTTTGTTTTTTCATTTGCCGCACCCCCTGACGGGGGCTGCGGTACCCAAATTCTCAATAAAAGAGCTATTTCCTTTACCTCTGGGTCACATGGCCCGCAAATGCCGTTCTTACGGCACTGTGATTTCAGGCCTCAACAGTCTCGGCGCCCAGGATGCGGTGCTCCCGCCCTCAGCCCCACGACTGTTCCCCGGCCGGCCAGTTCAGACGAGTCCAGAGGACGCCAGCATCAGACCTCCTCCTCAGTCACGAACCCGCCCCCTTCCGGGTGCACGGAACAAGGTAAGTGCTTTGAGTTTATTCTCAGCACCAGAGCCTCGGGAGGCCACAGCGCCCCCCCGACGCCGCGTTACCTGTTCCGCACCGCTGCGAAGCCCCGCCGGGTACATCCAAAATACTCGTCCCCTTGGTGCCCCTAGCACGGAGCTTAGAGGCATGGCTTTCACTGCCCAGCTCGTCACGGTGGCTGCACCGGACCATCCGACTCGGTTACGCAATACAGTTTGCCAGGTCTCCACCCCCCTTTGTAGGCGTTCGTTCCTCCGCAGTGCACGGCGAACATGCCCACTCCCTGCGCGAGGAAATCACCTCCCTTCTAATCAAGGACGCGATAGAGCCTGTCCCTCCGACCGAAATGAAGAAGGGTTTCTACAGCCCTTACTTCGTAGTACCCAAGAAAGGCGGCGGCATACGACCAATCTTGGACCTGCGAGTTTTCAATTGGACCTTGTCCAAACTCCCGTTCAAAATGCTTACCCAGAAACAAATTTTATTTGGCGTCCGGCATCTAGATTGGTTCGCAGCGGTAGACCTGAAGGATGCGTACTTCCACATCTCAATTCGCCCTCGACATCGGCCCTTTCTACAGTTCGCGTTCGACGGCCAGGCATATCAGTACAAGGTCCTCCCCTTCGGCCTGTCTCTGTCCCCTCGCGTCTTCACGAAGGTCGCAGAGGCGGCTCTTGCCCCGCTACGAGGAGCGGGCATACGCATACTCAATTACCTCGACGATTGGCTCATTTTGGCCTCCTCGCAGGAATTACTATGCGCACACAGAGACCAGGTGCTCGAGCACCTCGGCCGTTTAGGGTTTCAGGTCAACTGGGAAAAGAGCAAGCTCACCCCGGTCCAGAGCATCTCTTTTCTCAGTTTGGAGTTAGACTCAGTCTCAATGACAGCACGTCTCTCCAACGAGCGTGCTCAGTCAGTGCTGGAATGCCTCGCTTCTTTCGAACAAGGCACCGTGGTCCCTTTGAAACGTTTCCAACGGCTCCTGGGGCATATGGCATCCTCCGCGGCGGCCGCGCCACTGGGGTTGATGCATATGAGACCACTTCAGCATTGGCTCCAGACTCGAGTCCCGAGACGAGCATGGCGCCACGGCACGCACGGCATGGAAGTTACCCCTGCCTGCCGCCAAACTGGTTTCGCGTTCTGGTTACAACCGACGCCTCCAAATTGGGTTGGAGCGCCGTGTGCAACGGGCGCGCAGCCGCAGGCCGGTGGAACCGAGGACCTCTGTGCTGGCACATCAACTGCCTAGGGCTGCTGGCCGTTTTTCTTGCCCTGAAGAAATTTCTTCCATTGATTTGTGGCAAGCACATCCTAGTCAGGACAGACAGCACCACGGTGGTGGCCTACATAAACCGCCAAGGCAGAGTACGCTCCCTCCACATGTCACAGCTCGCCCGTCGTCTCCTCCTTTGGAGTCAGCAGCGACTGGAGTCACTGCGCGCCACTCACATCCCCGGCAACCTCAATGTGATAGCGGACGCGCTGTCAACACAAAACTTGCCCGGCGGAGAGTGGAGGCTCCACCCCCAATCGGTCCAGCTGATTTGGGACAGGTTCGGCAAGGCCCAGGTAGACCTGTTTGCCTCCCAGGAAACCTCCCACTGTCTGCTCTGGTATGCCCTCACAGAGGCTCCCCTTGGGACAGATGCTCTGGCGCACAGCTGGCCCGCGGGGCTGCGCAAGTACCCTTTTCCCCCAGTGAGCCTTCTTGCACAGGTGCTATGCAAGGTCAGGGAGGACAAGGAGCAAGTCACTCTGGTGGCCCCTACTGGCCCAACCGGACGTGGTTTTCGGATCTCACGCTCCTCATGACAGCCCCTCCCTGGCGAATTCCCCTGAGGAAGGACCTTCTTTCTCAGGGACGGGGCATGCTCTTGCATCCGCATCCATACCTCTGGAATCTCCACGTCTGGTCCCTGGACGGGACGCGGAGGATCTAGCCGTCCTACCTTCGGCCGTCATAGACACTATTAACAAAGCCAGAGCCCCTTCGACCAGGCATCTTTACGCCCTGAAGTGGCGTCTGTTCGCGGACTGGTGTTCTTCCCGAGCTGAAGTCCCGCAGAAGTGCGCAGTTAGGTCAGTGCTCGTGTTTCTTCAGGAGAGGCTGGAGAGGAGGCTGTCCCCCTCCACCCTCAATGTGTATGTTGCCGCTATCGTGGCCCACCACGACACGGTAGACGGCAAGTCTCTTGGTAAGCACGACTTAATCGTCAGGTTCCTCAAAGGTGCCCGGAGGATGACTCCCTCCCGGCCTAACCTGTTTCCCTCCTGGGATCTCTCGGTCGTCCTTATGGGACTCCGGAGACCCCCCTTCGAGCCGCTTGACTCAGTTGGACTCAGGGCTCTCTCTCTCAAGACCGCCCTGCTGATCGCGCTCGCTTCCATCAAGAGGGTCGGGGACCTGCATGCGTTCTCTGTTAGCGACGCTTGCCTGGAGTTCAGTCCGGCGGACACTTTCGTGATCCTAAGACCGCGACCGGGCTACGTGCCCAAGGTTCCTACCACACCCTTCAGGGATCAGGTGGTGAACCTGCAAGCGCTGCCCCGGGAGGAGGCAGACCCAGCCCTTTCACTGCTGTGTCCAGTACGTGCCTTACGTATTTACCTGGACCACACACAGAGCACCAGACGCTCTGAGCAGCTCTTCCTCTGCTTTGGGGGACAGCAAAAAGGGAATGCTGTCTCCAAGTAGAGACTCGCCCACTGGGTTGTCCACGCCATTTCCCTGGCTTATCACACCCAGGCCATGCCCCCCCTTTGCGGGTCCGAGCCCACTCCACCAGGAGTGTTGCGTCCTCGTGGGCACTGGCTAGGGGCACTGCCCTAGCAGACATTTGTAGAGCAGTGGGCTGGGCAACACCTAACACTTTTGCGAGATTCTACAATCTCCGAGTTGAGTCAGTATCGTCCCATGTTCTCTCAGGTACCGAGCCCGTAGAGCTCGGTGGCACGTCCACGATCTGACCGGGTGAATCGCTTGCACCCAGCGCCCTTCCCCCTAACCAGGTGAAACAGTGCGCCTTCATTCCCAGGAGATCCCAGGTTTGGGACACTGGTTGACTCCTCCCTAGCCCTCGTGGGTCGCAGTTCTGCGGAGGAACTCGCCGACCCAAACCACTACGGGTACCGCAAGCTACCCTGTACTGGTATAGGTGCCCCACAGGTAAGGCCTCCTGTTCGGACTCCCCTGTGTGTAAAACCACGGTTCTGTCCCCTCACGAGTTGACTCCGTGTTTCCCTTAGGCAGTTACACCTGCCTCGGTTGCCGTGCTGTATGCTTCCCCCCTCTGCGAGGCTGGAGCTACCACCGCACTACTTTTCCGCATAAGACCTAAGTATAGGCCATGCGATGTATTTGCCACTCAAAATTTGCCTCCCCTCCCGGGTTGGTGTGGCCTCCGCAGGGTCTTCTCCACCCTAAGAAGGGCTAAGACTTATGTGGTTAAGAAGGTTACGTATGTGAGCCGAGCCCCTGTTGTGGCCGGACCATTTCCGGCTCCTCAGAAAAATCCTGAATGAACTCCCGTATTTGCGCGCTTAAATACCCGTATGTCCGGGGGCGGGACATGCAAATACTGGTTGCCAACTCTCATTGGCCTTTTTTCATAGTTGAGAGGTGAATATCAGCGCTCAAGAGAGACCCCTAGTGTCGCTTCTCTGACATAAGGTCTCGTTCCCTCCATCGGGTACAGAGGTTACATACGTAACCTAGACGTTCTGCCACTTCTTCCAGCAATTTAAATTGTCACATAATGGTGATTCATTTTCATCTTTAGATGCCTTGGATGTAATTTTGGTGGCAAGTACTAGTTTTAACTCGCTTGATGATTTAATGATCGCTTACCGGTTTATTCTACAGAGGATATGAATGTGTCCTTCCACAGTTCTTTAATAACCTCACCAGATTTGTTGGATGCTAGAAACGTAGTGACAATATTCACCGTAGATGTCACTGAGATCGAAGAGCAAAACTTAGAGGACACTTTGTCTCTGAGCCCAGAAATCTATGTGCCAAAAGAGAAAAGAAAATTATTGTTGTTCGTCAGTGACAGATATTTTCCGAACTGTTGGGACACATCTTTGATGAAAACCTTGTGCATACACAGTGTGATGTTAAAGTGAAACTGCTTCTGCCAAATGGGCAGTATGAGATGGTTGAAGACATAGGTGGTGTTCTCAGGAATTTTCAGTCAGAATTTTGGTATGAATTCTATGTGCAGTGCACTCTGGGCAACAACTTTATAAAAATGGGAAAGTGTTGGCCGAATAATTTATTTTGGCTGGCAGAAAAAGAAATATCTCCCAATAAAACTTGTACCTGTGATTCTAGAGCAAGCAATACAGGGGTCTGCGAGAAGTGATCTTATTGACAACTTTTTGAAGTATGTCTCAGAAAATGAATGTGCTGCCTTAGAAAGCTGCAGAACAGACTTCAAAAGTGCAGACCAGGAGTAATTACTGGAGATCTTAAACACCTACTGTTGCAGGAGACTTCCAACGGCAGGGAACTATGAACAGATTTTGCAAGAACTGGCACACATGACTCTTTTTCAGGAGCCTGCCTATGTTCTTGAACAGTGGGCAAGCATGCTTGCACCTCTCAGCAAGGACCTAGCAGACATCGAAGTTGTGTATGAAACATTACACCCAACTGTGCCGAAAATTGTGAGATCTCTAAAATTCCCAGAAACAATCAATGCACATAAAAAAGGACTTTTCAAAGCATTAGGCATGTGTGACAAAAAATGACAGTCTTGTTTCTAAGATTCTGTACAGGCTTAGATTTGTTCATTGGTAAAACTTTAAACAACGACAACAAAACATGGATGTTGTACATTCAACAATTGATTTCTCATGCTTTTGGTACACTATGACAGCTATCCAGATTTTAGATCTGAAATTAACACAATTATCGAAAGCAATGTCTGGGTCGTGGACATAATGTGATTAGTGATTCTTTATTGAAATAAGCAGAAATTATATATGACCATCTCATCTGTGAACTCTTTTTCATGGTATATTATGCATGCATATACAGTACCTACTGTATAATTCACATGTATACTTAAAGTAAATGTAATAACATTCAAGTAAATAACTTTAATGTTTCCACTTGCTTATTGCAGGGAGGAACATAATGAATGTACAACAACCATGTTTTGTTGTTGTTGTTAACTACTTTCATACGTCCCTAAACCTTTAGTGCAACAGTATACACATATTAAGCCATACTGCATTTTTGTGTTAAACAGTTTAAACTCTTCAGTCAGAGATGGCTTTTAATTGTTTTTATATATGTTCTTATATCAACTATATGTGCTTATAAACAAC
Source organism: Xyrauchen texanus (assembly GCF_025860055.1). Classification (NCBI taxonomy): domain Eukaryota; kingdom Metazoa; phylum Chordata; class Actinopteri; order Cypriniformes; family Catostomidae; genus Xyrauchen; species Xyrauchen texanus. The sequence continues at coordinate 44,399,692 of NC_068277.1, forward strand.
TGGGTGTTATGTTCATTGTTAACCTTTGGTCACATCCTGTAGGTTTTAACATGTGAATATTTAAAATAATTTTACTGTAGACTCTTTTTATACTGCCTTTTTCTTTTACCACTTTAAGAAATAGTTCACCCAAAGATTTTAATTCTTTCATCATTTACTCACCCTCATGACATTCTAGATGTGTATGACCGTCTTATTCAACTGAACTCAAATATTATTTGAAGAATATTTCAACTCTCTATGTGCTTATAATGCACGTGAATGGGTGCCAACATTTTTAATACATACATCACCAGTGGTTAAATCTCTATTTTCAGAAGCAATATGATAGGTGTGGGTAAGAAACAGATCTATATTTAAGTCCTTTTACCAGTTAGTTTATCAGTTAGATACAATATGCTTAGAAATTCATAATATTACGAGCTCACCTGATAATTCCTAATACATATACCGATTGTAACATTGCTGGACAAAGATGATGACGATGACGTGAAGAACCCAATTGCAAATCTATTTACAAATGTGATATCTAAACACTCTGACTACAAACGTGATCAAAAGACTTGACATAAAACTTGACATTAAACTAGACTTGACATAAGACTTGACTTGACATAAGACTTGACTTAAGACTTGACTTAAGACTTGACTTAAGACTTGACTTAAGACTTGACTTAAGACTTGAGTTGACATAAGAAAGTTACATTCACAATACCTGACAAGAGGCAATAGCAAACATAAGGGCTTAAATACACAGACATGGGTAACAAGACACCCAATGAACAGACAGATAACAAGATAACAAGAATATTAAACTAAACCAATGACAAACTAGAACAGATAGCAAAGTAATAAACCAATGAACCAATGAAAACAAGACACATTAAAAGGGGAAACACATGACAAGATCACATGAGGGAACAGAAAATCACATGACAATGATCAAACATGGCATGGAAACAGGAAATACTTCAAAATAAAAGAAACCAATCCATCCATTTTGACTGTGTCAAGCTATACACATTTGAATGGTGAGGTTTAAAATACAGTTTTAAATGTTGAGGTTTTAAATAAAGGCTATCATTATGTCCAGATGATTGTGCAGTATTTTGCTCTAGTGGCAAATTCTGATGATGCTAGGGTTCCCCTTCTGTCGCTCTCTCCACGTTGTGTTGGAGAAGCAACATTAGGGGTCTCTCCTGAGCGCCGATATATGCCTCTGATCTATGAAAAAAGGCCAATGAGAAGTTGGCAGACGGTATTTGCATACCCCGCCCCCGGACATACGGGTATTTAAGCGGGCAAATACGGGAGTTCATTCAGAAAATATCTTCGGAGTCGATGGTCGTGCATGCAGTCTGCTGCGAGTCACACTCCAGTCCTGTTTAATCCTCTGACGCTCTGAATGCTTTCTCCTTCCTTGCACGGCTGTGCATTGTTGCCCCTGGGCGCTCGAAAAGAGTTATACTAAAAGAGTAATTTCCTCTAAAAAGAGCAAAACACAGCGGCATTGAATGTCCTTTTCAGGACACGTCTTTTTAAAGACGTTTTTTCCGCCCCTGTGTAGTTTCTGGATGCGGTTGATTTCTCCCCACCTCTGACGGTCATAAAAACTGCCTTGGGTACCTAGGTTGCGATCACACGCAGGCAGCATTTTTATGAATGGTCTATGTTTTCAGTACGAGAACATAGCCATGACAGCATTGCGGTTGCGGCTTTCTCTTGTAGTGACAGAAAACCACTTCAGCCGCCCCCCGCGCTTCGCCTCCTTCCTACGGCATTGGGGCAGGCGCCGCGGGCGATGAAGACGATCTGGGGATAATGATTGGCTCCGTTTCACCGGGTAAAATCCCCTCGAAACCCCCCGCCTGCCCGGCACGCTTGCTTGTTTCCGTCCGAGCTCGGGATGAGCATTCTCTCCAATGGGTTATGTTTTCAGTGTGAGAACATAGGCAGCGTTGCGATCTCTGCCTTCTCTTGTAGTGAGAGAAAGCCACTTCAGCGCCCCCCCGCGCCTCGCCTCCTTCCTACAGGATTGGGGCAGGCGCCGCGGGCGATGAAGACGATTTGGGGAGAATAACGGGACGTTTTCACCTGGTAAATCCCCTCGAAACCTCTCGCCTCCCTGGCATGCTTGCTTGCTTCCCCCGAGATCGGGATGAGTGCGGTCCGCTTAACGGCCGGCCGGCTGGTCCCTTGAGCTCCCGGACATTGGATGACGACATCACAGCTGCATCGGAGAGCATCACAGCGGCATCTGATGCGGATAACTCACCTGGGCCGCCACCTTCGGGTCTGCTCGCCCAGTCTGAGCCTGACGCACGGAGGTTCGCTATGCTTCCCCGTGCTTAATTGGTTATGCGGGCATGTGCGCCACTCACAGCGCCCCCCCCCTCCCAGACGTGCATGATGAGCTGAGTAAGCCGAGCTTCCTCGCTCCTCCGCTCTCGCTACCCTCGGTGGTAGAACAGTCCCAGACCGCTCCCCCCTGCATGCCATGGCCCCCTCCTGCAAGTCCACCGGGCCAAGGCACTTAAAAATTTGCACTTGGGTAGTCCTGTTCTTGACGTGCCGCAGGAACTGCACTCGAACAGGCGATGGCCACCCTCGTGGTCCGGAAACGTAACACATGGACTAGACCTGGTCGCAGTACAGGAGGTAGACAAAGTACTCTTTCTCAAACACTCCCGTCTCCCAACTCCGTCCATTCGGCGACACCACTTGACGACTCCGCCCAGCAAAAGGAAAAGAAATGAATAAATGAAAATAAAATACACACACTGTTTTCAAACTTTAAGATAAACAGTTACATTTTGGTCTGTTCTCACACAAAACATATTTGATCACTTCAGAAGTCATTTAAACCACTGGAGTCATTTGGATTACTTTTCTGCTGCTTTTATGTGTTTTCGAGCTTCAAAGTTTTGATACCCATTCACTTTTATTGCATGAATCTGCAGAGCTGAGATATTCTCCTAAAATATTGGTGTTCAGTGGAATAAAGAAAGTCATACACATCTGGGATGGCATGAGGGTGAGTAAATGATGAGAGAATTTTAGAACTTTTGCCTGATTATATCTCAAAACAAAATCTACTTATTTTGAAGTTACATCCAAAATACCAGTTACAGATATAAACGCAGACAAATTGTATTATTATATTTTAAGCATAGAAAAAAAAACATTTCTAAAAGAAATTGCACAAATATAATTTTAAACATTGATATTAATTTTATCTTGACATCTTCAGCAGCACATCTGAAGCCCAGTACAGTGTTGTCTTCATGGGAAGTTGGTGCTTGTGAACAGTAGGTCAGTTGGCACTAAAACATCCTCAGACTCTGTGCATAATCTCTCACTGAATGACTGTAATTTCAGAACATTGGACTGTGTCTTTGAAGATGATGACTCTAGATTTTCTAAAAGGAATGAGACAATAATGATTATACTATTCAGCACAGTCAGACAGTTTGACTCTTTTTCTGCACTTGGCCTTAACCCAGTTGACTGCTGTGGCTTTTCTCCTTTTCAGAACCTAAAAATCTCTATGTCAGAGGGTGAAGGGAGACAAAGGGACCCAAACACAGAGGAGAGCAGTTCAAAAGAATGTATTAATAACAAAGGCTTTCTGCAATAATATCAGGTGCACCAGGCACTGGCTGCAGTGGTGAGAGGAGTTGATGCAATAGCTCAGCAGGCTAAGGGAATAGTGTGTTCATATGATGAGTGTGTGCATTGTGGAAGTCAGGAGCAATCCGAAGAGAGTCCATTGAAGCTGGTGTGGTGCGAAGCAAAGTCCAGGCATAATTATGAAATCTTACGACATCCTACAAAAAACTCAGAAGTGGTGGAAAACCTGGCTCATCTGCAGGGAGGTATCAATATTCACGCAAGTTTCCCTTTGCATATGGTAAAGCCTGTTGTCCCTCCTTCGTCATCACTCCACACAGCCCAAGTCCCTAAACTTGAAGGGTCCTCTAAGAGATGTTGGCTATGCTATCTGAAAAGTAGGACTGAAAATAAAACTAAAGTAGTTTGTTGCGTGCCACAATGTATTGGCAAAAGACTTTGCTTGGTTCGTGATAGGAACTGTTTTCAGTCTTGGAACTCAGTTGAGTGTGACCTGTTTTGCGAAGAGGCCTTGGTTGGGCTGTGTTTACTGATGTTGTTGTTCTCCCCCTTCCCTCTTTTCTCCCTTTCTTCTCTCCACAGGTATTGCAGTTGTTGAGTATTTATGCATTTATATATTCTGTTCATGTACTCTTTAATAAAAATGTATTTACTGTAGATTGTTAAAAAATTTGATTTTGTATGTTTTGTTGTGTAATTTGCGTGTAATTATAATGTTCAAATTAAATAAAGTGTGTGTTTTATTGAACACATAAAATGTATATTACAGTGTTTGTGTCCTTCAATTTGAGATGCAATCTCAATTTATTATTACAGGTGCTCAAAAGGAGTATTTGAGGGGTGGTCAAGTGAAATTTTCTAAATGTTTGTTTTATTCAGTTTTCCCACTAATCACAAGAATGGTCATAACTTTTAAACAATAGATTATATTTCTAATCTGTCTGCTATTCTACATTGCCCACAAAATTATGTATATTTTATACAGTCTAAGTTTCCCTCTAGCTTGTAATTAAAATGCACTTGTCTGATGAAGTATGGTGGCCGGAGAAGATTTTTGTAAAATATTGCAGTGTGAAATCTTATTGATAAAGGATGATTAGCCTTAAATAATCATATATTTATATAATTTGAAAGACCTAGTTCTTCTCTTCAATATAGAGTTCAAGTGTGTGATGTTATATGAATATGAATGTAAGATGAATATGGATATGAATATCATATTCTTGCACACAATGGAATTTTCAGAATTTTGGACTCTAAAGGCTTTAAATGGTTAAATAAGGTTCCTCCTCAGTTTAGTTGTATACTGCATATGATGCATTCCCAACAATTTCTTAATTGCTTGCCCTTACTCCACAAACTAACACTTTTACATATACCATATCATACCTAGTGCAGCAGAGACACTGCAATTGGTTGTCATGCTACTTTTTTTTTTTAAGGATATGCATTTTCCATGTCAATGGTATAGGCCTACATATTTGGAAACCTTCAATAATCAGCCATTTTTAAGCAAAACAATGTAAAATGTATAACTGCAGGAAGAGTCCCACTGGAACAAACCTGTTACAGATGAGTCGCAGAACTCCCTCATAAATCTCATAGAAGAACAAGCATTGGAAGATTTACATTTGGAAAGCGAATGCAATAAAGAGATTTTACTTGATTTTCAGTGCTGCTCTTGAAAGGTGATATGTAGTAATCAGACAGTAATTGGTGTATATTTTTGCTCGATTAGCTGAATATGCTGGCGAGAAGCTATGAATGGGCTCAGCTAAAGTAGTGTAAGATGAATGACTGGGCAGGGAGAAATAAATTACTGCATTAAAAAAGCTTGGATAATCAGTGGGGAGATGGCCTTACTGCCTGGCACTGGCACCGGACTGTAGGCAAGTCGCAAGATCAAACACAGTGAATCCCACAAGTGTTTTTCATATAGTGTTTGAATGTTGTCCAAAGGTTCATGGTACCGGGATCCCTTGAGTTCCGTTTGTTTTGTTCTTATATGGGGTACCATCTTATAGAGCCATCCACCCCAATTCAAACACTGGTTTCATGTAATATTTTACTTTATGTGCACAGAGCACTTTTGTCCATTCCATTTATACTTTTGAATAAAAAAAATGTTTTGTGTGTATTTAAGTCTTGATTATTTCTACCTTGTATATGTATTGTATTATTTCTATAATGTTTATTTATTTGTAAGTCCTTATTTGTAAGCCTTCCTCAATTGTAAGTCGCTTTGAATAAAAGTGTTTGCTAAATGACTAATGTAAATGTAAATGTATTGTTAGTTTCTTAATTAGGGATTGTTCTCATTTCAAGTATAAAACTACATTTGTATGATTTGTGTGTGTAGAATCAAACTAATTTGTGCAAAATAATAAACTTGCAGGCAAACTTTGTAGTGCAACAAAGATACATTTATTTTTTTTTTCATTCCTTTGAAGCCTTTGTATGGGCCCAAACTGTACATACCCTAGTCTGCCCTGTCTAACCCAAGGGCATAAAAACATTGTTCCAGCTATTCATGTGTGGTTTATTCTTTCTCCTTCACCAGACTGTCCTTGTGTCTTTGCAATCCCCAGATAGAGCTGGTAAATTGAGCAAAGTTCACAGACTTAGCTTGAAGACAGAGACCTTTGTCCTGAGATAAGGCCGTCAGCTTCCCTTCAGTGCAGAAATTCCCAGAGGCAGAGCTGCCCTGCTCCATCACTGTGCTGCTTGAGACATACCCGGTGCATTGGGGAGGGAGTAAAGTGAGCAGCCAAGAATCTAGTTAAGAGCTAAAAGAACTGGCATCGGTGACAACTTATCGGACTATGACATCTGAACCGAGCATGGCGTAAAATTATGAAATGCCAGGGATGACATTATCTGGGTTTCTGCATGCTTTCTTTTTCCCTGGAGCATCTGATGACATTGTCATCACAGGTGACCAATCAGTAGCACAGAGACAGAGGAAAAACATATCAAAAAGATGAAGTGGCATCAGCTGCATAACTAATTCAGGACTTGCTTATTATTATTATCTGTGCAAAATAATTAAACGTTAGATGACTCTGTTTATACCAATTACAAAGCATTATTCATAGAAGATCATTGCCTTGAGTAGCACTGCATTCTCAATTCTGCCCTATATAAAAGTTTGATATCTTTTTTTATAATGAAAACCATGTTTTTGGATTGAGGTAATGCTACTATATTTATTTTTATGGTGCCACAGCACATTCTCTAAACTAATTTCTTGTACGGCCATTAATCAGTATAATAGGGCTGCAAAAAAGGGTCAGGGAGAGTGTAATTTAAATTGAGATAAAAAAAAAATCACAATTAGTTTGACCATATCCCAACTGTTTTATCCCTGCCACATTTTTAGCTTTGTCTTTAAGAGGCACTAAAAATTAGACAAAGGCTGACACTTCAGATTTCCATTAAGATAATAGCATCCCATTTCGTTGCCGCCACGACTTCTGTCACTCACAGTCCTCCCACCCAACCTCCTTATCAATTACAAAGCCACTTTTAAGTCCCAGTTAATAATATCTTAATGCATTATTGGGTCTGTGGTTGATGTGGTATTGAAGGGAGTGATGGACATTATTGCCCTTGAGCACAATCTGGGACCAAGACAAGATCTGAATCTTAATATAAGAAGATGACTAGTAGAGATTATTTAAAAAAAGCAGCAGGCACTTTGTGTGTGTGTGTGTGTGTGTGTGTGTGTGGTGTGTGTGTGTGTGTGTGTGTGTGTGTGTGTTAGCATGATCTGTGGATCTAATCTTAACATTGTTTATGGAATGACCCCAATAAATACATAGGACCCTACTTTAAAAGCGCTAGTGCTAAGCGCAGCGCCATAAGTCATGCCTGCAAAGTCAATGGGCATGGCCATGAAATTTTGTGTATGTTCGTGCAAGTGTGCGCAAAGTCTATGTGCAAGTGGGTTTAGCGAAATTGCGTGCAAAGTGCTAATGGGCTGGGTCAAGTGCAATTTGATGTTCTTCTCCAGCACTGTCTGCGTTATTATAAAGTTCCTTCCCTGTGGAGCACCATCAATAAAAATGAAGACAGCACATTCATAAGAATTTGGTTGTGTTAGTGGACGGTAAGCAATTAATTAGAAGAATAGAAATCAGGACATACGTTATAAGCTCACAACAATGGTATGCTAAATAGTATGCTTCTTTAGCTTAAATCACACAAAAATATCATTCTGTTTTTTATGCTGGTCCAGCTAATGCTCATTCTCGAGTAAATGTATCTATCAAAAAGGGGATTCTGTCTTTGAACATTTTTAACGTTACAATTTCTCAGATTCATAATGTATATTAGTGATTTGTCTCATCCAATATTGTCTCTGAATGTATCCACAGATACAGATTTACTCCTATATTTATTTAATATCCATTGTGGTTTTCTTTTTCACTGTGATGTTACTGCCTTGCTCATTTGTATGAGGCAAATAACATGTCCCCATCCGGAGAGCCAAGTCTGTTTATGTTTCCTGTAAATTGAAGAAAATGGAAGACAAGATTACTTCCTGTGATAACACAAGCCAGAACAACTATACAACTAATTTTAACTTCATGGCATGGATTGCTGAATTCTTTTTTTCTTTTTACAACTTGAAAGTGAGTATAAGTCGGCTGAAGTTTTTTTTTTTTTTCAGGTTTTGTATAAAAGCACAAAGCCAACAAAACACAAGTGCCCATTTGAGGGTTTATTGGCTTACTCAAAAGTCACAGCAGCTGCATATTGAGCTGAAGGGCATAGATGAGACAAATTCTATGATCACAATCGTCCAAGAGGGTGTCTTATCTCTACACACTAATTCACCCTTTGATTGTACAAACCAATCAAATATGATGCTATTTTATACATTCCTATATGCAGGGTTGGGGAGTATTGGAAAACATATATTGGGATTATGTATTTAAAATACAAATATAAGTAACAAATATAAGTATTCCACTACATTTACAATTTAAATAATTGGTAATTATAATACAGTTACATTCAAAAAGTATTTTGATTACTGAAGAGATTACTTTGCATTTTATTGTCATTTGTTTCATTTAATATTTAGTCCTTTCAGATGGAAAAGATTTATAAATATAAATTATGTGATCTAAAGTGCATTTGAACAGCAGTGAAACACTTTCTTATGATGTGTTACATTCATACGAGCAGACAGAGAAGTAAATTTGAAGTTTGGAGGAGAAGAAATAGAAATAAACCTTGTGTAAATTGTCAGCTTTACGCTAAGCTAAAATGCTATTTCTAGCCATTTTACATTTACTTGTTACCAGGCATGATCATATTTTTTTATCAAGAAAATTCACATTGGATCAAAATTTCTATTATTCTAGTAAGACCATTTGATTTTAGGGCAAACATTTTATTCTTGATCAAAATTGTTTTATTGTTTTCCTGTAAAATATCTAAAAATCATTAAAACAAGATCAATGAGATTCATCTTGTTTTAGAAACAACACTGCAAAAGATATTTAGATTTTTCAGAGAATGCATTTTTAATATGTGTATTTTGTCTTACTGTACTGGCAGAGTGCTGAAGTATTCCAAAGTATTTATCATATTTTAAATGGAAAGTTTATACGATCAAAATGAAGGCCTTCATCAGGTCTGTGGATGTTGGATTGAGAAAATCAATAAATCACATGCAAAAGGCTTAAGATATACACATGCATATTTAAAGCAGTATTGACCTGATTTTCACTCCCATTTTTCTCTGAAGTTGGGGGGGAGGTGGGGGGTTGATTTCCATCCACACTACAGTAGCAGTTTTGTGGAGAAAGGCATAACCCTCTCAGTGCCTTTATGTGGGCATTGTAAAGTGCTTTTTTGAAGTTGGAGTTCAACACTGGAATTCTTCTCATCACTTGGAATCTAAAGAGACAGCCATCTTAATTGCTTTGGCAGTGACGCTATCATTGCAAACTCTTTATTGGTGGATGGGTATATAACTCAGAATGTGTGTGTTCACGCTGGCACTGACCAAATATGGCACTAGTCGTAAAATGCCTGAGACATAATCCCCTTCATAAAGAGCCAGTGTCCAGCTGTGCTTGAAGAATACGTCAGTAGATAGCCGGTTCTGATGCAAGGGGTCAGTGGTCGCCTGTCAGCTTTTAATGTACTGTTAGCAGTGTAGGAGTATCAGCAGGATACAAGGGACTTAATATGTCTCTGTGGCCTGTTCTCCGATATAGGCTCTCCTATTCTGCCCTCTGGGATTACCTCTCTAAGAGATTAAACTCACTTTCTGTTGCAACTAAAGGACAGGAAGTTTAGCCTTGCCTTGGGAGATGAACATGTTCAGGCCTACGACTGCTAACCTATAGAGAGACAGTATTACAAGATTCTATCATGTGTCTGATGACAGCTTATATAAAGTACTGTACATCTGCAAGTGCATTTATTACCAAAGAGTATATATGAGTGGAGAATACTTTAGGTGAAACAAACAGTTACAGTAGGTGGCTGCATCTACTGTATGTGCCTACCTTATTGACCCTGTTTGTTAGAGACATTAAAAGGAACAAGGTTTATCTCTCAATGAAGAAGTTGAGTGAATGGCAGGGCAAAGTCACTCAGTTGAGACCTCTAGACATCCCTTTTGGTCCTCTCCAATGAAACTTATAAGCAGGCTTGCGGAAACAGTAGCGCCAAATGTCACGAGTAATACAGCACATACAGTATGGAGAAGGGCAGAGCCAAACTGCATACTCATAGATTAAAAATGTCAATAGACTTTGTTTTCAGTTGACAGAGAAGGAATTGCAGCCTCAAATAGCCGAGGCTCAATTGCAGGCAAACTGCATCACATTGATCAAAGCTGATGCCGTGGCAACAGCAGGCAGTAAAATAATATATAATGGATTTATTAAAAATGGTCTGGAAGTACTTGACAAGCTTTACCACAGTCAGTGCAGATACACAGAAAAATACAAATGGGATTGCTTTAGGAGGGGGTGGGGGTCCCTCCTGGAATTTCTATACCCCTGTGTGTGGGTACTCTGTAATACTCATCACACATAGTACAGGGTTATTCATTAAAATAATGAAAGAAAGAAAGAAAGAAAGAAAGAAAGAAAGAAAGAAAGAAAGAAAGAAAAGACAATGTTTTATTTTATGTTGGCTAATGGTGTCCATTGTGATAAATCCTCTCTAATAGGACAACTAATGTTATATTTCTTCATAACCCACAGTTATTAATAGTTAAACTGATGATTCACCACATAACATTCATTTCACATTCTTCTTTTGTTTTTGGCGATTCACATTTTTCATAAAGTTCACCACCTGCTGGGCAAGGAGGAGAATTTATAGTAAAAAAAGAGTAAAATATTTATCTGTTTCTCACCCACACCTACCATATCACTTCTGAAGACATAGATCACCGGAGTCTTATGGCTAACTTTTATGCTGTTTATATAAGCTTTATGGAACTTAAAAATTCTGGCTATAATGGTCGACTGATATGTTTGTTCCCCGTCTGTTGCTCACTTCGACCTTGTGTCGAAGAAGTGACACTAAGGGTCTCTCTTGTGAGCCTCGCACATCTCTGAACTTGAGAAACGGCCAATGAGAAATAGGCAGACATAATTTGCATGTCCCTCCTCCGGACATACAAGTATAAAGGGAGGGAAATATTCGTCTGTCCATTCAGATTTTTCCTTCGGAGCCGAGTGTTTATGTGATCAGCGAGCTGTTATCACTGTCTGTTCCATTCATCTCTACAGCGTGTATGTTGTTGGATCTATGGCACATATCACCGGCTTTCTCCTTCTCTGCACAACAGTGCAGCTTTGCCCCTGGGCACTTTGACAGCACTTGTAAAAGAGAATATTTCCCTAAAAGAGTTTATTTTACTTAAAGAGCAATACACAGCAGCGTTGAACATCCTTTCAGGACGTGTCTTTATAAAGATGCCCTTCCGCTCCTGTGTAGTTCCCGGATGCGCTCCTGACGGTCACAGACGCTGCCTCGTGTGTCTGGGCAGAGATCACACTGAGGCAGCATGTGTGGATGGTTCGTGTTCTCACTGCGAGAACCTTACCATGGCAACATTGCGTTCGCGGCTTTCCTTCTTAAAGAGGAACTCCAGCCGCCCCCGCGTCGCACCTTCTTCCCACAGGATTGAGGACGACCCGGCTGGCATTGGAGGTTTGGGGATGGTAGCAGGATCGGTTTTGCTTGGTAGATCCCCACAAATCCCCACTGCCTCGTTGACCTCCGTCCTGGCACGGGGTGACAGCGGCTCGCCTCACAGCCGGTCTGCTTACCCCCTCGAGCCCCCCCCGAACTGGATATCGAGCTCACCGCTGCATCGGAGAGCGTTCCGGCGTCTGACGCGGAAGACTAATTTGGACTGCCACCCTTGGGTCGGCGCGCCCAGACTGGACTCAACGTGGGTGGGATTATAGGCTGGTCGTCATAGTTGCACTGCCTCTACTGCCATGACATCATCTTAAACACGACACAAACTGACCAAAACAACAACACGTCCGCTAGCTGTTAGCCTCTAGCTCATCATGCTGCATAAAGCAGTTGTTGCATGGTGATTTTACACAAGTGTAACAGTTAAATTGGCCTGGTTGTTTTAGAAGCAAGCTTCATAACAAAACATACCAGCCTCCATCGCGGATCAACACCAGTCCAGGGCACTCTCCATCCCTTTGCTCACAGGTTTAGACCGCGTCCACTTTTCCTTGATTGTTCTGTAGTCACTTTTACGTTTTTTTTTTTATTTTCCCTAAACTGTTAGTAGGTCCGGAGGTAGCCGTGAGCGGCCAACAGCTGAGACACTGCCAGAGACTTTATTGTTTCGCTCATCGCTAACAAGTGGACCGTCTGCACCTCATTTATTTACCACGGTGTGGTTTTGCGCATAGCCATTTATTTTTTCACAATTTGAAAGTCGCGTGAACAAATGATACTGTTATCGCAGTTGCTAACTTTAAAACTAGAGGGTTGATGTCACGTGTCTGAAATCCAGTGACGCTGGTAGTGACGATTCTCCCTGACCAATCAGTGATCTGCAGGATTTTGATGTCACATTTTAGTATCGGCTCGTCTCACATGGAACCTCGACCGAGGTGGTACTAAAATCAGGTACCAGGTACTATCCACGGTGGAAAACCTCAAAAAAGTGAGCAAAAGAGTCGAGTTGAGTCGAGTTGTACCAAAAAGCCCCATAAGTAATGACAAAACTAGACATGGCATGTATTATAATGGACTTGTGCGACAGTTTTAAATTTAAATTCAGGTGATAAAACATTGATAATGATCTTTAATCCTCTTTAATAAATGATACCCATATGAAACCTGCACATGGATTTACTGTAGTAATATTGTATTAACCATGACTTGTATCCACGTCTGTAGAAACCATGCATGTTTTTTTTGTGGCAGTAACCAAGGTTTTGATACAATTAACCAATTAACACCATTTCTATAGTATCCATATTGTTGCTTGTTTTAGTAATAGTAGCAATATAATACTATCTATGTTTAATTTTGTGGTTTTATATGTGGCTTATACTAACACATTTTTAAAGGGTAAAACAAAGCAGCCTAATAATTTTATGCTCATAAATATACAAAAATAAATAAAGTAATAATAAAGTTAATCCTTTTTTTTTTTCAAAGAATTTGTATCGATATCGGCGATATTGGCCTAAAAGTACTTGGCATCAGATCGAAAATAAAAAAAGCTGTATCCATTCCTACTGGCTGCTTTCCTCTTTTCCACCTCTCCCCCTGGAATACAGAGTAGCCTACAGCGTTGTTTGGCCATTTACTTGTGACATATAACCAATCCGATAATAATGTGGGTGGGAAATTAATCCAGAAAACAAGCAGTAACCTTTCAGAAAGAGGTGGTGCCATCTGAGCCAAAGGAGCACATTTTAAATGTATTTATTTAATTGGTAATCAGATCAGACAAATTAACGATTCAGATAATTAGAAAATGTATATCAGATCAGATTATTGACCCTTAATTCAGGCAAGTATTGACTTTGTATGGAGAGCTGAGATATTCTTTAAAAATCTTAATTTGTGTTCTGCAGAAGAAAGAAAGTCAGACACATCTGGGATGGCATGAGGGTGAGTAAATGACGAGATCATTTTCATTTTTGGGTGAACTATTCCTTTTGACGTCAATTTGTAGGCGAATCCTTAAGTCTAATTCATGTGTTCCCTCTGGATTTTATATAATAGGATTTTTTTAAATGATTTAAATACATTCTGTGGTAAACATTACTTGACGATGCATGGACGTTTTCTTGTACAACATAAACAGGCCTACACACTTTCACATACCAAACATGAATTTTAAACCGTAGTTTTTTAGTTTTTTGTTTTGTTTTTTTATGCAATTAAGCTTCGAAACTAAGTTTGAGATATGAAAGTGTGTAAAATGTTGTAGAACACAACGTCTACGTATCGTCAAGTAACGTTCACCACAGACCTTATTTTACTCATAAGAACAACCTGAACCTGACTCCGTTTATAACTGTGCGTGATGTCATGCAGACATTGTGACGTTACGGGTGAAGCGCGCATGCGCTAGAGGTGCCGGTAGAACAACTTGGGAAGGTCGATAGCAGCTCCGTTAGCCGACAAACATGATGTCCCTTGCCGCCCGTTCGGGGGCATTTTCCCCGTACCTCCAAGCTACAAATCATGCCGTGGCAGGTCCCCTGAAGGCTTTGATACCGGGCGTCGTCATGAAGAGCGATACAATCTTGATGGACACGAAAAAACCGTTCCTGTGCCGCGAGTCCTTGTCCGGTCAGAGCGCTAAGACCGGGCTCGCCGTGTCCGTAAGCATCAATGGTGAGTCTCATCGCGGATACTGTGAAATCGAGAGTCCCGGTCTCATCCGAGCGACTGCAGGCCGTGTAGCGGGAGCGCGCTCAAGGGCACCGTGTGCTCACGCGTTTAATGTTCGCGATGAGAGTGTTTAAGGCTCTTGTAGTGTTGTTCTTAATTAATGTTGGATTTATTGTTAATCTGAGCTGATTTTATTCTGTAGTGAGAAACAAAAGCATCTCACATGCTACCGCAGTTAGCTTAGCCGAGGCCTCGCTAATGTCCTTGCCACAGCTGACTGGAATAGCATACTGCCGCTTGTGTTTAAATCATAATCATATTGCTCTTTTAAGACTTTATATTGGGTTTAGGATTAAATTATGTGATTTATATCATTCCTTTGATTATGTAGGCTCAGTTCTTACTGGTAAAAGTTAGATAGCACTTGCTAGCTCATAGTTTCCAACAAGATCGGCCTACAGTGAAGTATTTCTGTATTAAGTTCAGTGACTTGTATAACACCACTGTTTTTCTATTATTAGATGTTTTTTAGTCAATTGAAATGCCAAGCTACCATTGATAAGAGACCAGAGTACAGCTCAAATGTATCTAGAAGTGGACATTGCCGTGACAATCTGAATTTTTTTTTTAGCTTCTAGATATCACTATCATATATATATATATATATATATATATATATATATATATAACGGCACAGAGTTTAACTCTCGCCCTACGACTTCTGTGAGATATTTGACTTTCTCCTCGGGAGTTTAGACAAAGAAAGATGTTTTTATATTCCTTCAGACTCTAGTTATAGAAATACCGGTATCCCCTGACCTCCTCACACATGCGTTATTGATGTTTACGTCCACTTTTTGTTTCCAGATTTGTCTCCTAATGTTTAGCGGCGGTTACATCATCTAACATTTCCTCTTAACAACATAGGCTCAAATGGGAGTGTTGCCAACTTGTGGACCCACTAATTAGTGCTAATAATTTCTGGCGCAGGCACATTCAGCACGTTCAAAGACACTCAGTCAGAAAAATCAAGTTGCGTGCGTTCAGAGCTGGAGCACACTGCTGATGACGGAAAGTGCGTCACGCATCCTATAGAGCGTCCACGTTTAACTGAAGTAAACTTTGGGCTTTATGTACCATTTCTACTCTGTGCAATATATAAACAGATATAATTTTCTTTGCAGCTCGCTCTGGAGTTCGTTTTGCCCACACAGACATCAAGGTCCCTGATTTCTCTGACTACCGTCGGCCTGAAGTTTTGGACCCTAAGAAGTCCTCACAAGAGAGCAGTGAGACCCGACGGGCCTTCTCTTATCTTATCACAGGTTCCACAGCTGTGATTGGAGTCTATACTGCCAAGACAGTCGTCACACAATTTGTCTCCTCCATGAGCGCCTCAGCTGATGTGCTGGCTTTGTCTAAGATTGAAGTCAAGCTATCAGACATCCCTGAAGGTAAGAACATGACCTTCAAATGGAGAGGGAAGCCCCTGTTTGTCCGCCACCGAACGGAAAAGGAGATCGCAACTGAGGCTGACGTTAATCTCGCTGAGCTTCGGGACCCCCAGCATGACAAAGACCGTGTTTTGAACCCGTCCTGGGTTATCGTCATCGGTGTGTGCACCCACCTTGGCTGCGTGCCCATCGCTAACGCTGGTGATTATGGTGGCTATTACTGCCCCTGCCACGGCTCTCATTACGATGCATCTGGTCGCATTAGAAAAGGCCCCGCTCCACTCAATCTGGAGGTCCCCTACTACGAGTTTTCAGATGACACAGTGATTGTAGGATAAAGGAAAGGACTGTACAAATATATATGATCAACACTGAATCTCTTCTTTCCTGGTCTGTTTTTGTCTAATATGTTTCAGACACAAATGATCTACATTGACTCAGTGGTTAACAAAGGTTAATTGTAAGTAATAAATGTGTATTTTATCTGATAGAAAGCCTCATTGTTATGTATTCAGTCTCAACATATAAATCAATGTCTGCTTTAAAAATGCATGGGATGATTTTTTTTATGCAATGTAGGTAGTCCACATAAGGCGGCAATTAAATATTTACTTTGCTATAGAAACTAACTCTTAATAAAAGTGAGAAAGACAAAGCCTTGGGGAATTTTGAACGGCAGAAAGTCATGTAAGTAAGGTTCGCAAGGTGTATTTCATTTGTATTTAAACACAGAACTTACAACTAATTTGGCATAGCAAATTCAGCAATTACACAATGTTAGTGGTGATCTATTGCTGTAAAATTTACTTTTTTCACCATTAGTGGTAAAAGTAACTATTGTTAGATTATGGCTACATTTCACTGGAACAGCATATATACAGCAAATGTGAAATATATGGATGTGTTAAAATAAGATAACATGCTGTATTCTTAATAAACTGTGTAAACAGAGGTCTAAGATGTCAGCTGAATGAAACCTTCACACACGCCTTTTTAAGGTGACTCAAAATGGCACCTAAAACTTGTACAGATCATCAGAGTGGGATGCTGCAAACATAATGTAGAAATTTTAAACTTGATAAAGCTTGCGATTCTCAAACTTAGAACAATTCCAACAGTATAACAACTGCAATTATTAACGTTTATTCTCCATATGTGTCCATATGACACAGCAGCTGTTGAGCTGCAACTAATTTAGAAATATCCATCACCTGGTGCTGTTTTTTACCTCAACAAACGGAAAGCAAAATATATTGTGAAAAAAAATCTATTCAATAACTTTGCTAGGCCATCCAGAAAATGTAATTGGATGAGTTTTTTCATATTGCCCATGAAAACGTAAGTAATTTAAATTATTTGCAGTGCATTTTGTTTGGGTGCATTTTTAACAATATTATAGTTGCAAGTGGAATGTTTCAGTGAAGTAGTGTTGTTTTATTTCCATTAATCATAAAATGCTGGCGGTTCAAAAGTGTACTTCCGCTGTGCACAGGGGAAAGTCAAGGAAATGTGCATACCTCTCCTGCTGTTATTAAACCTGGCCAACATGTCTGGCATTCCCACGAGTCATTGAGTAATAACTGGCTATGCATAGAAGTACTTGATGTCTCTTAATGGGGCAATGGAGAGACAAGATATGCTTAAGTGCTCAAGTAAAAACAAATTTTCATTTAATCAAGATTCTATTCACACATTGTTAGAATGAATTGATCACCTGTTATGCAACCACATGTTTTACTAAAATGTTATAATATGGATGGTTCTGATTCTAAATTCTGATTAAATTAGCTACAGTGCATTCAGCAAGTATTACAATTTTTGTTATGTTGCAGCCTTGTGCTAAAATGCTTTAATCAAAGTGAGAACATAGTCTAGCCTAGTCAATCAGCTAGTATACCCATCTGAAATTAAGGAGATAGGTAACTTGTCAGCCAAGTTGGGATGCATCCAATAAGACAGTCAAATGAATTCTTCCTGCTTGAGGTAATGTCAAATCAAATTCTGATTGAATTCTTTCACTTGCCCCTTAAAAATATCCACTTGACCTGGACATGTGGACAAGCCTTAATGTCGAGCCCTGACAAGAGGATGTGCGCCCATATGATATAAACTCTGATATTGAAACATAATTAAATAAATGTCTTCTTCATCCTATTGATATTCAACATTGAAATTTAGATTTCTAATCTTAAACAGGGTTTTGATATCCATATGTATTTCACGTTTTTGTTAGCAGCATAATCTCTAGCAACATACTGAATTTTTCTTTGAATTTGCAGGAACTCGTGTCTTTTTGTTTCCGAATCGCAAAATGGTGTCTATTGCCATACTGTATATTATCATGTAAAGTGGATATTCTCTATGCGTGTTTCACTTGTCTGATAAAGACGTCATATATGTTGGCATGCTACAAGAATCAACATGCTCTTGAGCTGGGCTGCACTGGCTTTGGAAGACAGTCAAGGTGACTCCATAAATTTATACAGGAGTATTTGTGCCACTTGGCACAGTCACAAAGCATCTGTTTTAACCAGAGCATTTGTAATCTAATAATAGATATTCAGATATGCCTTTGTATTATTATTACTGCAGTGCTCATATTCTATTACTATCCAGTCTTTTTAAAATACAGACATTTTCCCTGAATATGTCTGGGTAGCCGCCCTGGACCAACCACATTTAGCGATTTAATTTTTAGGCCATGGCAATGGTCTGCTATGTCTGATAATCATTATTATGTCTTCGACAGCATTAAGCAGCTCTGGGTATTTTAATATATTTAAATCATTTGATACTCGTCTTCTCTTCCTTCTGGTGCCCAGGGGCAAGAGCACCCACCACTTACACTGGTCAAAAGTTTTTAAACACTTACTCATTATTTATTATATATATTTTTTCTACAAATTTCAGAATAATAGAAAAGTCATCTAAACTATGGAATAACATTAAATGGAAATATGGGAATTATGTTGTGATTAAACAAAACCAACATAAATCAAAACTGTTACAGTTTAGCATCTTCATCCTTTGCCTAGAATTTTGCCTAGAAACAGCACTCTTTACTCATCTCACTTGCATAAAAACACAGATTATATACTCCTCAAAATGCATCAACATCATGGAAAGAACAAAATGAAACAGTTATGCCAAATTAGGAAAATAAATGCTTTAACAGCGTTTATTATATTCATCTATAACAGATGAAGGGTGCGAACAGAACACTGCCCCATTTACACTGTGTCCATTTACTGATAAATTGTAACACATTTATATACGAGTTTAGCATGTATGGGATCATTATGCATCACCCAACATATACTATTACGTTAATGAAGTGGAAAAAAAATAATAATTTACAAAACAATTTAATTGTACCAGCACAAAAATGAAAATTGTGAATTTTCTGGGTGCATCTTACCCCAGCTGTCAATTGATATTCACATAATATATTATCTACATGCCAAATTAATCCCAATAATTTTCTTTTTGGAAAAATGTGACATTTACTAAAATGATTCATTTTGACAATGGAATTTCAAAAAAATCTAAGTACAGAATCACAATTACAGAGCTGTATCTGAAAGGCTCATGTATTCATAAAAGCATTACATTTCATGACTATTTCACGAATATGCACACAAGCTTTTCATATTTAATGTAATATAAAGACACAGTTGACTATTTTCAAATATTAGAAAATTAGATCAATTTACCTAAACTGTTCTGATGGGATTACTCTCACAAATGCTATTGCTCAGATGAAATATAATTATGAAGTCTCGCACATGCAATTTATACATTTGCTAAAGTGAGTTTTGGCGCCATCTGTGGTCAAGAGGAAAATTAAAGGTGGGAGGGTCATCTTACACCATCAGGCGTCTTCCCCAATCTTAACCTAACAACAGCAACGCAGCAGCACAATCTACTTTACAAGAGTGAAATATTTTATAGTTTAACCATTTTACAGACTTGTGTGAATAAACCTTCCATCAGAAATTTGTCTCACAAAATCATCAAGTATTTGGTGTGAACAGGCTTTAAGGTGGACTTGACTTCGTTGCTGTGGATGACGTCACATATTAATAGCACATTCTTCTAACTCACCCTCAATGATTGGTAGACAGAGAACTGCTATTTTGGGGCTTTTCCACTGTGGATAGTACCTGGTACCTGATACTTCGTTTAGTACCACCTCGGTCGAGGTTCCAAGCGAGCCGAGCCGATAATATATGTGACGTAAAAATCCTGCAGATTACTGATTGGTCAGGGAGAATCGTCACTACCAGCGTCACTGGATTTCCAACACGCAACATCAACCCGCTAGTTTTAAAGTTAGCAACAGCAATAACAGTATCATTCGTTCATGCGACTTTTGAATTGTGAAAAAATAAAACGCAAAACCACGCCATGGTCAGTAAACGAGGTGCAGACGTTCCACTCGTTAGCGATGAGCAAAACGAAAAACAGACCTACCAACTGTAGGGAAAAGTAAAAAAAAAATAAAAGTGACTACAGAACCATCAAGGAAAAGTGGAAGTGGTTCAACCAAATGGACGCTATCTAAATCTGCGAGCAATGGGAGGGAGAGTGTCCTGGACTTGTGTTGATCCACGATGGAGGATGGTACATTTTGTTACGTTGACTCTATACTCTGCTTGAAAGCTTCAATTTATTTATTTAACCAGCTACTTGAAGCTTGCTTCTAAAACAACCAGGCCAATTTAATTGTTACACTTGTGTAAAATCACCATGCAACAACTGCTTTATGCAGCACAATTTTGTGTTATTACAATGTTTATGTAACACAGTTGTGTTATTGTTTTGGTCAGTTTGTGTCGTGTTTAAGATGATGTCACGGCAGTAGAGGTTGCTCAACTATGACGATCAGCCTATAATCCCACCCACGTTAAGGCGGCACTAAACTGCAGTGGAAAAGCAAGCTCAGAAAAGTAAAGCGAGTAGAGTTGAGACGAGTCGAACTGTAACGTGAAGTGGAAAAGTGCCTTTTGTCAGCTAAGTCAGACAAAGACATACATACATACATACACAGACAGACAGACAGATAGATAGATTTTTTTTTCTTTTTGGTTGATGAAAATGTTTTCATCTTTTGTAAATATAATGAAACAAGAGCGCATCCACAGGGGAAAAAAAATAAGAATTGTCGGACAATGTCATATATAGTTTGATAGATTATGCTGATGATTGACAGAAATTCCCAATTCATCTGCACTACAGTTTTATTTAGATGTGTCCAGGGAGCACAGAGTTGTAAAAACATTGATCTCTGGTGTAATTGGGTTGTTTCAGTTTGTGGAATTGGTAACTTCTAACTAAGTTTACAATAATGAAAACGCTGTTGCATTTCAGGTGATACCTTTTTTAAAGGTCAATGTCAACCTTATAATATGTATAATATTATATTATAAAAATACATCGACTCAGGCGATACATCCCACCAAGCACCAGACGTCATATGGACGTTGTTTTTTGGGCTAAATCTGTTCGGCCCGTCATGACTCGTCAAAATGGTAGTTAAAAATTGGGCTTTGTTTAGCCCATCTGATTTGGTACAATTTATCTAAGATAGATGTCTGTTTCAGACCACATAAAGCCCTAATACAAACAATAATATCACATTGCAGAATTATACCTTTAGAATTAAATCTCACTCTCTAACGTACATTATGAAACTGAGAGTGAAGGAGATACATACACACGTTGAACTGGATAAGTATTAAGTAATTATAATTGATTTGGATAATACAGAAATGCGTATATGTCTGAAGTTTAGTCAAGCTAATCAGTTGCAAAGTAAGCTGAAGAAGCTAGGTTTCCGTTAGCAGCTATAGTGCTATGTTAGCTAGCACATTGTAGTTAAACTGGATTTCTGAGGCAGCTGGGTTTGTAGTGTGAAGTTGGTCCATTTGAATGGACCAATTTATTCTTAGTTCATACATAATCAATCTAAGTATTTTGCATTTGTAATGCATTAACTTAGACAGCACTAATAATTATCTGCTATTTTAGTGTATTACCTGTATTAAATTCAATTGTGTATGTGTTTTAAACCACATTAGTATGTGGCTTTTATGATCCGATCACAAAACGTTTTAGACCCCGTTTATACTGGATCCCATGAAACACATCTTATTCCAGGAGGAAACGGGGTCTTATTAAGATGCAATGCCATGAACCTCCCAATCTAGGGCATATCCACAAATTATAATTTTTTTCTCATTAGCACCTATTCTTTCTTTACAGCCTACTAACTTCTAAACTAACTTACAAAAATTGCACGCAAAACACTGATATAATATTCAACCTTCACCCAATGTGATTTAACTATGGGAAGCCAAAATAGACTAAAATAATATTTTGTTATAGTGTTAAAAGCACACATATTCTTCTATTTGAGTGTATCTGAGGCTGAGACAAAAGTTAGTGGATTTCTAACTCACCAAAACAAATTCCTTGTATGCGTAAAAACGTACTTGGCAATAAAGCTTTTTTCTGATTCATTTAAACAGACAGATTTAGTGCAAAATCTGATTTAGTATCTCTGTGTACAGTCTGATAGTGAGCTTTTTAAGCAGAGAATGGAGGAATTCAGAAAGATGCCCTATTGTCATCCCCCTTCCCCCTACTATGTGCATGAGAGTGAATAGGTGGAAATGAGACATCACATAGAAATTGTCGGATCATTAGGAGAAATTGATCTCTGCTTTCATACTATGTTGCAATGTACCCTGCAGCTGGAGCTTTGAAAGCCCCACTAAAGCACCCTCCGCATGTGGCAGCGCATGCAGTACCCACATGAATTGCCAAGAATGGAGCCTAAACGACTCTTCACTCTGGAGTGAAGCTGGGGAGCGAAGTTGACATGGGGGACTAGAGAATAATAAACCCTAATGAAAGTCTCTATTTTCTTCCTCCTTGTGTGCCAGGAGCTTTTGTGCTTTCACAAGCAGGCGCTGATCTACGGGTTGGGCTGTGAAGAGCTTCATTAATCCTGTCAGTCAACAGCAAATGACAGCTGAGTCATCTTCTCTGCAAAAGTAAAAAGGAGGAAAACAGCACCCCAGGTCACCCTCCTGCCACTCCCATGTTGAATGCACAATACATCTGTGCCATTACTTCAATTTAAGGTGCTTGTTGTTGTATTTGATCTCTTTTTATCATTATGTGCTTTGAGCAGCCACCTCTGCTATGGCTTTATTTTCAACTGATTTGCTTCATGTATTTGAGGGCTTGATCCTCTTCCCCTCTTCCTTGCACTTCTGCATCCCTTTGACTAGTAACTTCAATGTATCTCTCTTTCTGTCATTCTCTCTTTCTGCTTGCCCCATTCCATCTCTCCTCCACACTCCATAGTCCTTTATATTTGCCCTCAGAGTCAGCAAGAAGCTGTGCTTTGAATGATTGGGATGGGGCTCTCAGCAGGACTCCATAATCTTGTTTATATCAGAGTAATTAACACTTCTTTGAACTCATCGTAGTTGGCATATCCAATTAGTTGCCTCTCCCTTTCCACAAAATAGCACATAAAGTGCTTTTTCTCATAGCAAGCTGAATGGATTCAGTTCATATATTTCAAGAAGATCGAGACATAATCTACTTTATTATAAATGCAGGAATTTTTGGATGAAGCATTGATGTCATGGGCCAATTTATGTGTTCACCAAAAGCCTTGTTGGAGTCTGTACACTGATAAAAAGAGAAACTCTTGTGGTGTGTTTGTGGGTGGATTTGGGTGTTTTACGAGGAATTTTTTTTAGGTTACAAACTGGTAATAACAAGGGTCCCCATAATTCAAATCACATAAAAACTCACTAAACAATGTTTTTTGAATATGTAAAAATGCAGAATTTTTTCTGTGAGGGTTAGGTTTAGGGGTAGGGTTAGGGGATAGAATCTATAGTTCATACAGTATAAAATTCATTATGTCTGTGGAGAGTCCTCATAAGGATAGCCGCAACAACTTGTGTGTGTGTGTGTGTGTGTGTGGGTTTAATTATGGCTTTTTGGAGGGGGCCGTCTACCTCAGAGTGAATGTTACATCACTGAATTATGTTTGACTGTTCAGGAGTTTCGCTGTGTATGTTTTTATATGAAGATTGAAAGAACTCTTTGTTTTAAAATGTACAGACACATATGTAAAACAATTAATGTTACTGATATCAAACCTATCACTGATAATCATTCACTGACTTTTTTAGGTATGTTTCAAGCAACTTTTGTGTAACTTTAATCATATGTTTTTAATCTCATTGAATAACAGAAATGTTGCTTGAGAGTGATAGCATTTTTTACCACTAAAATCAACTGAGGAATTGCACCATTTCACCTTTGTGCTACTGGGTGTGGCCGTTATCTCTCCCCACCGGATGGCCACGAAATCTCGAGTTCTTGGGTCGCCAGCACGCCGAGGCAGCTTTTGCAGAGGGGTCATGTTCTCATTGTGAGAACATGCCCATGAGAACGTTGCGGTCGCAGAGCTCTTACTTCTTTGTGAAGCAGGGAGCCACCACTGCTGCTTCCCGACCCAGTCCATCCTGGGTTGAAACTCAGGTAGCTGGGTCGGTGAGCACCGTGGGCGATCTGGATGTGGATATGGGAGCGTTTCCGCCAGCTTAGTCCCCGTGGTCCTCCCATCCTCCAGCACGCTCGTTCTGCCAGGTAGAGTTCACGAGCGATGCATGCGGTCTGCCTCAGGGCAGAATTTATGTCACGTTCAGGGCTCGCGACGTGGATGAGTTATCGGTCTCAACATCGGAGGGTAGTCTTCTACTTTCAGAAGTGGACAAGTCTTCTGAACTCCCGCTGGATTATTGGTTTCTGGGCTCAGAGAGTGAATAATGGCCGCACCCTGGCCCTTTTTCCCGGAACAGCCTTTCTCTGCTCGAAGGCAGAGTGGCTAAGGGATATGTCGAGCTTCCCCAGGGAGAGGGCGCAGTAGCAGTGCATTTATGCCCACCTGGAGGAACCGAACAAGGCTCCCTTCCAAAGCGTGTACGTTTTCTTCATCATTAGTGGCAAAGGCTTACAATGCCATGGGTCAGGCCAAGGAGCTTAAAGAATTGCATGAAGGTAGGATCGACCCAGGGCTTATGCAGGAACTGCAGACCGCGACCGACCTCGCTCTACTGGCGACAAAAGTCATGGCGCGCACACTGGGCTGGTCAATGTCCACCTTGGCGGTCCAAGAGTGGCACCTGTGGCTCAACCTTGTGGAGATGCATGACACCGAGATGGACTGCTTTCTCAATGTGTCCATCTCCCAAGGGGGGCTCTTTGGTGACACTGTTGAAGACGTTGCCCATCAATTCTCGATGGAGAAGAAGCAGACAGATGCTATCAATCACATCCTGCCGTGGCGCGACATGGGAGAGTACCGCCGCTGAGGATGCCATATGACCCAGGAGCCTCTGAAATAGTTTCAATGGCACTGCTACCTTCCGCCTACAGGCCTCCAAAGTCCCACTGCTCATCTCTTTTCTTGATATGGAGTTGGACTTGGTTACCATAATGGCACCTTACAAACGAGTGCTCACAGTCGGTGCTGGCCTGCCTGAAAACCTTCAGGCGGATGGTAGCGGTGCCATTGAAACTATTTCAGAGGCTCCTGGGGCAGAGGCTCCTGAGGATGCCATATTTCATATGGCATCCTCAGCGGTGGTACTCTCCCACAGGTTGATGCATATGAGACCACTCCAGCACAGTGCTACAAACTCAAGTCACAAGGTGGCCGTGGTATCACTGCACCAGCGTGTGACTATCACGCCATGGTGCCGCTATACGTTCAGCCCTTGTTCAGATCTGGTATTTCTACAGGTTCCCTTATAGCAGGTCTTGAGGCACGTTGTGGTCACAACATATGCCTCGAATTCGAGCTGGGGCACCGTGTGCAACAGGCAGGCAGTATCGGGGCTCTGGACAGGGCCCTGCCTGCAATGGCACATCAACTGCCTAGAGTTGCTGACAGTATTGCTGGCCCTGCGGAGGCTTCAGCTGTTGATTGGCTCAGCAAATACACGTTTCCCTCAGCCTCATAGCACAGAAATTGTGCAAAGTCAGGGAGGATGGGCAGCAAGTCCTGATGGTTGCGCCGTAATGGCCCAACCGGACTTGGTTCTCAGACCTGATGCTCCTGGCAGTAGCCCTGGTGCATTCCCCTGAGGTAGGACCTTCTCACTCAGGGGCAGGCCATGCTCCGGCACCCACAGCAAGACCTCTGTAAACTTAACTTCTGGTACCTGGATGGGATGTGGAAGACCTAACAGGCCTTCCGCCAGCGGTGATAGACACAATAACTCAGGCCAGAGTCCCCTCCACAAGGTGGCAGTACGCTCTGAAGTGCCATCTCTTCACAAATTGGTGTTCTTCCCATGGGGAAGATCCGCAGATATGTCTGTGCTTCCTACAGGAGGGGCTGGAGAGACGGCTGTCTCCCTCCACCCTGAAGGTGTACGTGGCTGCTATAACAGTGTGTCATGATACACTGGATGGGAGATCCTCACAGCAGCACGAACTAATCTCCAGGTTCTTCAAGGACGTGAGGAGATTGAATCCTCCTAGGCCATGCCTGATTCCCTCTTGGGATCTCTCTGTTTTGTTTTAACTTTTATTTGACAGGGACAGCGCACAATTTAAACAATTGCACCAGAGTTAGCTTACAGCTAATTTGCATCTGTGGTCCTACTTGCCCTACAGAGAGCCCTCTTTGAGCCCCTAGAGCAGGCTGAGCTCAGCACTTTGTAACTGAAGACGCCCCTCCTGGTGGCGCTCACTTCTATCAAGAGGGTTGGGGACCTGCAGGCTGTGTCCATGTCCGCTCCTCCGTACCTCGTGACATGGTTCAGTACCTGCGGCATTTCGTATAGGAAACCCTAACGTCACTACATCTACACAACATCGAGTGAGTGACAAACAGGGAACATCTAAGTTATTGATGTAACATCTGTACCCTGATGTAGGAAATGAGACGTTGTGTCCCTCCTGCCGTGGTGCTGAACCGAACGCTGACATGGCCAGGACGCTCTCTGCTACTAGCACATATCTGAATGAGTGGTGCACGCATCTCCTTTTTACCCATATGTCCTGGGTGGAGAGTGGCATGCAAATTCCATTCTGCAATTTTCATTCGCCTTTTCTGAATAAAGCAAAGGTGATAGTGGCTCTTAAGAGCGAACCCCCAGTGTCACTACATTTCCCCCTCCATCAGGGGACATAGGTTACATCAGTAACCAAGATGTTTTGGTTTTATTACATTTAAGTGACACAAGCTGTTGTCTGACTATTTGTTGAGTTACACATTCCTTTAATACTACTGTATGCTAATTTATTTCTACACTAGACTTAGACTTTATCCAGATTACATAAAATTTCATCACAAGAAATGCTGCAAATTATTTTAAAGGGCACCTATTATGCCCCTTTTCACAAGATGTAATTTAAATCTTTGGTGTCCTCAGAATGTGTCTGTGAATTTTCAGCTCAAAATACCCTACAGATAATTTATTATACAATGTTGAAAATGCCATTTTTTTTGTGGGAATAAAAACAAGCTGTTTTTGTATGTGTGTGTCTTTAATTGCAAATAAGCTGGTGCTCCCCGCCCCGTATCCAGAATAGGGCGGAGTTTTGACATCTCTCCTTCGGATAACTAGACATCATAAGCAATATGACTGACAGCGAAAATAGTGGTGTTCAGCCCTATATGTTTGAACTGGAGTCAGACACTGATGAGGGAGTGACTCCGTCAGAAGTAACAACTTTGAGAATGAACCAGGAAGTTTCTGAATGTTTATTTGATAAATGTATTTATTTGAGTTTTTTCAGTAGTTTTGCAACGACGAATGAGCAACACACACACACACACGCACGCACACAAATACTGTTACAATGTCCGCTATGTGCTATAACGAAACAACACACACAAACAAACATGTCCGTCTACAGTGTCTGTCAACAGTCATGGGCCGGGTCTGTAAAAAGTGATGACATTTTGTACAGAATCTGCGAACGACTTCTTCAGAGACAGTGCTTATGATTAATGGGGATTCAAAAAAAAGTTTGACTTTTTGACTTAAACTACTTCAATGAGTTTTCATCAAAAAATCCTCCATGTGCAGCAATGACAGCTTTGCAGATCCTTGGCATTTTTTTGTCAGTTTATCCAGATACTCTGGTGACATTTCACCCCACACTTCCTGTAGAACTTGCCTTAGATGTGGCTGTCTTGACCGGCACTTCTTACTCACCTTACAGTCTAGCTGATCCCACAAAATATCAATGGGGTTTAGATCCATAAGACTCATTTCCAATTATCTGTTGTCCAATGTCTGTGTTTTTTTGCCCACTCTAACCTTTTTCTTTGTTTTTCTGTTTCAAAAGTGGATTTTTCTTTGCAGTTCTTCTTATACGGCCTGCACTCCAAGTCTTCTCTTTACTGTTGTACATGAAACTGGTGTTGAGCGGGTAGAATTTAATGAAGCTGTCAGCTGAGGACATGTGAGGCCTCTATTTCTCAAACTAGAGACAATGATGTCGTTTTCCTCTTGTTTAGTTGTACATCTGGCATTCCTCATCTCTTTCTGTCCTTGTTAGAGCCAGTTGTCCTTTGTCTTTGAAGACTGTAATGTAAACATTTGTATGAAATCTTCAGTTATTTTTGGCAATTCAATCATTGTATAGCCTTCATTCCTCAAAACATTGATTGACTGACGAGTTTCTTTTTAGCCAATTTTGACCTAATATTGACCTTAAGACATGCCAGTATATTGCATACTGTGGCATTTCTTTCTGAAACAGCAAAATCTTCACATTATTCCAAACTTTTGGCCACCAATGTATATACAGTACAGCTATATCCTACATACAACAGAGCAACATTTCAGTACACAAAAGAGCAGGGGTTTTCAAACTTTTTGGCATCAATGACCCCCAAATATGATGATCTTCTTGCGGAGGACCCCCTTCCTAAAATAAAATTTGAATGTATAAGTCCCATTTATATGGTATGACAAAAAACAAATAGTAAGCGGGATATTTACACATGTTGTTTTAAATTTTTTATAATTGGCTCATGTATTGTTATTGCATTGTATTATTCCAAAATAAATTGTAAAATATAATTGTATTAATACAAATGTATATTTTTTTTTCCACAAAACTATATGTAGATTTTTTACTATCAAAATTAAGAAATCATGATTATCCTTATGATTTTCAACCAGTCTTTGAAGAAAAGCAGAATGAAACTCTCTAGCACCCCCTTAAAACCCCCTGGGTGTCCCTTGACCCCAGTTTGAAAACCCTTGCCATAGTGGGTAAGGTTTGCAGGTCAAGTCTGGTAGGAATGTTTTGCAACTGACATGCTTACTCTTGATGTAAAGAGCTTACTCTATTGGAGATTTGACAGGTAGAGTAAGTGTACAACGCACATGCCTCTTAACATCCAAGATAAAATGGTACAATACACACATGTTCCTCTTTACAAATACTGAGCACAAATAAAAGAAGGTTATGTGGTTGACAATGTAAGCAGTGGGCAGATGGAGGAATAAGGCAAAGAAGCTCAAACATCTGCTGGCTCTACAGTGATGATGGGTGGCTGAAATATCTCTGCCTGTATGGAGGCTGGCAGGGCCAATCTGCTTCTTATAATTCATGGCAAAACTGGCCATATTAATCACAGAGAGGGGCCTTCTGCTCGCCTGTGCTTAGGCGAGCCGGTTTGTTTAACAGATCATAGGGTCAAAGCAAAGAGCTCTGTGCAGACAGAGACAGGGGTCGTAACAGTGTAGAAATTCAATATTCATTCGGCAGATTGAGATGTAATTGTTAATTTATTTGCCTGGTACTGTAATTACTACAAATGTCCCAATACTGATACTGGTATCAGAATCTGTTACGATACCATACTCATGTACTTTTTACTGGTTGTGCTCATAAAAATGCTCCAGTACAAAAAAACATATACCATTTGACAAATGAATGCCATTCTGTAAACACACACAAATTAAAATTATGTTATATCCTAGTGTGATTATTAAACCACAAAGGCTGCGATTTTATGAGATAAATATATAGTGTGCATGTGCTGTGCGCTTTAAAGTGAAATGTGCTGTGTACTTAAAAGTGAGTGTGGAGCCGGTGTTGGGGGAGCGCTTTGGCTCATACATGGAAAACATCAACATGAGCATTGCACGCTCTGTTTGTAGCAGATCACAGAGAGCGTCTAGGTTACGGATGTAACCTCCATTCCCTGATGGAGGGAACGAGACGTTGTGTCGAAGATGCGACACTAGGGGTCTCTCTTGAGAGCCTTTTGCATCTCTGATCTATGATATATGAAAAGGCCAATGAGAAATTGGCAGACAGAATTTGCATGTCCCGCCCCCGGACATACGGGTATAAAGGGAGGGAAATGTGTCTGTTTCATTCAGGATTTTTCTGAGGAGCTGAAAATGAGCGAGAGGCACGATGACGGGTGGAGAAGGGTGTCCTCCGAACTCGTCAGCTCATCATGCACTTCCGGGAAGAAAAGAACCTGGGGCGCGCGCAGACCCGAGGAACCAATCATCCAGCCGCGAAGGCTTAGGGGAGGAAGGAGGGTTCCAGTCCAGTTCCAGCTTGCCCGAAGGTGGCAGCCCAGTCAGCGTCAGATGCCGAACCACTCTCCAATGCAGCGGCGAGCTCATCCGGCTCAGGGGGCTCAAGAGGATAGGCAGGCTGGCCGTGAGGCGTGCCACTGTTGCCTCGAGCCCGGACGGAAGTCAACGATCGTGTCGGGGGGCGGGTGGTTCGTAGGGATGTACCCGGCAAAACCGAGCCCGCTGCCATCCCCAAATTGCCTCCATCGCCAGCCGGGTCATCCTCAATCCCGTGGGAAGGAGCGATGCGGGGGGCGGCTGGAGTGGCGTTCCTTTCTAGGAAGGAAAGCCGCGACCGCAGTGAGAACACGAACCATCCACAAACGCTGCTTCAGTGTGATCGCTGCCCAGACACACCAGGCAGCACCTGTGACCGTCAGGAGCGCAGAGCACTCTACCGAATCCAGGAACTGCACAGGGGTGGAAATGCATCTTTATAAAGACGCGTCCTGAAAAGGACGTTCAATACCGCTGTGTATTTTGCTCTTTTAGAGAAATAAACTCTTTTAACTGCACTGTCGAAGCACCCAGGGGCAAGCTGCACTGCTGTGCAGAGAAGGAGATGCGGCGTAGATCCAATAGCAATCACTCAGAGATGGGAGGAAAGAAACTGTGACTCGCAGCTCGCTGCATACACAACCGATCGGCTCCTAAGAAAATTTCTGTTTGAAACAGACGCATTTCCCTCCCTTTATAACGTATGTCTGGGGGCTGGACATGCAAATTCTGTCTGCCAATTTCTCATTGGCCTTTTCTCATAGTTCAGAGATGCAACAGGCTCTCAAGAGAGACCCCTAGTGTCGCATCTTCGACACAACGGCGAAGTGAGCGACAGACGGGGAACAGAGCGCTTTGGTGGTATGATAATCACAGTGGGTCATGTAATGAACTGCTTGTCTGGAGGGTGGAAGCTACCTTCAAAAGCACACAAAAACTGAACGGGCTTCAAAATAAAAGCTTCCCCCAAAATAAAATCTCTATTTAATTGAAAAAGTAATACAGAATTATATCACCACTGTAATGTAACATTCACTGTAATACTACTACTGCTACTACTACTAATACAATAGTAATAGGGTTACCTCGTCTTGTTTCACTGTTGCCCTTTTGTTTGCCATTTTTGTCACTTTTGCATTCCGTAGTTTTCCATTGGTTTCTGTTCATTCACCTTGTTATCTTGTTTTGAGTTCTGTTTGTTCATTGGCCCCTTTGTCCTATGTCTATGTATTTAACCCTGTCTGTTTGTTCAGTCGGTGTCTATCGTTGAATGTTGTTAGCCCGGTGTGTGTTCCCTGCCCGTTTTCCTCTGCCTTGTGTTTATTGCCCCATCGAGGGTTTTTCCTTTCTTCCCGTGTTTTCCGTGTACCTGCCCTGTTTGTTCCTCAATAAAGTTGAACTGCACTTGGATCCGCATCTCCTCGTCTGCCTTCGCTGCCCATTCGTGACAGAACGATAGACCAACTATGGATCCAGCGGTTCAGCAAGCAAACTACCACCTGCTCTGCTTGCGACAAGAAGACCGCCCTATAGAGGACCACGTCCGCGACTTCCTTAAGCTGGTGAGTATTTCGGATTTCCCGGACTACTCTCTGGTGGTCTTCTTCAGGGGCAATCTGCACCCCGCACTGAAGGAGCGGCTGCCACAGGCGACGCGTGACTGGACCCTCCGCGACTTTCTGGTGGCGACCCTACTGGTGTGCGCCTCACCGCTCGCGGTGGCCGTTGCTGAGAAGGACCCTGCCTCACCGTATACAGTGGTGTCCCTTCAGCCACCCCCGGCGACCCCTGTAACACGAACTCCACCTGTCAGCGAGGTCACCCTCACGTCAGTCGCCTTCCACGAGCCAGCACGGCCCTCTTCGTCTGCCCCGGAGGAGGGAGAGAAGACGGGCTTCCGCCTTCCGGTCCACGCCTGCCCCGGTCTTCGAGCCTGGGCCCACGCCTTCCACGGTGAGCGAGCCAGCGCCTACGCATGTCACTGTGAGCGAGCCAGCGCCTACGCATGTCACTGTGAGCAAGCCTGTGCTTACGCATGTCACTGTGAGCGAGCCTGTTGCCTCAGAAGTCAGTGAGCCAGTGCCTGTCGCCTCGACCATCCCCGAGCCAGTGCCTGTAGCCTCGACCGTCCAAGAGCCAGTGCCAGTAGCCAGGACCGTCCAAGAGCCAGCGCCTGTAGCCTCGACTGTCCAAGAGCCAGCACCTGTAGCCTCGACCGTCCAAGAGCCAGCGCCTGTAGCCTCGACCATCCCTGAGCCAGCGCCTGTAGCCTCGACCGTTCCTGAGCCAGCGCCTGTAGCCTCAACCGTTCCTGAGCCAGCGTCAGTTTCCAGAGCTCCGCCTCCCGAGCTTCCAGAGCTCTGCCTCCCGGGCTTTCCAGAGCTCCGCCTCCCGAGCTTTCCAGAGCTCTGCCTTCCGAGCTTTCCAGAGCTCTGCCTTCCGAGCTTTCCAGAGCTTCGGCTTCCGAGCCTCCCGAGCTTTCCAGAGCTCCGCCTCCCAAGCTTTCTAGAGCTCTGCCTCCCGAGATTTCCAGAGCTCCGCCTTCCGAGCCTCCCGAGCTTTCCAGAGCTCCGCCTTCCGAGCTTTCCAGAGCTCCGCCTACCGAGTCTTCCAGGGCTCCGCCTCTCAAGTCTCTCGAACCTCCCAGGGCTCCTCTTGGGCCTCCCAGGGCCCCGCCTCTCGAGCCTCCCAGGGTCTCGCCTCTCGAGCCTTCCAGGGCTCCTCCTCTCGAGCCTCCCAGGGCTCCGCCTCTCAAGCCTCTCGAGCCTCCCAGGGCTCCGCCTCTCAAGCCTCTCGGGCCTCCCAGGGCTCCGCCTCTCAAACCTCTCGAGCCTTCCAGGGCTCCGCCTCCAGAGCCTCTCGAGTCTTCCACGGCCCTACTCCCCAAGCCTCCTACGGCTCCACCTCCAGAGCCTCCTACGGCTCCGCCTATCGAGCCTCCTACGGCTCTGCTCCCAGAGACTCCAGAGCTTTCTAGGGCTCCGCCTCTCGAGCCTCATACAGATCCGCCTCCTGAGCCTCCTACGGCTCCGCCTCTTGAGCCTCATACGACTCCGCCTCCCGAGCCTCCTACGGCTCTGCCCCCAGAGACTCCAGAGCTTTCTAGGGCTCTGCCTCTCGAGCCTCCTACGGCTCCGCCTCCCGAGAATCCTACGGCTCTGCCCCCAGAGACTCCAGAGCTTTCTAGGGCTCCGCCTCTCGAGCATCCTACGGCTCCACCTCTTGAGCCTCCTTCGGCTCCGCCTCCCGAGCCTCCTATGGCTCCGCCTCCCGAGCCTCCTACGGCTCTGCTCCCAGAGACTCCAGAGCCTTCTAGGGCTCCGCCTCTAGAGCGCCCTACGGCACCTCTTCCCGAGCCTCCTTCGGCTCCGCCTCCCGAGCCTCCTATGGATCCGCCTCCAGAGCCTCCTATGGCTCCGCCTCCCGAGCCTCCTACGGCTCCGCCCCCAGAGACTTCCGAGCCTCCTACGGCTCTGCCTCCCGAGCCTCCCACGGCTCTGCCTCCCGAGCCTCCTATGGCTCCGCCTCCTGCGGTTCAACCTCCTGAGCCTCCTACAGCTCCACCTCCTGAGCCTCCTACAGCTCCACCTCCTGAGCCTCCTACAGCTCCACCTCCTGAGCCTCCTACAGCTCCACCTCCCGAGCCTCCTACGGCTCTGCCTCTCGAGCCTCCCACGGCTCCGCCTCCTGAGCCTCCTACAGCTCCGCCTCCGGGGCCTGTTCCAGTCCTGTGGCCTCCTCCCAGGCCTCCTGACCCGGTCCCTGTCCTGTAGCCTCCTCCCAGGCCTCCTGACCCTGTTCCAGTCCTGTGGCCTCCTTCCAGGCCTCCTGACCCGGTCCCTGTCCTGTGGCCTCCTCCCAGGCCTCCTGACCTTGTTCCAGTCCTGTGGCCTCTTCCCAGGCCTCCTGACCCGGTCCCGGTCCTGCGGCCTCTTCCCAGGCCCCCTGACCCAGTCCCTGTCCTGCGGCCTCTTCCCAGGCCCCCTGACCCAGTCCCTGTCCTGTGGCCTCTTCCCAGGCTCCCTGACCCAGTCCCTGTCCTGTGGCCTCCTCCCAGGCTCCCTGACCCTGTTCCCGTCCTGTGGCCTCCCCCCAGGCCTCCTGACCTTGTTCCCGTCCTGTGGCCTCCCCCCAGGCCTCCTGACCCGGTCCCGGTCCTGCGGCCTCTTCCTAGGCCCCCTGACCCAGTCCCTGCCCAGTGGCCTCCTCCCAGGTCCCCCAAACCTACCCTTGCCCTGTGGCCAGCTCCCAGACCACCTGAACCTGTCCTTGCCCTCTGTGCCCCCTTGGACTTCCTGTCTGCCCCTCGTTGCCCCCTGGACTGCCTGTCTGCCCCTCGTTGCCTCCTGGGCTGCCTGTCTGCCCCTCGTTGCCCCCTGGGCTGCCTTTCTGCCCCTTGTTGCCCCCTGGACTGCCTGTCTGCCCCTGGACCGCCTGTCTGCCCTTCGTTGCTCCCCTTGGTCTATCTCCCCACCACAAGCCCCCCCAGTCAATGGACATTTGTTCTTCCTGTTTTTTGTTCTGTTACTGTTGATCGTCTGGAATCCGATCCTTGAGGGGGGGCTATGTTAGGTGCCCTTTCACTGTTGCCCTTTTGTTTGCCATTTTTGTCACTTTTGCATTCCGTAGTTTTCACTTTTGTCCTTTGTTTAGCTCCACAGTCTCCCTGTTAGCGTTCGTGTTCTCTGTCATTGTTTTCACCTGTCCTCATTAGTTTACCATTGGTTTCTGTTCATTCACCTTGTTATCTTGTTTTGAGTTCTGTTTGTTCATTGGCCCCTTTGTCCTATGTCTATGTATTTAACCCTGTCTGTTTGTTCAGTCGGTGTCTATCGTTGAATGTTGTTAGCCAGGTGTGTGTTCCCTGCCCGTTTTCCTCTGCCTTGTGTTTATTTCCCCATCAAGGGTTTTTCCTTTGTTCCCGTGTTTTCCATGTACCTGCCCTGTTTGTTCCTCAATAAAGTTGAACTGCACTTGGATCCGCATCTCCTCGTCTGCCTTCGCTGCCCATTCGTGACAGTTATACTCTGTTATGCAGTAAATTTTTTGTGACAAATAAAAAAACTCTAATGTTGTACTGTGGATGGTGCTGTGAGGTTCTTTAAAAAAGCACTTAATTTGATAAAAAAAATAATACAATGCTATGTTGAAAATTAATAGTTATATTTTCATTTGATAAAAGTTTTAATACATTCATTTATTTAGACAACATTTTGATGAAAAGTTTTAAATAAACTGTTGATATGAAATTAATTAAAAATAAAACAGGTATCGTTATCGGAGAGTACCGTAAAGTAAGTATCAGTAAAAAAAAAAAAAAGGATTGGGACATTCCTAATTATTACACATTCATGTACAACAGGAGTCCAAAAGGTGTAAATTCCCCTTCACAGTTTACTGTGCAACCAAAAACAAAAGTAACAAAATAACCAGAAAATATTTGCAATATTTCCATTTACAATATATTTAAAATAAAGAAAGCAGCTCAGCAGCATTCAATTAATCCCTTTTAACAATCAAAAAATCCCCTTATCTTCGTATTTAACCTACCTTTTATTTTAAGAAAAACCCACCGGACATGAGGTCAGGCTTCATGTATAAAGTGCAGGCCTTTTATCTGCAATAGTTGCCATACAATTATAGAGATTTAGCTCAGTTACAAGGAGAATGAAGACAATGTTCTAGTAGATTTAAGTATTGTTATATTGAGTATTGTGAGAGAAAGAAATACTGTAAATATGTTGTAGGTTATTTTGCATTCTGGATTAAAAATCCAGAAATAATATGCTTTTATAAGCTAACTGAATAAAACTAGACTGCAGTGGATACCAGCAATTAAGTGAAGAAAGGGACAGCTGTGAAGTTGCAGATCTATACATGTTTATCTCTGCAGCAGACTTAATTTTGCAGATTTTATAACAAGTAAAAAAAAGTAAATTCAACTGTTTAATGTACAACATTTGTTTCAAAGCTCGAATAAGTTTGATTAATGAAATGAGGTAGGCTAAGGACCAGTGCATTAGTACACGGATGTACTGTATGTGGACTATAATATTAACAATTAACAAATTAACAATAATCTAATGAACAGTTTGAGCTATTTCAGTAATTCCAGTGAAGACAAGTCACAATTAAATTATGGTGTGCTTCCACCCTTGTGGCAACAGATTGAGGAGTGCCCTTTTCTGTTTCAGTAAGACAGTGCTCCAGTGCACAAAGCAAAGTACACAAAGACATGGTTTATGGAATCTGGTGTGGAACAAACTTGACTGGCCTGCACAAAGCCCGTCTGAAACTCACGTAACACCTGTGGGATGAATTGGAATCTAGCATCTTCCAAGAAAAGTGAAAGCTGTTACAAAAGTGTAGAAAGGGATCAATTACTATGGTTGTGAAATTAAATGGTCCACAAACAGATGGGTACTTCTCAAACACCATGGCTTGACTGCTCATCATACATATTTGTATATCACTTATAGAGTGTTTCTATACAATCCTGGACTTGATAATGTTTTGTTTAGATATGCATGCTCATGCGTGACAATAATTAAATCCTAAAGAAACCTGGAATATGAGGAAAAGTATTTACTTGATCCCTGTTTTAGTAAATCACAGGTGTTTAATCGATGCTATCGGGGATAATCGAACAGCACAAGGAGGACTTTAAAAGAATACATATTTTTGCTGAAATAAAACCAATGATCACAAACAAAGGAAGAAAGCCACCTAAAAGGTGTTAAATAAAGCCTGCCCTATTCTCTGTTAAATTATGCTATTATTCAAATACATTCATCACCCACTCGACAATGAATGCTCCTTTAATAAAGCTCATTTGCCATGCTCATATTCAATTTAAAGTGTGAGAGGCTCTGCGTCCTGTCTTGCTGTAGAAGTGTGTTGTTTAAAAACAGCAGCTTTTCATCGGAGTACTTGTCTCTGTCATCAGGAAATTCAAGCTTTCTGTTTAAATGAGCCCCCTCAAATCCAACTACATTAGCTTAGCCTTTTTGTGCAATTTTTCAGTGCATCTAAGTCAATTATTTAAACCTTTGACTTTTCAAAAAGTGGAGAAGAAAGTGGAGGAAAAAGCTGTATTACAGCCGCATCATTTTGAATTTAAACTGAACAGACAGGCTGGGTTTCCCGATAATGTTGCAACTTAAGCTGTCACGATAATTTGAAATAATGTGGCACGTTATTTTATGACGGAGTAACGCCTGTTTCACAAACCAGCACTTAGGTTGCTCCTTATAAAGAAGAACTTAAGTGCTTGATTTACGGAGCTGTCCGGCTAAAGGTGTTGATCACTTTGGACAATATGTCCAGGAGTTTGTCTTCATAACGTGAAAATAAAGCGCAAATACTGACAAACATGGAAGTTGTTTCTAACCTTGTCGAAGTACCAAAAGTTGTTAAATATTACTGAATTAAATTTAATAAATAATAATGGCTTTGGTTAGATGGGGTTTCAGATGTATTGATGCTCAGCTTCATAGAGATGAATGAAAATGCATGTAATGTGAATGTACGCAATATGTATCATAATAAGGGGCTCGTTTTGCAATATGAAATTTATGACATTTATGTCATATAAACAGACTATAGGCTATTTGAGATGATTTGAACCTGCCATTGGAGGCAGGAAATAGAGGGAGGAAATTTCACTTGAATCTCCTTAGTTAACATATTTATTTAAATTGTAAACTGCAGGGTCACATTATTCAGGTATTTCTTCTTAAAAATATATTTTTTTATCCTCTGATAAAATCTACATGGTTTTCTGATTGTCAAAATATATTCATATAATTTATTAAATGCCCCTGTTTCTGATAATCTTGAAAAAAAAGATATGTTTAAGTTGGACTTAATGGACTACGAACATTTTTTACATACTACAGATAACAATGATTTTGGGAAACATGGCATAGAGATTAAGAACTAGTGTAACATTCTATTTATATTACTTCGGGAAACCTAACCTTTGTTGGTGAATCACCAGTCACATCACATCAGTTCAATGGCTCATCAGAGATGCATTATTTAAAGCTACACTATGTAACTTTATTTTTTGTTAAAAAATAACAAAATGTTAATTAATAAGAGAGGGCAACAAAAATCCATCTTCCAAACCATGTATTTACTTTACCCAAATTTACTTTGATAAACCTATAATAATTATATTACATTATAAATATTTAAGAGCTGTCCGAACCGATTTCACAGGAAATTGCATGCATACGTCATTCGCCCATGCATGTTGATGTCATATCCATACTCGGAGATAATAAGATCTGGCTGCTCTAGCACGCGTGTGAGTAGCTAAAGCTGAAAGTTTGTTGTCACAACAGCAAACCCCCAGGGAATCACTTTGTAAAAACAAAGATTCCCGAACAGAGCAGAGTCTACATGCAAAAAGGAAAAGTGACAGAACAATAATTGATATAAAATAAATCCTTTAGTCCTAGGCTTGCCAAGGAAATGCAAG
This sequence comes from Xyrauchen texanus, assembly GCF_025860055.1. NCBI lineage: Eukaryota > Metazoa > Chordata > Actinopteri > Cypriniformes > Catostomidae > Xyrauchen > Xyrauchen texanus. The sequence continues at coordinate 44,438,778 of NC_068277.1, forward strand.
TCTTGAAACCATGTTGACCACTGGTTGGTAACAAAGACAATCTATAAATTAGTTACTACCGTGGTCTATTTGGCCAGAATATCCTGCAGTTATTAAAACTTTACAACGTTTGACCTTATCAGATTAGCAATTGTTATGTGTAATGTTAACGAATGTTGCCTAACTTTTGAAACGTCATTTATTTTATTTTATTTCATTTTTTTATTGTTTTCTAAATTAACACATTCTACATGGAATTACTAACATAAACATATTAATACGCAATAAAAGTGCATCACATTACAGTTGCATCACAAAACAAAGATTTACTGCTAGAGTGGAGAGAGAGTTCAGTCAAACCTTCGTGCTATTGGAGTCTGTAACAACCCTCACGGGAAGGAGGACATGAAACGAGGTTTCAACAACAGGTAAGACTTTAATTGCCGTCTGTCTGACAATAGTTTACAGGAAATATAACACATCACGATACAAGCGCACTGGGTTGGCTTGTCGGGGGCCTCCTGACTGGAGGCTCTCAGTCTGCTTTTATGCCGCTCTCCTCGTGCTCACTGGAATTAGAGACAGGCATAATTTAGCTCAGGTGTAAGCGACTGTAGCACCGTTCTAGTGAAGGAGGACAGGAAACAGGTCTTCCTCTCAAGGTAAGTCTTTTTAATTATATTTTCCTCACACTATTTGCACACACAATACAAATGACAAACACTGGGTCTGCTTGTGGTCTCTCTCCCCGTCTGGAGGCTCTGTGTCTGTTTTTATGCCGCTCTCCTCGTGCTTACTGGAATTAGAGACAGGTGTTTAGGCATAATTTAGCTCAGGTGTAAGCGCCCTTACCGCTTTCTTCTCCGGACGGGCGCTTGACCACGCCCGCTGCCACATACCCCCACCGCCCGACTCAGGCCGGGCACCATCTGGCCTGTCTACCACTCCCCCATTCCTGGAGAGAAAGTCGGCGACAGCCATCTGCACCCCGGTCTGTGGACCACCTTGAATTTAAAGGGCTGGAGAGCCAGATACCAACGGGTGATCCGGGCGTTAGTATCCTTCATGCGGTGGAGCCACTGGAGTGGGGCGTGATCCGAGCAGAGGGTGAAGGCCTGCCCCAGCAGGTAATACCGGAGGGTGAGGACCGCCCACTTGATGGCCAAACACTCCTTCTCCACAGTGCTGTACTTAGTCTCCCTTAAGGAGAGCTTACGGCTAATGTACAGCACCGTGCGCTCCTCCCTCCACCACCTGCGAGTACGCCCCCAGCCCTCTGTCTGAAGCGTCCGCCTGCAAAATAAAAGGAGAGAGAAGTCAGGTGCATGAAGAAGCTGCCCCCACAAAGTGCGGCTTTAACCTGCATAAACGCCTGTTGACACTGCTCCGACCATTGAACCGGATCTGGAGCCCCCTTTTAGTGAGGTCAGTCAGCGGGCTGGTGACGTCCGAATAATTAGGCACAAACCTTCTATAATAGCCAGCCAGCCCCAGGAACTGCCTCACCCCTTTTTGGTCTTCGGTCTAGGGCAAGTCGCAATCGCCATGGTCTTATCAATTTGGGGCCGCACCTGGCCATGACCCAAGTGGAACCCCAGATACAGTACCTCCACATGCCCAATCGCAGACTTCTTAGGGTTTGCCGTGAGCCCGCCGCCACAGCGATCTCAGGACGGCCCTCAGATGTTGCATGTGCCGCTGCCAATCATTGCTATAAATGATAATATCATCTAAATAGGCAGCGGCGACGCTGTGTGCGGTCTGAGTATCCGATCCATGAGTCGCTGAAACGTGGCTGGTGCCCCAAACAAACCGAAAGGAAGCGGCACAAATTGGTGTAACCCAAACGGCGTAGTGAAGGCTGTTTTCTCACGGGACATTGGTGTCAAGGGGATCTGCCAATAACCCTTTGTTAAATCCAAGGTCGAATAAAATCGAGCAGTGCCTAACCGATCGAGCAGTTCATCAACCCGAGCATTGGGTACGCGTCAAATTTAGACACCGCGTTGACTTTTCTGTAATCCACACAGAATCGAACAGACCCATCACTCTTGGGAACAAGAACAACCGGCTGGACCAATCACTGTGGGATTCCTCTATTACGCCCATATCAAGCATCGCATCTAATTCTTCCCGTACTATTTTCTTTTTATGTTCGGGTAGCTGATAGGGCGGCAACGCACCACCGCGCTCCAGCTCGGTCTCGATGTGGTGCTGTATGATGTTTGTACGGCCCGGTAGAGGGAAAACACATCCGCAAATTCCTTTTGTAATTCAGAAACCACTGTGAGCTGCCGCGTGAGAGTTGGTCTCCACAAGTAACCGGAGTGTTGAGATTGTAGTTTTTGTTTACCTCTGGCCCGAGCTCCGCCCTCTCGGAACTACCGTGGCCAACGCCACAGAGGCCGCCTCCTCCCTCCATAATTTCAGGAGGTTGAGGTGATAAATTTGACGTCGCGCCCTCTATCGGTACGCTTAACTTCATAATCGAGATCCCCAACTCGTCGTGTGACCTCAAAGGGTCCTTGCCACTTGGCGAGTAATTTAGAGCTCGATGTTGGGAGTAATACAAGTACCTTATCTCCTGGTGCAAATTCCGTGAGCCGAGCACCCCTGTCATACAGCCGGCGTTGGTGTTCTTGAGCTTGGAGCAAATTCTCCTGTGTTAATCGCCCCAGTGTGTGGAGTTTTGCTCTAAGATCGAGAACTAACTGAATTTCATTTTTACTATTAGAAGGTCCTCCTCCCACGCTCAGCGGATGACGCCAAGGACACCGCGGGCGTCGCCCGTACAGCAGCTCAAACGGGAGAACCCGGTGGAGGCTTGTGGGACCTCTCGTACTGCAAACAACAGGGGTCTAGCCACTTATCCCAATTTCTAGCGTCCTCGTGTAACGAATTTACTGAATCATGTTCTTGAGCTGCTTTATTAAATCGCTCCACTAGGCCATCTGTCTGCGGGTGGTAAACGCTAGTGCTGAATCGATTTGATGCCCAAGAGCTCGTAAAGTTCGCGAAGTGTTTGTGACATAAAAGTCGTAGCCTTGATCGGTGAGGATTTCTTTCGAATCCCCACCGGAGATTATCTTGAAGAGTGCCCCTGCAACACTACGCGCGGAGATGTTGCTCAGAGGCACTGCTTCCGGATATCGCGTCGCGTAATCCACTAGGACTAACACGGCGATGTCCGCGTGCTGACCGTTCTAATGGCCCGACGAGGTCCATCCCAATTCTCTCGAAGGGACCTCGATTAATGGTAGAGGGCGCAATGGCGCTTTTGGGGTGGCCGGTGGGTTTACCAGCTGACATTCACGCACGCCGCACACCACCTGCGGACGCCACCGCCAATGCCCGCCAATAGAAACGGGCTATTAGACAGAGAAGTGTTTTCCGCTCCCTAGGTGACCGCCATAGGATTGTAGTGAGCCGCCTGGAAAACCATTTCCGCGGCTTCGTGGAATCAATAATTGTGTCACTTCCTCCTTTGTTTGAGCGCCCTACGCCACTCTATATAACCGATCTTTAATCAAAGCAAAGTATGGGTATGCAATGGCGACGCCCGGCCGGAGCTGTTGACCATCAATCACTCTCACTTGGTCAAGAGCATGTTTAAGAGTTTCGTCCCGCGACTGCTCTAGAGGAAAGTCCCCTTCAGGGAATTCCCTGAGAGGAGGGCGGCCACCTCGCCCCTTTCCTCGTCATTCCGAGCAGCCGAGGACGGTCCCGCTCCGCCTCCCTGCCAAAGCATCGCACACCGCGACACCTCTTTATGCAGGACCCATCCACACAAATACCCTCTAATATATCTTTAAAATTCGGCCAATCAGTACCCAAGATTAGCGGATGGGTGAGGCGGGAACTAACCGCTGCCTCCACACTATGTTTTTTTCCCCTAAATATAATCGCCAACGTCACCATGGGATATTTTTGAACATCCCCATGCACACACCTCACCCTCACCAGTTTAGATAAACCCAAAGCCCACTGTTCGGGCGGCCAGCCCCAGATTTCGGCCGTCCACTCAAACAAGTCGAGGAAGGCCTCAGGATCATCTGCTGCCCCCATCTTCTGTAACGTGGGCGGGGTAGTGTAGCTGGCTGTCCGGGGTCGCGGCTGTGGCCGGCTCCGCCTCCTGGCTGAGGAGGCTCCGGATGGCGAGCCGGTCCTCTGCCTGAGCCCGCATGATCTCAAAAAACCGGCGATCTTGGTCCTGCCGGAGCTCAAGCAGGGATTGCTGGTGGCCTTGATGCAGCGTCGTGAGGGATTGGAGGACTTCTGCCAGCTGGGAGGACTCTATGGGGCGACTTTGCTCCATAATTTCCCGGTTTCGGCACCAGTGTAGCACCGTTCTAGTGAAGGAGGACAGGAAACAGGTCTTCCTCTCAAGGTAAGTCTTTTTAATTATATTTTCCTCACACTATTTGCACACACAATACAAATGACAAACACTGGGTCTGCTTGTGGTCTCTCTCCCCGTCTGGAGGCTCTGTGTCTGTTTTTATGCCGCTCTCCTCGTGCTCACTGGAATTAGAGACAGGTGTTTAGGCATAATTTAGCTCAGGTGTAAGCGCCCTTACCGCTTTCCTCTCCCGGACGGGCGCTTGACCACGCCCCCGCTGCCACAGCGACCTTACCGCTTTCCTCTCCCGGACGGGCGCTTGACAACGCCCCCACTGCCACAGAGCCATACCATGCAAGACATCAACAACACTCAGCAACAACACTCAGCAACAACACTTTCCAAACTTTCTGAATGTGTTTGTCACGTATAAGACTCTTATTTTGAAGTTCTGTGTTATCCTTCTTTGTCTCTCATTTACCTTCTTAGTCATGTCATCCCCTGTTTCCTTCACATTCATGTGTCTTGTTCTCATTGGTTTATTGTCTGGTTAACAGACTGATAACAAGTCTTGTCTTTTCATTGGTTCGTGTTGTAGTAGTCTTGTAATTTAGTTATTAGTTTAGTCTTGTTATTGGTTGTCATTGTCATTTGTTTGCACATGTCCTTGTATTTTAAGCCCTCATGTTGGCCATTGTGGTTGTCAGGTATTGTCCGTGTAGTATGTTGTAGTCTGGTCGAGTCAAGTCATGTCAAGTCATGTCAAGTGTTTATAGTTATATCAAGTTCATGTTTAGTTTTTCATTTTGTTTTACATTTTGTATTCACACTATAGTATTTCACTTTTGGATTTATTGAAATAAACTGCTCTTGGGTTCACAACATTTTATCATTGTCTTAATCTGCCTCTGTGTCTTTTCCTGCCTGCCTTGTCTGCCCTACAATGTTACAGAATACCTGACCTATAACAATGAGTCCAGCGGTTAAACTAATTTGTCTTTGTCAGGGAAATCTTCCCCTTGTGGAGGATATTTGTGCATTGGCCAGCGAGGTAAATTGTAATTTTTATTTTTTCTTTTTAATTTTGGCTTAAATGAGCCTCTAAATTACCTAATGCCCAGTGGCAGAATTCATTGGACTCATTATGCCCTATTGTTGAGTGGTTTGGCCTTCACTGTTGGAGTCGTAGAAGAGAATGTTACAGAGAATTCCACCACGCCAGATTTATCCACCATCTTGGCCACCACATCTGAGTTCTCTGAGCCTGTCCAGTTCCCTGAGGCTGTCGACGAGCCTTTCCAGTTCCCTTAAGCTGTTGACGAGGCTGTTCAGTTCTCAGTAGTCATTGAGCCTGTCCAATTCCCAGAGGCTGTCGACGAGCCTGTTCAGTTCCCCAAGGCTGTCGATGAGCCTTTCCAGTTCCCTGAAGCTGTTGATGAGGCTGTCTTGTTCCCTGCAGTCATTGAGCCTGTCCAGTTCCCTGAGGCTGTCGACGAGCCTGCCCAGTTCCCCGAGGCTGTTGACAAACCTGTCTAGTTCCCTGAGGCTGTAGACAAGCTTGTCCAGTTCCCTGAGGCTGTCGACGAGGCTGTCTTTTTCCCTGTTGTCATTGAGCCTGTCCAGTTCCCCGAGGCTGTCGACAAGCCTGTCCAGTTCCCTGTAGTCATTGAGCCTGTCCAGTTCCCAGAGGCTGTTGACGAGCTTGTCCAGTTCCCTGAGACTGTCGATGAGGCTTTCCAGTTCCCTGTAGTCATTGAGCCTGTCCAGTTCCCCGAGGCTGTCGACGAGCCTGTTCAGTTCCCCAAGGCTGTTGACAAGCCTCTTCAGTTCCCCAAGGCTGTTGACAAGCCTCTTCAGTTCCCCGAGGCTTTCGACGAGCCTGTCCAGTTTCCAGAGGCTGTCGACGAGCATGTCCAGTTCCCTGAGTCTGTCGACGAGCCTGTCCAGTTCCTTGAGGCTGTTGACGAGCCTGTTCAGTTCCCTGATGCTGTTGCCGAGCTTGTCCAGTTCCCTGAGACTGTCAACGAGGCTGTCCTGTTCCCTTTAGTCATTGAGCCTGTGCAGTTCCACAAGGCTATCAACGAGCCTGTCCAGTTCCCTGTTGTCATTGAGCCTGTCCAGTTTCCTGAGGCTGTCAATGAGCCTGTCCAGATCCCTGTAGTCATTGAGCCTGTCAAGTTCCTCAGGCTGTCAATGAGCCTGTCTAGTTCCCTGAGGCTGTCGACAAGCCTGTCCTTTTCCCTGAGACACATCGTCATCTTCATCTGCTCATGTGTCTGTTCTTGCCTGCCTTGTCTGCCCAACAACTTTACAGTGTTCTTTCAGTAGCAAAATACATACCTGTAAGTGGAACTTTTAAGGAAACTAGACTATGACTATACAAAAAAAACAAAACAAAAAAAAAACACATTCAATCTGCAGTGATACTATCCTTAATGATGTCTGCAGTGACTGCATTTCACAACTGTTTTCCCAAAATGCAACATATCTAACTGCAAAAATTCCACTTCAGAATGCCCACTTCTTTTGTTGCTGCATGCTTGATGAGTTTGTTGTCTCACTGAGAATATATATTTAACAGCTCAGGGGTTTGTATAGGCTAATAGGTAGTAGTACGAATGCTACAAAAATTCTCAAATAACACTTTAATACATAAAACTACAGTGGCTTTAGCTGGATGCCAAATGGTTTATTATCTGTTCTCTCTTTTTTTTTTTCTCTAACAGGCAGCAGACTTATTTTCAATATTTCAAGAATTCTGTGTACAAGATGTAGATTGACCCAATCTTTCTCCTTGTTGGACAGGACAGCTTCTGAAAGACATCTAAACAGCAACTTGATTAATGTTTTACCCTTACAATTGTTATTTCAAAAGCACATCCCTGGAATTCCAGATCATTATGAAGGGTTGTTGTTGAATGCAATTAAATAAATATTTTACATAATGTGCAATATCTTCAAAGCATAATATATGTCAATACCTCGGTAATAATGGAGGCTGCTAGCATGCATTTGATGGCTACGCTGATGCAATTACTTTGCTCCGGCTTACTTTCTACTCTCCACTGCTAAATGTTACATAAAGTATCAACACAACTTGCGCCATCTGCCATCAGCTCAGAAATATTCTCCTTAAGTTCAGAGGCATTATATAACAAAAGCAGAAGTACAGCATTGTATTGGTAAGCCAAAAAAGGGCAACTATTTCTGTATGATGTTATTTTAATAAGAAATAAGGGTGATGTAAGGAGGAATGAAAAAGCCACTTATTTTTTATTTTGTCTTCTAAATTTGGAAGTTTTCCTCTAAATAACAATTACCACCAGAATGGATGTGCATTATTGTTTTATAAGGGAAGCATAAAGAGGCCAGCTAGTTGTGACAGATGTGGAGGGATAATTAAAATATCAGTCATGTAACTGCAAATTAAATGTCATTTTGATTTTGCATAACACCTGACATGCAACCAATAGGCAGCATGGTAATCATCAAAAATACTGATGGTGCCATTTGCCAAGGGCCATTTCACAGTCCTCCATTTCAGCTCACCATCTCTCCAAAAGACAGTCTAATTAGTAAACTCTCTGTGCTCACAAGATAAAGCAAAGGCAGCAAGTGCATACTGTTGGGCATGGCCTCCCTTTTTACCAATGAGCCAACCCTTCCCTGGCAGCCGTAGCACATGCATAAGCAATATAGAGGAGGAGAATCACTTGTGTAATGTTTGCTTAAATAGTTGTTTGTCTGTTGATCATCTGCTGTCTTTTTGCATCTGGTTTAGTTAAATATTACAATACACAAATTAGATTTTCGTGTGTGAGATGTCAAACAAAGAGACAACAAACAACATGAGCTTATGGATATTCTCTTGGCCTGCTGCGTCGCTATCATTTATGTTATTTTCTTTGCTGTCAGCAGATGTTCAACATGCTGTGTAATTTTGTACACAAAATGAGAGACATCTCAAAAGCTCCTCTTCTGAACTGAGGGGAGTTCCCATAAATAGCCCTTATTTCTTTCTCCCCAGTGACACAGTAAGTGTTTTACCACAAGAGGCAGCAACACTGACACTCTTTCAGCAACAGTACGGTATGTTCTGAGATTCAAGTACAGAAGTATGGCTGTGTAACTGATTTAGCATATTAACTGTTATAATAACACAGTAGTTCTGTCACAGGCTGAACAATCTTCAGATTCATTGTGCATGTTTAACAGTAATAAGTTTCATTAAACTTATTAATATTTAGTTTAGTTAATTCAGATTATCTTATCGATAATTTAAATCCCCTAAAATAGGGGTCGGAAACCTATGGCAAGCATGCCAGCATTGGCACTCTGAGGGGTAATCACTGGCACGGCAGCAATGGTGAGAGAGGAGTAGACTCTTTTATTTATATAAATTTTGCACCTGCATTCCAATCTACATCATGATGTAATTCTTCCTTGTGATCACGTAGCATGTTTTCATGAGCTGAATGGAAGGCTAAACAAAGCCATTGACCAGAAAAATGTCACTCCATGTCATAAAGGTTGCTGACCCCTGCCCTAATACCAAACCAATCCCACCCCAAAGCCTAACCACTTATCAACTTATCACTTATTCATATAAAACATTTAAGAGAAAAATAAACGTAGTCACAATGATTTTATTTACATTACTGATATTTTGGAACACCTAACCCCACCCCTACGCATAAACTTAACAAATAATATAACAATAATATAACCAAACAACAATATAAAAGACATAAGAAGCAGATAAAAGAACAGACACAATAATTTATTCCAACAAATGACAAATAAGAACAAGAAAAGTATTCAAACTACTTTGCATTCAAAGTCCTGTGAGGATATACAATAGGTCCATGTGAGGAACTGTGTGAAACTGAAGGTTTAATCACCAATAATATTCCTCTCCATGAAGGACTCACACCTCATTCAAAAATATTCATCAAAACCATACATTGTCACAGTCGGTCACAAAACACATTTGAGAACAAATGGCATGTGATTTCACTGACATCAAAGCTGTTGTAACACTTAAACAATGTCCAACGATAGAGAGTGCTTCCCGGGTGGAGTATAAACTTAAGGTGCTGTATGGCCAAGGGTTCATAATAGTCCAAAAACATAAAGCTGGATAACCATAGCACTCTTATTAATTAAAAAGCCTTTAGGAGAGCTGTTTTAAATGTTGTATTAAGCCATGTGATAATAAAGGCCTTTTCATTAATAACCCATTTGTGTCCACATTTTTCTGAATGGTTTCATGCATATAGTCATGTTAATAGTGTCCTATATGAACACATTCTGCATTTATTTTCCCCAGGTTTTTTTTTTCTTCTTGAAAATAATATTTGAATGTGTGGCAACTATAGTTGCCAGTGGGCAAATATGTTGTATGCACGCCTTCAATGTCAAATTTGAATAGGAGGAAACATTTGGCATCTTACTCAAAATAACTGCTTTCAACAGATCAATCTTTATTCATAAACAAATTTATTATGTGTAAAAGTGTAAAAACATTCACTGTAAACCCCAAAAAAGCTGCTTCTAGCTTATAATCACTTGAATTTGAAAATAAATTATTAAAATGTCAAAATTATCTTGAATAAATGTGGATTTAAACAGTCATCAACAAACCCATTTACTTAAAGTGGTGGAACATAGTGCAGAACAAAGTGCAGACATTAAGTTGCCCCAACAGGGCATTGTGTATCAAAAAGTTAAATGAAAATAAATAGAATGAAGAAAAAATAACATCAGTGCATACAGGCAATTTATTTCAAAAGACATTCGGAATGGGAATTTATGTCATACGTGTCCTCCCCGATATCCCTTTCTATCCCACCTTCTCCCTGGTTCCTCTCCCTCCTGGGTAGAGGTTTAGTGGTTCACATGAAAGACCTTGAAGCACTCAACACATGCAAAGCAACACCACATTTCTCACATGCATAGGGAGTGCATTCATCATATTTTCAACACCTCATGTACTTTCTTCCTGAGTTGTAGTGCCAGTGGTTCAAGTTGTCAAATCTGGCAGTTTCACATATTGCAGAGCCCAACACTGACCTTCTTCCATGCCCTTTTGGCCTCATCCCACTGTGCTGGAGAAGACTCTGGGCAACCAGCCTTTGGAAGGAGAGGAGATCTCTGTCTCCCTCTTTACATGACCGGTATGAATGAATGAATGAATTTTCAATGGGTGGGTTTTGAATGAATAAAATAATTAATAAATACATGTTTTGTTTTTGTGTCATGCCACCTAACATATAGACCCCATCCTTCCAACCTGCCACCCCGCAGCCTCACCTCCCACTTCCCATTACACTTCCATGTACCTGTAATAACACCAGGCATTGACCATAGCACTGTTGAGTCCCAAGCTGTAGCATGGCCACCACCACTTCTTTGATCGGATGCCAATCCGGTAATGGTTTACACATTGGTCATGCAGGTCAACACCTCCCATATGTACGTTGTAGCTCTTTATACTGTTGGTGATTTAATAAAATAATGTAAATGTAAACTCTTTACTTGTCTGAATTTCAAAATTATAATGGAATCATAAGCTAGTAGTCATATAAAGTATTAGGGTCCTTGACCGATTAGAATGAAACGCATCCAAACTGGATGAAGGTGTCTCAATATTTTGCCCCTTACAGGACATAATATCATAAAGGTTGAAAAAGATAAACAACAGCAATTAATCCCATGCTTTAAATTATGTTTAGGTGGGATATTATAAAAGCAAAAAGCACTAAACAAGACCAATAACCTTGATTTATTAACCTATTAACACAGTATACCCCGTTTCCCAATGATATATATACTTACAAGGCATTTGCCCGCCGGCAACTATTGTTGCCGCTTGGACTTTTGACTAAGTATACAAGACACTATAGATTTTTGTTTGGGTGATTCTAGAGACTTTCATAATTATGTAGATGTATATATGTCAACAAAAAATACTTATTAGTAACCTGAAAATGACCTTATATTGGGAGGGTTTGACTTTGCCATGCTTCCTGGAAGTAGTGGTAGGAAGTTGACAGCATTATGTGACAGGAAGGAAGTGAACACAATTTTTTTTTCTTGAAATCCTTTATTTGGTTGTTTGCTTGCAAGTCATTGAGATATAAAACATGGATACCACCTAGAAAAATACTTACAAAAGGAAAATGACAACTATACACTGCGGCATCTATAGTTGCTGGTGGGCTTAAATGGGATAGGTGTGTCACAGTTATCCATTTTTGTAATTTTGAAGGAGCAATTTGTCTGTTGCAACACTTGTTGAGGTGGCAGTTTTTAATGTTTAAATGAGAGGAGAGTGGGATTTGAGAGTTACGGCAGATGGGGACATTGATTGGTGCATAAATGCTTGAATTTGTATCTGTTCCTCACACAAAGTCATCACATGGTATTGGAAGATCTGGAATACAGCGCACAAATAGATTATAGATTAATAGAAACATAGATTATTTTGTTTTATGATTTTTACAGTGTTTTTTGCATTTCCTGATATGCAACTTGGATATTCTGAATAATACTCTTTGTTTCCATTTGAGCTGAATCAGAATTAATTTCAACTAAAATCAATGTTTCATATTTATTAATGTATTTGTTTATTTAGCAAGTAATCTTGTAATGCTGGATAATGAGCAGTAAAAAATGAACTTCACCAGAAATCTGATGCAACTGGAATTGCAAATCAGCTGTTCAGTGATTTCTTTCTTCTCACATAATAACTAAATTTCACTGCAAATCAATATTTCATTTCCATTTTTGTATTTTTTATTTTGCAAGTAGTCTTGTAATCAGCTGAATGTGTGGTCAATGAGTAGTCAGCAAAATAAACACCACCATAACCCTGACACAAACCGGAGGTGGAATTCAGCTGTTCAGCGTTTTGTTTCTTCTCACATAATAACATCATTTCAACAAATCAATGTTTCAAGTCCATTTAAATATTTATTTTGTTAGTAGCCATGTAATAACCGCTTCACGTTGAGGTCCTGATAATCGGCTGACTGTACATTATCCCTTACAAATCTTTATTAAAGTGTTTTGACTTCTGTGAAAAACAAAATGCAAATAATAATTTTTTGCTTTATTTTAGGAAATCAAAATAAACAACAAGCAGGAGTGCATCTCTACAGTGTGTAGACCAGTCAAAAAAGCTGTGCATGTGTGAAAATGTATCGCATTTATCAATAAATATAATATTTTTAATGGAAGAGTTGTGAAGCATGTTATCAAGTTTAAATTTGTTTTTATAATTAGTTCTCATAAGATCATGAAAAGTCATGAAGTATTATCCTGATACTTAAATATTAAGTACTGTATATTGTCCAAGCTATTAAAATAGCCTTGGGCTCTCTCAGACCATAAACAGAACACAAGTGATAAATAAATAACCAGCATGTTTTCAACTGCATGTGAAAGACACATTTTCACATTTCCACACTCATTGTTTTATATTACAAGTTAAATAATTTATAGATTTTTTTTTTTCTCTACAGATTTCATAAAAAATAACCACAACAACTTTGACATCAGCCTATTTACTGTAAAATACGAGGAAATGTGACAAAGCAGATTAGCTGCATTAGTTTGAGCAGTAATACATTCTTAGTATGGTTAAGACAATTAATTCTGGTCATGTTTTGTTTTTACCAGACTTTACCTTTTGCATTGTGTCTATGTTGGTGTGCATGTGTACATATTGGAGAGGGTTGGAGTGGGGCAGAGGAGTCACAGATGACATTGTGTTTATTTTTTCCTTGTGCTTGTGCCATTTAGATGTATCTATGTGAAGCCCTCACATACTGATTTATGATGGAGCATGTGGTAAAATGACAGTCATGCCTTTCTCTGAATTTCATGCCTGTTGCTCATGAGACACTGTAAATGACACCAGTCAGATGTACCTCTGGTAGTTGATTTACATATAAATGAGGGACAAAAGCACATTGTAAGAAGCAGAGGTAAAGAAGACATATACTGGGTAATAACATCCTGATGATCACAATACACAAATCAATATTGATATCAATAAAGAGCATATCATGCTTTCAAGAATAACACATTCTGATGAACGTGGTCATGATCTTGGCGAAGATATGTAATGGCCAGGGGTGTAAAGTAACAAATTACGAATACTCAAGTTACTGTAATAAAGTAGATCTTCCAAGGAATTGTACTTTTTAAGTGCTTTAACTGAACTTTTAATGTGCTATTTTCCCACCGTCTGTGTTCGCTACTTCCCTCTCCTGATTTTATTTTTATCCATTAACATGATTGTCTAGGGATAGTCTCATGACAAATCAAATCACAAGTAAAATACTTGAATGGTAGCTGTAGATCTGGCGCCAAATGTGGAGGATGCCTCAAGCACAGTTCAACACCTGAACATCTCGGCCGCACCTGGAAGGGCTTTTCACAGTGAAAAAGGCCAATTGCCTGACTGTTTCATGTGAATTTAACTTGCTCAAGCCCGATATCAGCATTAATCTTGCCTCTAATTTGAAGAAACTTATTGAGATAAATGTAATATTTCTGCTTGCTAGATTTTGTGTGTCTGTAATGTAGCCTGTAAATTAGACATCTATCACTGAGATTATTGGGCTGCTGTGAGAGATTAATGCAATGTTATCAATAGGGCTGGATGATAAAACATTCTTGATGTTTATCTGAAAAAATGATAGATGTCCTCGATATCGATATCAATCAAACAGCACACTTTTGAGTAATTTTCTATACTTAGCCTATGTTCTACATCTAGATATGATTAAATATTTATGAAATTACATTGATCGCGATGGCAAGATCACCACTTGTTGGTTGATCTAGATAAAATATAAAAGATTGACTTCCTGATGTCTGCAGCTGCGTGCTGTTTGATTGACAGGTGGCTAATGTTTGTACACCTTATATGCGTGTGTTCAGAGAGCGCTAATGTGGGTATGCGCCTAAATGGTCAAGTACACTTCATAATTCCACCATTGTCTGTGTTGGTAAGACAATAATGTAAACGCAGTCGTTTTGGTCTAAAGTGAACTTAAACAGTGGGACAAAAAGCGTTTTTGCATTCTTTCATCATTTACTCACCATCATGCCATCCCAGTTGCCTATGACTTTCTTTCTTCAGAACACAAATTAAGATTTTCAGAAGAACCAGCTCTGTAGGTCCATACAAGTGAATGGAGGCCAAAATGTTGATGCTCCAAAAAGCATATAAAGGCATCACAAAAGTAATCCATATGACTCCAGTGGTTTAATCCGTGACTTCAGAAGTGATATGATAGCTGTGGGTGTGAAAACGTCAATATTTAAGCCAATATTTGCTAGAAATTCTTCTCTCTGCCCAGTAGATGGTGATATTCATGAATAATTTGAATCACCAAAAACAAAAGAAGAAGAAAGTGAAAGTTAAAGTGTAGAGTGACTGAGCAGGGAGGAGAATTAATAGTAAAAATGGAATTAAATATTGATCTGTTTCTCACCCAATTTATCATATCTCTTCTGAAGACATGGATTAAACCACTGGAGTCACATGTATTAGGATACTTTCATGCTTTTTTTTTTACTTATGTGATTTGTGGAGCTTCAATATTTTAGCACCCATTCACTTGCATTGTATGGACCAAAAGAGCTGAGATATTCTTCTAAAAATCATTGTGTTCTGCTGAAGAAAGTCATACACATCCTGGATGGCATAAGGGTGACTAAATTATGAAAATGTATATTTTTGTGTGAATTATTTGTTTAAAGCCCAATGTGGTCCTTGTATCAAACAACTACTCTATCGCCTCTATTGCACAGGACATGATGCGCCAAGTGAACCTCCTTTTTTAGTGTTTTACATGTTTTGAACATGTTTTATGCGCAACAATAACTTTCTTAGTCGGCATTAAGGAAAATATAGGCCCTACACATAAACTGATTTTAATGTAATAGTTTCATACATTATGATATTAAAAACAACTTTCATCTTTTCATTTCTGTAATCATATCTCCCTTTTATTTTTTAATTAGATCAATGTAGTGTTTACAGTGTCATAGATAAGTGATGTATTTTAAAATTTGAAAAATTCAGTACTCAATACTCTTTTACTCTTACTTGAGTAATTCTTAGTAGTACAGGTACTTCTACTCTACTCAGTCTACATTTTTTAAGAACTAACAGTACCTTTACTTGATGATTATTTTTCAGTACTCTTTCCACCCCTGGTAATGGCATTCAAATTCTACGCAGGAACTTTCAGAAAAACAATGCTGTGCTCAATGGAAATGTCATCAATGTCTAAATTATCATATTTCCTCAGCAATTAGTCACCTGTGCAAACTCTGGACCAAAATGTATTTTTGTGTCTGAATGGGTATGCAAAGATAATTTGTTAAGTCAGTCTCTTATGTCTCCAGTACACCAAATTAAACAAGTGGCCTGAAACACCAATGAGATGACTTAATGAGGACATGCTTTGATACATGAGTATGGCATGTTGGTTTGGTAGTTGTTATTTGGGGCTTATAGGTAGGTGTAGGAGCAATTTAATTTTTTTTACGTGGCCAGAGGAGAAACTGTGGTACGATAATTGCTTTAGCCCTACAGATAAGGAGGAAACTATTTTCTCCATAATTATAGGACATGCCTGAGGCCTTTCTGTCTCCTTCATTCCAGTCTCTCAAAAAAGGTTCTCTAGTTCTGAAAATATGTTAATGCGTTATCATTGCGGTTGGGGTGGGGAACTTTGTGCTTATGCATGTGCAGGTTCTAGTAAAATTACCCATGTATTCAAGCCAACATCAAAGAGCAATTTAGGTCTCTCAAGCTCTAGTATGAAAAAAGAGGAGTACAATATTTCATTTTTTAAAGTAAGCAGTAATTTTGTTCATATGGTTTCTCTTTTATTCAGCGGATGACTGAAACAGTATCATAGGATGACTAAAAGAGGATGGAGAGAATAGAGGGTCACAGTTCACACACTGAACACACAATATTTTTTTATTTATTTATTTTCTGAATGTGACAAATAAAAACAGCTTAAAAAAGAATAAAAACATCATAATAGGCTGATTGCTTATGCTGATTACAACCCTGACCCTCTGTTTGACATGTATTATGATATGGTTATTGATCAGACAAGGCTATCTTTGTGCCTTTGAATCACTGTGTGCCTAGACTGAATTTACTAGGGTGTTTCTATATTTAAATCAGCCATGATTTGATTATTGCAAGTGATGTAGCCCATTTTAAACAGCTTTAAATATAATTTAGTTAAATATACAGTGTTATATGGTATACCATATTATACAAAATGTGTATTTGTGAGCCTAACATATATAGTGGGTACATATGACCATAGAAATGCAGGATCTCTTAGAAACATCATATGCAGTTTGTAGAGATTTTCTAGCTATTTCAAGCTCTCAACAGAAAAAAAATCGTTCATTTAGAAAATGTGAAACTTTTATTGAAAAATTCATGGTAATGTAATGGTTCTTTGTGGAAAATGCATACTTCTTGTCTTGTGATATTTATACATTTCATCTTAATTAGAGGAAGTGAAATTCCTGTAAAGGTAAAGGAGACAGAATGATAACTGAAGGATACAACAATGGGGATGAACAGGTTTTTTTTTGTCCTCTTCCAATCTTGGCAACTATCTGATTAAATCTTTTCAGGAGAAAAATCAATAGAGGGACAATTGTTTAGGGTCATTTGGAGAGGTGGCTGATTTAACCGACTGTACCTATCACTCAACCTGCTTGTAGCTCTAGCCAGGACTATAACCACCACAGACATTATATTATATTCATAATAGTGGTCTACTGATATGGTTGATTATTACATTATTACATTTGGTCCCATCATAGCTTTACATGGAAATTATATAGAAAATGAAATATATATATATATATATATATATATATATATATATATATATATATATATATATATATATATATATATATAAAAAGTCCTTGTTAAAATCACTTAAGAAAATGAAATAAATATATAATTAAGTCACAAAAAAAATCCGGAGCACCCCTTCAGTAGAAATGCTGAACAAGTGCCCCAGGGGTTAGTTGTTGGGGCAAGGCCAAAAATACCAAATCTATTAAAAGAATATTACAGAATATTAACAAAAACAATAATAAATGTAGCTGCAAGCAGCAATCAACGGGTTTAAACCATTAAGGTAATTTAAGTTAATATGTGTTACGAATGGAGGCAGACGAGGAGAGCGGATCTAAATGCAAACTACTTTATTAATTTAGACAATAAACAAACACAAAGGAAAACCCTCAATGGGGAAATAAACACAAGACTGAGGAAAACGGGCAGGGAACACACACACCAGGCTAACAACATTCAACGATAGAGAGTGACTAACCAAACAGACAGGGTATAAATACGTGGACATGGGAAGACAGGAACCAATGAACAAACAGAACTCAAACAAGATAACTAGGTGATAAACTAAAACAAAAGACAACTAACGAGGGCAGGTGAAAACAATGAACAACGAACATGAACGCTAACAGGGAGACTGTGGAGCTAAACAAAGGACAAAAGTGAAAACTACGGAAAACAAAAGGGACAAAAATGGCAAACAAAAGGGCAACAGTGAAACAAGACAAGGTAACCCTAACATAGCCCCCCTCAAGGATCGGATTCCAGACGATCAAAAGTGACAAAACAAAAAACAGGAAGAACAAATGTCCATAGACTGGGGGGGGGAAGCTTGTGGTGGGCAGACAGGCAGTCTAGGGGGCAACGAGGGGCAGACAGGCAGTCCAGGGGCAACAAGGGGCAGACAAGAGGTCCAGGGGGGCACAGAGGGCAGGCAGGAAGTCCAGGGGGCACAAAGGGCAGGCAGGAAGTCCAAGGGGGCACAGAGGGCAAGCAGGAAGTCCAAGGGGGCACAGAGGGCAAGGACAGGTTCAGGTGGTCTGGGAGCTGGCCACAGGGCAGGGGTAGGTTCAGGAGGCCTGGGAGCCGGCCACAGGGCATGGATAGGTTCAGGAGGCCTGGGAGCTGGCCACAGGGCAAGGATAGGTTCAGGAGGCCTGGGAGCTGGCCACAGGGCAAGGACAGGTTTGGTGAACCTGGGAGGAGGCCACTGGACAGGGACTGGGTCAGGGGGCCTGGGAGGTGGCCACAGGACTGGACAGGTCGAGGAGGCCTGGGGGGCGGCCTTTGGACAGGGCCGCAGAGCAGGGGCCAGCCCAGGGGACCTAGGAGGAGGCCATCAGACAGGGACAGGTCCCGGAGGCGGAGCCGTAGGAGGCTCGGGAGGCGGAGCTGTAGGAGGCTCAGGAGGCGGAGCCGCAGGAGGCAGAGCCGTGGGAGGCTTGGGAGGCGGAGCCATAGGAGGCTCGGGAGTCTCTGGGGGCGGAGCCATAGAAGGCTCGGGAGGAGGAGCCGAAGGAGGCTCGGGGAGAAGAGCCATAGGGCGCTCTAGAGGCGGAGCCCTAGAAGGCTCTGGAGTCTCTGGGAGCAGAGCCGTAGGAGGCTCGGGAGGCGGAGCCGAAGGAGGCTCGAGAAGTGGAGCCGTAGGATGCTCGAGAGGCGGAGCCCTAGAAAGCTCTGGAGTCTCTGGGGACAGAGCCGTAGGAGGCTCGGGAGTCTCTGGGGTGGAGCCGTAGAAGGCTCTGGGAGTGCTCTGGGGGAGCTAGGAGGCTCGAGGCAGAGCGAGGAGGCTCGGGAGAGAGCTGGAGCCTAGAGGTGAGAGCCTCGAGGCCTGGAGGCTCGGAGCGAGCCATAGGAGGCTCAGGCAGAGCTAGAGGCTCAGCGAGCCCTAGAAAGCTTTGGAGTCTCTGGGAGCAGAGCCGTAGGAGGCTCGGGAGGCGGAGCCGTAGGAGGCTCTGGAGGTGGAGCCGTAGGAGGCTCGGGGAGAAGGGTCGTGGAAGACTCGAGAGGCTCTGGAGGTGGAGCCCTGGAAGGCTCAAGAGGCTTGAGAGGCGGAGCCTTGGAAGGCCCGAGAGGCTTGAGAGGCGGAGCCCTGGGAGGCTCGAGAGGCGGAGCCCTGGGAGGCTCGAGAGGCGGAGCCCTGGGAGGCTCAAAAGGAGGAGCCCTGGAAGGCTCGAGAGGCTTGAGAGGCAGAGCCCTGGGAGGCTCGAGAGGAGGAGCCCTGGAAGGCTCGAGAGGCTTGAGAGGCGGAGCCCTGGGAGGCTCGAGAGGAGGAGCCCTGGAAGGCTTGAGAGGAGGAGCCCTGGGAGGCTCGAGAGACTTGAGAGGCAGAGCCCTGGAAGACTCGGGAGGTGGAGCTCTAGAAAGCTCGGAAGGCGGAGCTCTTGAAAGCTCGGAAGGTGGAGCTCTGGGAAGCTCGAGAGGAGCCCTGGAAGACTCAGTAGGCGGAGCTCTGGAAAGTCGAGGCTACAGGCGCTGGCTCGGGGACGGTCGAGGCTACTGGCGCTGGCTCTTGGACGGTCCTGGCTACTGGCGCTGGCTCTTGGACGGTCCTGGCTACTGGCGCTGGCTCTTGGACGGTCCTGGCTACTGGCGCTGGCTCTTGGACGGTCGAGGCTACAGGCGCTGGCTCGCTGACGTCGGAGGCTACAGGCATTGGCTCGCTGACGTCGGAGGCTACTGGCGCTGGCTCGCTGACGTCGGAGGCTACTGGCGCTGGCTCGCTGACGTCGGAGGCGACAGGCGCTGGCTCACTGACATCGGGGGCTAACGGCTCGCTGACCGTGGCAGGTGTGGGCTCTGGCCGTGGCAGGCGTGGGCTCTGGCTCGCTGGCCATGGCAGACGTGGGCTCTGGCTCGCTGGCCATGGCAGGCGTGGGCTCTGGCTCGCTGGCCGTGGCAGGCGTAGACTGGGGAGCAGAAGCCTTTCCTCTTCTCCTCCTCCTCCTCGGGGCGGACGAAGCTGGCAATGCTGGCTCTGGGAATGACGAGGCTGGCAAGGCTGGCTCGTTGGCCGTGGCAGGCACGGAAAGCCCAGAAGCGGAAACCGGGATCGAGAGAGGTGGTTCCCCGGCAACGAGTTCTTTCAAGACTAGACTTACATACTCCTTCCACGTGAGGTCTCCGGAGTCCGGCAATTCCCTCTGCCGGTGCCTAGGTAGCCCGATCCGGTAGATGGTCTTGAGGGATGTGTCGTCAAAGCCGGTGTGGATGGCAACAGTGGAAAAAAAGTGGGAGTACTCGCGGTAGGTCAGATCCGCCTGGGCCAGTTCCATAAAGAAAGCTGCTAGATCCATATTAGGGCGGTCTATCGTTCTGTTACGAATGGAGGCAGACGAGGAGAGCGGATCTAAATGCAAACTACTTTATTAATTTAGACAATAAACAAACACAAAGGAAAACCCTCAATGGGGAAATAAACACAAGACCGAGGAAAACGGGCAGGGAACACACACACCAGGCTAACAACATTCAACGATAGACAGTGACTAACCAAACAGACAGGGCATAAATACGTGGACATGGGAAGACAGGAACCAATGAACAAACAGAACTCAAACAAGATAACTAGGTGATAAACTAAAACAAAAGACAACTAACGAGGGCAGGTGAAAACAATGAACAACGAACACGAACGCTAACAGGGAGACTGTGGAGCTAAACAAAGGACAAAAGTGAAAACTACGGAAAACAAAAGGGACAAAAATGGCAAACAAAAGGGCAACAGTGAAACAAGACAAGGTAACCCTTACAATATGCAGCATATATGAAGTATTTATTAGATAGCCTGATAACAACTAAAACAATGTTAAAGTGCCTTAATTTTGAGAAACATCAAGTGAGTTAGTACACAGATATGGTATTTTTACATTCCTGACTGTTATGGTGCCAACAAGAGTCATAGGTCTAAATTTTTTTTAATGTCCTCAGAATGACCCCAAACATAAATGTCACACATTTTTTGAAAATATCTCATTCCGTTCAAGAGTTATAACTGTTTAATTAAAAGTGGCCATGCCTGCTGAGCTAGTTTTTTGATAATTATTATTAATCAGACTCCAGAGAATTTTTCAGTACTGGTTTGGTTCCGTAGGTCAATGTCCTAGGACTAGTTGATTTGATTTTGAAAATTGTTTTTGTTGATGGCGGCCATGTTTTTCAAGGTATGCAACTTTTCTCATAGATCTTGATGTCAACTTGGACACAGACACTGCATGCACAGTTTAAAGTTGATTGGCCCAACGGTTCTATTGTTAGAGCATGCTGACATTTTTTACAATTGTAGCATCACCAAGAGGTAGAGACACACACCTGAGACACACAAGTCCTTAGTATTACCCCATACATATGTGTCACAAATTTAGTGACAATATCTGATTCCATTTTAGAGTTACAACTGTTTTAGTAAAAGTGGCCACACCCATTCCATTAATGTAATTTAATAAAAAAATTCTTTTTTTTTAAATACATTAATTCAAAAAATTCCTTTGATAAATTTTCATTTTGGGACTCCAGAGAATCTCAACTTATCCAAGCATCGCACAGACCTGCAATGGGATATTTTATTCTATATCTAAATAGAACTATATCATATCTAAGTTAATTGCTGGCTTATATTCACCTCAAAAATGTCTGGATCCAGTGAATATCTGTGTATACCAAAAAAAAAAAAAGAGTATTTAAGAGTGTATACTTTTGAATTTGGTTGACAAAAGTGTTTTAACTTTGAAAAGAGTTTTAAACGAAAGGTTCTTTTAGACACTTCATGCAATATTCGATTATTCGAATAAATCGATCGAACCAACGGTTTAGATTTTTTAATTATTATAGTGCCACCAAGAGGCAAAAGTATGCTTTTTTGTGTGTGTCCTCAGAATAACCCCATACATAAATGTGCCATATTTGGTGATAAAATCTCAATCTGTTTAAAAGTTATAACCATTTTTTTAAAGTGACCACAATCACTACATAAATTGGCACACCATTTGATGATTAATTAAACATTTTTAAATTAATCTGATACATTTTCATATGCTGAATATTTCTATACTGGTTTGGTTCTGATAGGGTGAACGGCTTACACACCTGCATGTAAAGTGTACAAACATTAGTCACCTGTCAATAAAACAGCACACAGCTACAGATGTCAGGAAGTCAAACTTTTATATGTTATCTAGATCAACCAACCAGTGGTGAATGGATGAGTTTGTTTTGAATTTTTTTCAAGCAATCCAAAATAGCAGGAAAACTAAGGGGTGGAGCCAAAAACATCTGGATCTTAAAAGATTCACCATGATGCAAGGAATCATGAAAATGTTGTTTCTAGTCCTTACAGTTCAAGAGTTATGGTCTGAAATTTGATTTTTTTTTTCACTATAGCACCACCTATAAGCCAGCTGAGCCAATGTGATTCAATGCATACGGCAAGCCAATGTGATTCAATGCATACGGCAAGCCAACTGGAGTTCTATCATCCCTGAAAGTTTCGAGACTCTAGGCCTTACGGTCTGGTATGCACAATCAGTTTAGGGCAGAATAATAATAATAAATATAGTTGCAAGCAGCAATTATCAGGGTTCAAGCCATTGAAGCAGCAATGAATCAATTACATATGTGCTTGCTGTCAGATATCACCAAAAATTTCATTAGATTCATAACCATCAGGTTAGCAAAAGTGGGTTATTCAATAAAACTCAAATATTTATTGAATTATTATATTTAAACCAATTATACTTAGAATTTCTACCTAAGTAGAAGCTACCTGAGTGCTTTTCTCAGTTCCCTGCCAATCACAAGAACTGCTAATTGTTCCAGGACCCCATTATACTTCATGAGTAAAGTAATTTTATTTCTTGCTCTGTTAGAGTGAAGCGGCAACATAGTTTTATGCCTACAATGGGATATTTAGTTCTATATTTAAATATAACTATATCATATATAAGTTAATTGCTAGCTTATATACACTATTAATAATAACATTGAAAAGCTGTGAGATTTAAACAAAAGGTTATTTTAGTAGTCGATTCGCTGTTCAACTCTTTTGATTGGTTACTTGATACTTTTGAATTATGTGAACAATTCAACTCCCCCATTCGATTCCTATTGAGTTATTTGACTTTATATCTAAATCGATTCATTCAAACTAAGTGATTCTTTTGAATGAACTTTTGAATCTTGAATATTTTGAACTTTCTTGTGTAAACACCAATATATAGTCATTGTTAATTGAAAACTGTATTGATTGGAAGTAATTGTGAATCTTTATTGATTAATTTTCGTCCTAAACAAAAAAAACAAAACCAGACACAAATTTCTTTTTTTTTTATTTACATTTAAAAGATAAGAGAATTAAGTAAATCAAAGAATAGTTCTGTTGTTTCTTTTAAAAAGCCTGTAATTTGGGCTTGAAACCCTAATAAAAGCAAATCTGAGCCAAATCTATAGGTTTTCAGACCTCAGCCTTGAACCAATAATACAAATCCTACCAAAAACAATAAGGTTCCTTGCCCTTTGGGCTTGAGCCCCTAAATATAGCTGCAAGCAGCAATTATTGGGGCCAAGCACAGGAATGGCAAAAATGGGTGATGTAATGTATCACTTGTAATGTAATATACATTGATCTTGGCATCAGCCAAGGAGTCTATTAATGACTAATAAACTAAAAATATTAAATCCTATTAGCATTTTTAGAAACATCATTATGATTTGATTACAAATTAAATCTTGATGCATGATACATCTGATCATATTTCAATTATTTTATGAAAATACACACACTCAGATGTGAAATATTTTTTCATTTCATAATACAGTTGATAAACATTTAAATACAATAAATTACAATTTAAATAAATTCATTACAAAACGTTTGGCACCATAGGCATATATGAACAATCAGACAGTAAGTATACTGAAGAGCTAGTTTAGGATGTTTTACTGCCTTTTTAGCATTTTTTTTATGTTTATTGGACTATATTAACTTATTATCTGACTTTAATCTTCACAAACATTATATTGTTTGCAAGCTACAAGTCTCTAGCTTTAAAACAGGCCCACTGTTTTGCAATATGAATGACAGCATTACAGTAATGCATTAAACTACTGTGACGAGGCAGGAAAAGAATGAGGATCTAAGTGCAGCTTTATTCAAATAAACAAGAAAACTCAGAGTAAAGGAAAACACAGGGAACCTAGCACAGAGCATAACAAAACATGCAAGAACTGACAAATAAACTGGGGGAAACAAGGGCTTAAATACACAAGGGAAAACAAGGAACACCTGGGGAAATAATCAGGAAATGAGAAACAATCAGGGGAAAACCAATCATAAAATGAAACTACAAAGAACTACAAAAACCTAACAGGAAATAGGAACTAAACAAGAAATTCAACATAAAAGCACAAAAAACAAAAGACAACAGAGAATGTGACAACTACTGAAAGAGTGAATTTTAAAACATACAACATTTGAGTGCTATTTCTCATCTTTTATATCTTCTTGTCATGATGCTATCAGATGATGGCAGGAAATTCAAGCATACAATCCATGGTAAAAGTCCATGATTGAAAGTACTGTAGACTCAACCATTTTATCCAAAACAGCGAAAAAGTTTGGGAAAAAAACCACTGATCATCCTTTGCTTGTGTTATTCCATAAATTGAATTGTCTATTATCACTAAATATTGATTATAAAACGTATTTTATCAATCAGCAATAAGGTCTTGAGGTATCCGCTATTCTGGTGAAACTTCTGCATTGTTGGAGCCCACCCAGGAGTCTATCTGTGATTCACAGCCAGAGCTGTCAATCAAACCAGATCAAAGGCTCCATAGTCTCTCCAAAACGTGCATTGGCTGTTTCAGTGAATAGAGCCAGCCAATGGATCGCTAGTCAAGATGTGATGGGTCATGTAGCCATTGGTATGATGTTTCTGTGGTTACAGGGGTTGGCCTTGCTCATTCCAGAACAGTGACATCATCCAGAGTTGAAATTTTATCTGCTTCTTTCAGTGGATCTAAGCAAAAACACTACAATCTAGCCAGATTTGAGTACTTTGGAATAAACTCCACCCAATTTTTGGAGGAGTAAACGCTAAACCGGCAGGAGTGCATATTCTGTGTTTGGACTCTGTCTGTGACTCTGTATAAATATTATTTATATTGTCCAGCCGGTCCTCGCCTCCTCCTTTCCCTTAACCCCCTTTACAGTGGTGCCGAAACCGGGGTAGGAGGAGGGATACGCCGTAGTGGAGTCCTCTGTGCTACCATTCATCCCAACCGTGGCCAATCTTCAGGGACTGCGTGGGGAGAAGGGCCTCCTAACCGTCAGGGCCACTGCCAGGGGTGGAGGAGACACCTACCAGCCACTGAAACGCATCGGGGTCTGAGACCGCCGACTGCGAGTTGGGAGGGGCTCACTACCGACTGCCTGGAGGGGGCGGGGGAGATCCCTTCTGTGCCCCGAGAACACGGCAGGGAGGCATGGCTGTCATCCGTTAAAGGGTGGAGGAATGGCCGGGGACCAAGCTACGGCGAATCGGAGAACTGGCAAGTAGGTGTTTCTTTTTCTTTCTCTCTCTCTCTCTCTCCCACTGCCCCTCCGCATTGGCCTTTTCCCTCTCTTAAAATGTACTGTTTTATTTGTTGGGAGGTACTGCACTTTTACAGGGAGAACCCCCCCTATTTTTCATTATTGTTTCCCTCTCCCTGTCCCCTCCCAGAATCAGGAAGGTGGGGATGACCTGCCGGCAGACGGGGCATAATGCAAAACCTCCCCCAGGTATGTCATGCAGAGGGCAGAGTGCGGGGCCAGGTCGTGATTTTACACACCCGGTCCCTTATCAGTCTAATCAAGCCTCCGAGAGGGATAAAGGCCAACTGCAGATGGTGGTACGCCTCCTACATTCCCTTAACCCCCTTTACTTTGGATAATTAATTATTTTATTTAGTGGCGTAAACAAACTATTATATAATTTATGGCAAAAAAATATGATTTGTTTGTTAGGAATGTGAAAAATTATCAACACCAATTTGTGCAGATTCTTATGACTGATCGGTGCCGAAATCTAACATTTTTGCGGATTCTTTAAATGGATCGATGGAAATACACAACAGTATAGCTAGATCTAGATCTTTTGAATAAATTCCACACAGTTTGAGGAGGAATAAATCAGCTAAAACTAAACCGGCAGGAGTGCATAGTCTGTTTTTGGACTCATAGCAGCTATAGGGCTAAAGCTACATACACGTGGGCTGATCAGTGTGTGAATGGGCTCTTTAGATCATTTATTCTTTGATTTAGTGGTGTAAACAAACTATTATATAATTTTTGGCAAAAAAATATATGTTTGTTAGAAATATGAATAATTACTGGCTTCCTCTGTTAACAACACCAGTTTCTGCCATTTCTGATGACCGATCTGAGCAGAAATCTAAAATGTGAGCTATGCAAAAACACAAAAATCTAGCTAGACTTGTGTACTTTGGAATATCTTCCACACAGCTTTGAGGAGGAATAAACACCAAACCGGCAGGAGTGCATATTCTGTGTTTGGAAACATTGCCGCAACAGGCACTGATTCATGTGAATGAATGGGCTCTTTGGATAATTTATTATTTTATTTAGTGGTGTAAACAAACTATATTATACTATTATATTATATATCCTCCTTCCCTACCAGGAGCATGTACTCCATCAGTTTCCTGCTGAGAACCATGGCCTCAGATTTAGAGGTGCTAATCCTCATCCTAGCCACTGGAGTGTGTACTCCGGGTAGGGAAGGAAGTATTGCCCTAAGTGAAGGAGTTCAAGTACCTCGGGGTCTTGTTTATGAGCGAGGGGACAATGGAGTGGGAGGCTGGCCAGAGAATCGGGGCAGCGGGGGCAGTATTGCACTCGCTCTATTGCACCATTGTCACAAAAAGAGAGCTGAGCTGGAAGGCAAAGCTCTCGATCTACCGGTCATTTTTCACTCCTACCCTCACCTATGGTCATGAAGGCTGGGTCATGACCGAAAGAACTAGGTCACGAGTACAATCGGCCAAAATGGGTTTCCTCAGAAGGGTGGTGGGCTTCTACCGTAGAGAGAGGGTGAGGAGCTCAGACATCTCTGAGGAGCTCGGAGTAGAGCCGCTGCTCCTTTGCGTCGAAAGGAGCCAGTTGAGGTGTTTTGGGTCTCTGTAAGGATGCCGCCTGACCGCCTAGGGAGGTGTTTCAGGCATGTCCAGCTTGGAGGAGGCCTCTGGGATGACCCAGAACTAGGTGGAGAGATTACATCTCCACACTGGCATGGGAACACCTCGGGGTCCCTCAGTCAGAGCTTGTTAGGTAAGTTTGCCCCCGTTTGAAGATGGATGTATGGATATTATATATCATTTATGGCAGAAAAAGAATATATGTTTGTTAGAAATTTGAATAATTACTGGCTTCCACTGCTAACAATACTTACACTGTAACCATTGTATATAATGTTTAGCAATAAAATAGTGTGTCCTCATATGTGGTTTGAGAGGTGTTTCTGAAATTAGTTTTTCAAACAAATTCTAAAATTAGATTTATTCACTCTTTCACCAATGGAGCTGTGATTTAAATTTCCTGTAGCCACTTTTCCTACTGCACTTAGTACATGTTTGTTAAATATGGTATTTTATCATTTATTTACTTGAAATTTGGGATTGAGCATGGCTTTAATTTTCTGTAATTTTTTTCATTAATTTTTATTTGGTGCCACGTATATTATACTATATATTTTATTAGGGCTGTCGATTTAACGCGTTAATTCAGTGCGATTCATTTAAAAATAAATTAACACATTTAATCGCAATGCCCCCCCGGACCATAATAAGGAAGAGTCCAGAGGGCAGTAAGTGAAATTTCAGCTGTATGAGTAACGCGCAGTTTATACAGTGAAGAAAAAAAACTTCAGTAGGCAGAACAACGCGTTCTTGCATTCAAAACACTTGAAGGAGCGCAAATGCGAACTAAGGGATCTCAAGACGTGTTTAAAGATTGAGTATTAAACTATATTTAACTTGAAACAGTGAACTACACATTTTATGTTTATGATGCAATGCACCCGAGACGCTACACAAGCATGTCTGATGCAGGATTGAGATGGTGCAAAATTTGGAAATTACCCATAAATATTTAATCACGAATAAAATCAAAGAAATTTCCTTCAAACTTATTTATAAGTACTACCTCACTAATTATTTTCTTGTAGAGAGATTTAATTGTGATGTCGATATATTCTGTACATTTTGTGGTCTGCAGGAGGAAACATTTTTCATTTATTTTGGAGTTGTCCCTACTCGACTTGTTTTGGTCTAAATTCTGCAAGATTGTTAGAGATCATATTATACCCATCTTTCAACTTTGTTTTGAAAATGTTTTATTCTGTTTTTCTTTTCAGCTATTACATGTCTCTTCATAAGGAATATTATTTGATTAATGTTCTGCTTTTGTTGGCAAAGTTTAGTACTCATAAATGCAAGTATGGTGGTTACAATCCATTAGTTTTAATTTTTAATTCAGAGGTTCAGCAATACCTAAGAACAATTTCCTATTTGAGTAACAAGAAAGCTGTAAAGTGTATTGAAATATGTAAACAATTTGATATTTTTATTAAAATGTTTATTTATTTATTTTCCTTTTTATTGTTGTTTGTTTTAATATACCTCTTGGCTCTAGATGTAAAAGTTTTGTAAGCATTAATAAAAAAATAAATAAAAAATGCCTGACCCAGGTGTAAATTGCCCTCATAATAAATCTCCAACTGATTGACAAATTCACTTGTGAAATGGATTGCTGTGAACTGTATGCCAATGATTGTCTTATGATAAATAATATGGAGGAAAACAATACATTGTATTCTAAAGCCGCTTTTTGTATTGTCTTATCAATGATTAAGAATGTAATGCATTTTTTATTATCTGAATATTTAACTATGTATAATTATATATTGATATAAATATGTGTAATCATTATATATTGAATTATTGTTATATGAGGGGCTTTCTCAGCAAATATTTGTATATGCGATTAATCGCGATTAATTAATCGGGACACCATGTAATTAATTCGATAACATTTTTTTAATTGATTGAGAACCCTAATTTGTTTTATATATTTGTAATAAATTAAATAAACATTTAGTGCATTGCATTTTAATTTCAATAAATGTAAACTTCTATAACTTAAAAAAACTTAAATAACTGATTTTACTTGCACAAATCTCCCAAGTGTCTTGTTTTAAAATAGTCCATAATTAGGTCTGTAGACCCAGGCATTTCAGAATGACAGGTATTTAAATCTGAGTATGTAACTCTTGAAACAATGGAGCTTTGATGTCGTCTTGTGGACACATTTGCAGTTTTATACCTTATTTACTTGAAATTTGGGACACAACTTGGTTGAAAATTATATGTATAAATTGAATTTTCTATAATTCTTTTGGCCATACATTTTTTATATACAGTACTGTGCAAACGTTTCAGGCACTTGTGAAAAATGTTGCATAGTGAGGATGTCTTCAATAATAATGCCATAAATAGTTTTCATTTATCAATTAACATCATACAAAGTCCAGTAAACATAAAAAAGCTAAATCAATATTTGGTGTGGCCACCTTTGCATACAAAACAGCTCCAATTCTCCAAGGTACACCTGGACACAGTTTGTCTGGGTTGTTGGCAGACAGGATGTACCAATCTGATTGTAAAATTCACCACAGTTCTTTTTAGTCTATTTAGTCTCAATTGCTTCTGTCTCTTTATGTAATCTCAGACTGACACAATGTTCAGCGGCCCCCCTGAAAACACTGTGGGGGCAATCCCATCTCTTGCAGAGTGTCATGTTCTTCTATTCTAATCTTTTCTATTTGCAAAAGTAATGTCTGGGTAACTTTTATAACCTTTTTAAATTAATTTAACTGATTTCACTTGCACAATAATCTCCCAAGTGTCTAATTTAAAAAGAGACCAAAATTAGGTATCTTTTCTCAAGCTTTCAAGCGTAACAACCATTTAAATTTGAAAATGTAGTTTTCTTGTAAATGCTAAAAAAGGGGAGTGCCAGTTAAGGGGATAGTATATTGAACATTTGTTATTTTTAAGTCAGAGATGACTTAAGAGTAATTTGCAGTGCAGAGAGTCAAATGTTCATTTATTAATTTGTGATTCCCAAAGCATTGTTAGTGTAAGTTGATCTTAGGTACCATAGGCACCAATGTTCTTTACAAGCAACTTTTATTCAAATGCATTCCATGTTTTATTTCTAATGTATGAGTACAATTGTAATATATCTTTAAGTTAGCCCACATTTATCTTTTTTTACATCATCAGTGCAGGATGTGAATAGGTAATGGTCTCATTGCGCACGGCTGAATGGATGTCTCTGTGCGCACGCCACAATATTTTTCCCATGAAGAAACAGAACAGCAAAAACTGATGTGATTGAGGCAAGATATCATTCCGTTTATTTTACGCATTCTCAGTCTTCCTTAAAGTCTATGATCTTAAATAGTGCTTTTGACTCAAAGACACTGGGCTGTATTTGGATGTATTTTGTTTTTGATTTCGCTGGAAGATTGCTCAGATGAGAGACAGAGAAATGGAGTGTGTGTCTGATAGCTGTGCACAAGGCAGAGCTATGTGACAAACATGGCCATAGGTTATATGCAGAGTCCACCTATGACTAGAGGGAAGGAAAATACTTAGTTTGACAAGTTTTAAAGTTAACTACTGGTAAGGGCATAATTCAGAGTAAATTGATGGCTTACTGCAGCCGCTGTTTTCATAGATCACATGCACATTATCACATATTTTTAAGGGTGATGCGTAAATTTAAGGGGGCTGAGATGAAAAACAGGGTCTAGCAATTCTTAAGCTCCAACTTTCTAAATATATATAGTAGTTTGTTTGAACTGGATTGCAAAACTTCGAAATGTTAATATTGTATGTTTGATTTTAGAAACACATTCTTGCTGATTGTGTAAACTACAGAAATATTGATTCTAGTCAAATATGGCATTGTGTTGGTTGCTCACAATCCTTAAGACTATGCTGAAAATGTAAATCTGCCGAATGCTGAAAAAATATTTGAGTGAACATTGGTGCTGACTAGGTGCTACTTCTGATTTGATCGAAGTTGGTACGTGGCCTAAAAAGTTTGAGAAGCACTGCTATAGATTTTTTTTTTTTTATATGAGTAAATTTAGATGAATAAGAGAAAATGACAACACGAATTAAGTGTTTTTTATATTATATGCTGGTACCTGTTGTTACATTCAGTTTCGACAGCAAGCTCACAAAATGTTTTGATTAGCATGGCATGAAAATGATTTGAGCAAAATTTGGTGGAAAAAGTAGTTTTTCAATTTAATTAATAATGGCCGACAGGAAGTTTGGCCGAACATGACAAATGTGGTATCGTTGAACTATTTACATAACAATTGGCAAAAATTATCAAACTTTATTAGCATTTTTATACATTTCTTTATATTTTTTAACACAATGTGGTGCTGTCATGAAACGTTGTGAGCACCTTCAGTGCCTCAGTCCGATGATATACTGAGTTTCGTAAGGATATACCAATCCATTTGTAAAGAACAGCATTTTACAACAAAATTCTAAATGGCCGACACACAAAATGGCTGACAAAGGCAAAATTGGTATAATTCGACATGCCCCACAGAATCTAAAGAGTCCAGTTTCATGATTTTAGGACACTGTTCATAATTATGAGCAAAAATAGCATTTTTTATATCTCCTGACCCATAGGGGACACTGCGCCGAAATGCTGCTGGTCACCTTAGGGCATGATGGTTATGAGATATACCAAGTTCCTTACAATCCATAAAAGCATTATGGAGATACAGCCTCAAATTAAATTTCATTTAATTTGTTGATGCACCATTCAAAAATATTTTTTTAATACATTTTTGTCATTAATCTCTCCAGATGATGCATGCCAATGTTCATGCAAATCATAGGAACTTCCTAGGACGAGTTCGAATAGGTAGGTTTTTCTGAAATTTCAAAATATGAAAAAACTAGTCAGGCGGAAATGTAAACCATAGTGTGCTTTCGATTTGGCATGAGAAATCAGGGGGAAAATATTTTTTTCATTAGGACTTACGGCCCAAAAGTTATTAGCATAAATATGAGTGAGAATTTTAACTGTTGGTGGCGGTAGAGGGTTTGAGATAAAGAATCAAAATGTGCTATGCTATCACTTCAGACTGTCTTCTACCTGTGTGCAAAATTTCATAACTTTTCCTTGAATGGTTCTATGGGCTGCCATAGGAAAAGTATACAGAATAATAATAATAATAATAATAATAATAATAAAAAGAACAACATAAACAAAAGGTGCCTACACACCTTCGGTGCTTGGCCCCTAATAATAATAAAAATAGTTGCAAGCGGCGATTGTTGGGGGCAAAGCACATATGGCGAGATGACAAAAACAATCAAATTTGACAGAAAAGCTCCTGTGGATGCTCTGGACAACTAATTTGGTGTGGCATTTCACCTGCTTTGAGCACAGTTGCAAAAATAGGAATCCCTTAAGTTATAGCGCCCCCTATACAGAGTGTTCTCTTGTCCATGTATACAAATTTTGTTAAGTTTGAAAATTGCGCTCAGAAGATACAGGCTAATTAGTAATTATAGGCCACGCATAAAACATATTTGCTTATGTCTTTGGAACAATTTGTCGCATAAAAATTATTTTGATAACATTTTGTCATCTACAGACTCAAAAGATAACATTTGGGTCTGTAGATGATATATACCAAGTTTTGTGAGAATCGGGCACATTGCATAGGATGAGTTTGAAAAAGTAGGTTTTTCTGAATAAATTGAAATTGTAAAAAAAGATTCTTGTGCAATGGAAATTCAAGTGACCATATCATTGTGTGACACTGGTGGATTCAGAGAAGCTACAAATTTGTATTGTAGCCTATATAGTTCTGGAGTTATGAGCAAAAATACAAATGAGCTAATTATACTGCCACAGTGTGGCCGATTGTCACAAAATTTTGTATGCGGCTTCGAGTTGCCACCCTGCTTGTGTAATTCCCAATACAAGTTATAAGGCGCTGCAATTTGATTGGCCATCGGCTGGCATTTTTGTCTATTTTTTAAGAATATGTTATCATTTGAGCCAAATAAAATTCATTTTTAATTAGAATTTTTGCTGTTCAAACACCTGTAAAGTTATGACAGTTTTTTAGTTGTAGCGCCCCCTAGGGTTAGAAATGTATGGAACTTTGCTGACATCTTTTAAACATCCTGTTGACTATGCGTACCAAGTTTGGTTACATTTGGAATTTTCGTTGAGTAGAAATTGATCAATTACTCAAAAATCACGTTAAGCTGAAGAAATTGTATCGTTAATATATTCGGAATGATGTTACGTATTGAAATTCTTTTGATTAATTTTTGTCAGGGGATCTGTAGATGATGTATACCAAATTGGGTACTGATCGTACTAACGGTCTAGGAGGAGTTTGAAAAAGTTAAGGTGATACTAGTTAAGGTTGAAGAAATATGAGTCAAAACATAAAATTGTTTATTATAGTGCCGCCTAAGGTCAGATAGGTGTGCGTTTGTGCATCTGAGTAGTGTGTGTGTGTGTCCTACCAAGTTAGGTGTGTCCATGACTTGCAGTCTCTGACATCCAGATTTTAGGACAGAAAAAAGAATTATAAGAAAAAGAAGAAAATCAGTACAATTACAATAGGGTTCCAGCTGTTTGACTCCCTAATAATTTTTTTTTTTTTTGACTAAATCAATAGGGTTTCTAGCCCTTCAGACTTGATCCCCTAATAATTATAAAAAAAACTATATGAAAGATCTCAATATGTACCAAATGAAGGTAAATACAGTGCATTTGCTGTTTTTGATTATTTTGTTGTCTTTCAGTACATTTAAAATGGCAGCTTTATATCTACTTTCGTCCTAAATATACATTTGAACATGACAGATGACATATGTATGTTATAAAAGGAAAAATATGGATCATTATTTACCCATGCATTTTAGGGACAAAACAATGGCATCTCATTTTACAAAGGTTAAACAGTCTTCAATGAGGCATCGATATTTTAAACAGCATCCCTCTATTTAATCAATCATTTCCCTATTCATTGTAATTTTAATATGGTTGAAAATACAAAATCAACACTCTGAATGTAGTTGTGTTCCCACCATTTATGAGAGGGTTCAGCACTCAGTTACCATGGTATAGTCTGCTGTCAGCTTGAAACCCAATAGGCAGGTTTCAATACTCCGCTAAGTGTGATCAACCTGCGGTTAAGCAATTGTCATTCAAATATCTAAAGGTTAGTTTAATCACACACCAGTGTCCTGGAATTACACTGCTATTATCAGGGAAATAAACACACTGTCAAGATGACATTGAGTGATAATATACAAGCTATACAAAACCCAGCCTTTCGGTAAATGCTATTGCTTCATCTTGACCAAAAGGTGTCTGTCAATCTCACTTTGTTGGATGAAACTAGAACTCCCCTTTAACATCATGCAAACAGAAACTGGCTTATCATTCAGCTTCAGAGCCAAGCACATTTTCCTATGTATTTCATTCCCTTGTGTCTTTCATGGGAATATACTGTATTTTATCACAAACCATTACAATTCTAATGTGAATGGTAGCTCCTTCACAGATTAAAAATAAAATGGTTGTGGCTCAGTAGGTTTACATTCATGTGGTATCTTTACTTTCTCTGTTGACCTGAGAGAAAGTTTGTACTGTGTTATTTCTATGTGTTTTTAGTTTGTGATGTGCTCTTTGCTGGCTGGAAATTGCCACGGTCCTGTCTCTCTGTCAGTCGGGGTTTTGGTCTGGCAGGACCGTGGCATTATCCGCCCATGTCTGTCTTTGTTTGAGCGCGTGGTCTTTGTTTTATTCACATCCACGCGCTCTGCAGTCTCTGTGTTTCTTGTTTGGAGTATGGTGTCTAGGTCCTGACTTCCTGTCTATTTCGGTTCCGGTCTGTGTCGGAGCCCGGGCATTCATACTCCTTGTCTGTCTGTTATTGACGTGGGTGCACTTGTGGCATCTTGACTGCATGCACTCGCATCAATAATCGCATCAATAATCTATGTTAGTCTTTGTTTCTGTCTCTCACGTCCGCGGATGTGCGTTGCACTTGCTTGGGTCGCGAGCTGTCTTCATGTTTGGGCTGAGTTTCGGTCACTTCGGTAAGGTGTCAGTGTGTGTGTGGCCGAACTCTCACACAAGTGTCTTCTCTCGTCATGTTTGTCGATTGGCATAAGTGTATATCACCTCATTGGCTTGGCAATGTGCGCTCATACCATTTGGATGTTTTTGCCTTCTTGTGAGAGCATGTGGCT
This sequence comes from Xyrauchen texanus, assembly GCF_025860055.1. Classification (NCBI taxonomy): domain Eukaryota; kingdom Metazoa; phylum Chordata; class Actinopteri; order Cypriniformes; family Catostomidae; genus Xyrauchen; species Xyrauchen texanus. The sequence goes on from NC_068277.1 coordinate 44,474,399, forward strand.
TTGTTATTGTTTCTGTATCACCGCTTTTTCTCTATCTTACATCACACCCCGCCTCCTTGTTTGCTCATTTTGTTTATTAGTCTCACCTGCCCTGAATTTACCCACATAATTTCTCTCCCTATTTAAGTCTCCTTGTGTTTGCTGTCCAGTGCCAGTTCGTCTTGTTATCTTGTCGATCCTGTATGTGTTCTCTTGTGCTCCTGTTATACTTATCACCTTCCTGGTTCCAGTGCAGACCGGTTGGTCCTCTTCCCCATTGTCCCTCTGCCCGTTCCATGAATTACTTTTGTCCCCTTCGGGGTTGTTTATGTTTTCCCCCTCATGGGATTATGTTTATTTTTATTAATAAAGTATTTTTGGATTCTTCACTCTGCGTTCCTTACCTCTCCCCAAAACTGTGACAGGAAATGGCTGAAGAATTTAATTTTGGTGACCAGATACTCACCCCAATCACCACAGGGTGGAGGAGAGAGAACTTAGTACAGTCTCATGAGGGAGCCATAATTCTGATCTCTGGCAGAATTGTGGTTTTCCATCCAGTTGCCTCCGCATCTGAGACCGTTAATCAGCACATTTTATCACATGGCTTGTTGAGCGCGTTACCGTGGAGACATAGCGCATGTGGAGAGTTCATGCTATTCTCCGCGGCATCCACGCACAACTCACCATGCACCCCACCGAGAGCGAACCACATTATAGCGACCATGAGGAAGTTACCCCACATGACTCTACCCTCCCTAGCAACCGGACCAATTTGGAAGCTTGAGGAGACCTGGCTGGAGTCACACAGCACACCCTGATTTCGAACTCGTGACTCCATGGGTGGTAGTCAGCGTCTTTATTCGCTGAGCTAACCAGGCCCCCGTCAATACATTTTTATTTGTATAGCACTTTTCACAACACACATCGTTTCAAAGCAGCTTTACAGAAAATGATCCTGTAATGCCTGCAATGTCTCAAAGTCCTCATTGAACAGTTTAAAATGAAAAAGTTATTGAAAATTTTAGTTAATGAAGAGAAAAAATAAATAAAACATTGGGAGAAATCAGGCTCAGCTGGGTTCCCCTCTGGCTATACTGCATATTTATAATGCCAAGTTAGTAATGTGTAATAAAAATTATGTATTAATTGAGTAAACTGATTAGATGTTGATGGGCAATGTTTAAAACTTAAAAATATTGACTGAACTAATTCAACTCAAACAAAAATAGATATTTTTTAATTGCAGAACAGGGCTGTAATCAGGTGGTGAATCTCTTTTTTTAACTAATTAATTTACTTGATTTACATGAATGTCCAGTTTAATCAATTCACTAAAATAAATTAAACTTCTCAAAGCTTTATCTAATGAAAATTACGTTAGTGGCAACATAAAAAAAAATGTTTAGTTTTAAAGGGTAATGCTCTATTAAACCTCTTCCCAATCCTGTAAAATTAGCCTAAAACGCCTAATCAAGGCATACCCAAAGTTAATTTAAAGCTGTTCTTGAACCGTTTGGAGTACATGCATGGTTTTGGTCACATTTGAAAGGGGACACTCTGAAGTTTTTTCTCCAGCAGTCAGAATTACTGTAAGTGCTACTGATTCTGAGTAATAGAAGTTTGAACACAATGAAATAGAAGTTTTTTTTTTCCGCCTGAAATTTGTTTTGCATACAGATGCCTGCAGATGACTATAACTTGTAGCTATTAGCTTGAGAACACAATGGGATCACAGCATGAATCCTTACCTAGTCCAAGTTCAAATGTTATAACAATATCATAAAAAATGAATATTTTACACATGTTTTTCTAAGGGTACACCCAGGCGTTTTACAAAAGTGCCTTTTGGATACTCCAAAAGGACACTTTGGAAACCTAGGACAAAAAGGCTGCAACTTTTGAATGCTTCAACGTACAGTCATAATTTTGGGCTCTAATGAAAGATGACACTTAGAGCTATCATATTCCATATCCAGATCCACTATTAGTTTTGCTGACACAGAGTAACTGATGCATAAACACATTAGAGTGCCTTTTCCCTTCTTGAAACTAAATGTTGTGCATATAAAAGAGTCAAAACTAGTGCTATGGTGGACAAATTGTTTATATAAAAAATACACAACAAACTATTTACATTAATTTTTACATAAAGTATTTACAAACCATTATAAAATTGTACATGTTTCTAGCAACATGCCAGTCATTGTAGCAGTCACATTTGTGTACAAAGCACATAGGCACAACACAGGAGAGTACTTCACTGGTGTCTTTGCATGACACTGCCTGCACTTCAGACGACCAGCGGTGCAAGATTTGGTGATGTGCAACGGCCTGTGATGTGCTCTTCGTGGAGCAGGAGATACGGGTCTGGCTGTGGATTGAGACCCCAACTCTGCCAGCTCCTCAGCAAGTGTCTCTCTGAAAGCCCTCCTCTCTTGATGAGGTGCTGTCCTGCTGCTCCACTTTATGTGGCCGCTTGCTGAGTGGGGGATAATAAATAAATGTCATTTACAAAGCTAGACACAACTTTTCCATCTTTTCTGTATTCTATATATATATATATATATATATATATATATATATATATATATATATATATTAGTTTTCTTTTCGAGTGTGTAAATATGTATTATTGTATGTATATTTACTGTAAATACTGTATACTTTGCCAATGTACTATGGAACAAAGAGATGGGCCTACACCTCCCCCATGAATTCAGCATTGTAACAAATAGATGGCCCTACACCTCCCCACCTCCCCGCATTGTAACAAATAGACTCTCAAACACAACATATATTCTTATTTTCAACTTATATTTATTGATTTATTTACTATATATATATATATATATATATATATATATATATATATATATATTTACAGTAAATATACAAAACATCTATATAGCATGTCAATAGATCTGAAACAAACAATGAACTAAAAACACGCACAAACGGTTCAAACACTCACTGAGGAAACACACGACAAAGGGTAATTACAAAATGTGTATTCATTATTCAAACTAAAGCTTATTTATGCGGAATATATAGTAATATATGTTATAAACACAAGAAAACACTTACTTGTCCAGAGCCATGTCTCATCTCTCCATCTGCCTCTGAATCATCTGTATTGTTTTCAGAAATTTCATCTCCAAACTCAGAATTTTGACAATGAATGCCTTCTTATATCACATCCTGGGGTGAAAATCCTGTTTTTCGCGTCCGTTTCACCATATTTAAATCGCCAAATGTGTAAACAGTTCCAAAGCAGCTCTGCATGCATTTTACGCGCGGAGGCGCACAGCAGTGGGTAAACTCGAGGAAACTTTGCGTACACACACAACAGAGCCGATCCTCTAATCGTTCCACTAAAGCCACATATCACTGTTTTCAGAATTTCATTGGCTATACGATGCGTCAGTCATTTCCACTCTTCAATGTAATTGGTTTGATCAGTAAACAAAGGAAAGTGGGTATGCCCTTACACTCGACACAGATGGTGGTTGGGTATTGAAGGCTGTGGACAGGACATGGAAGCTCCTATTGGGTCAAATGAGGTGTCAATCGAAAGGTCAGAGTGCGTGCTTCCATTTTGATACCGGATATAGGAAATGTTTACATCTGAACTGAAGTTATTACCGGTAATATGTGAAAGATTAGGCACAGCTGCCAGGTGCTTTGAAATTATGCAACAAGAGTCTGTGGATATTTATTGATGTAATACTGTGATTTGGACTAAACATTTTACTTGATTTGATCATTTGGACATTTGACAATGAAACAACACCGTTTTTGTCGGGAAGTTATGGCTCAGTGTACAACTATGAGGCATCATAGGTGAGTTGCCTAAATTTTGTTATTGGTTGTTTATATGTTGGTGGTCTGACAAAGATATAGATTGTACCTGCTGTTGTGATTGTATCTTAAAATGGTTTATATCAATAGAAAATCAAGAAATGTAGCTTTCCAAAGATATGTGGCATGTGTACCAATGTAACACACAGCAGTTTTGTTTATCGCATACTTTTATTTTGTACATTTAAGGGCCCGTCCGCGGGCCTAGATTTCCATGGCGTTAAGTTCAACAAATCTCAGGGGTGCCAATAGAATTTTTGGGCTCCTTGACAATCTACTCTGGTCCTCCTATCTGTTTGCAACCTGTAACAATATTTAGTCAACATTATCGTTTGGACTGGTCTTGCTTCGTCACCCAGATTTTACATAGGAAATCAAGTGGGGACCCACCATAGTAAAAAAGTAACCTGTATTTAATGTATCCTGAGTCACATTTCCTTTAATCTTGCATAGTTTTGTTCATGGTTTCAAGTATAAGAGCATGCATCAAGTGACATTATTTTTGCTATTGATGTCAACAACAAAAGACAAGTGTTGTTTCTCCCCCCTTTTAAAAATGTAAAAGCATATTTATTGATATGCTATGAGCCCATTATTATCCCATTTGTTTCCTAATTTCAAACATCATTCAAACAGAATTACACAGGAGGAAAGGCTCTACATTACCATGGTTAGATCAATATAGCTAGTCTTAAATAATAGTAGGCCAATAATAATAATATTAAATTATATATTGATGAAAAAAAAATATACTAACCAAAACACATTTTGAAACATTAACTACAACTGCCACTCTAATAGATTCTACTTATAGATAGTTTATAGATAGTTTCATGTGAAACTATAACAGTTTGTCAAAATATAACAGTTAATTTTTGCACAGTGTTGCTTTTTTCCTCCTTAGTGCTGTTTGGCATGTAAGGGCTGTTTGAGAGGTTTGACTTGACTTCCTCCGTAACGCTTTAAACTACAAAAATCTCACTAGAATTTAAATGGGTCACATCAGTTTTGAGGTCTGCACACCGCAATACTGAGGGAAGCCCAGTAGTTGCGCGTGTGCGTCAGAGAGCAGAGCAGATCATTAGCGCAAGCTGGTAGACCTACCGTTACATTCACATGAATGCTTTGATAGCACCGCGAAAATATCGCAGTGCAGATGAGAAGCCTATAACTGAATGCAAGATGATCATTAAATAATCTCTTCATTAAATATTATATTATCATTAAATAATCTCTATCACTTGGGCGGCCGCTGAAAATTGTGAAAAACTCCATTGTGAAAAATGCCCAGCAGAGGTTGTACTTCCTTCGCCAACCTGCCAAAGGCACTGCTGATACAGGTCTACTCAGCAGTCATTGAGTCTGACCTCTGCACTTCAGAAGCTGTCTAATTTTGTGCAGCTATGAAATTGGATATCAGAAGACTACAAAGGACAGTGTGATAGGGTGGAGGGTGGGGCCGGGTCGTGATTATACACACCCGTTCCCTTATCAGGCTAATTAAGCCTCCGAGAAGGATAAAGGCAGATTGCGGATGGTGGTGCGACAAGAGATATCGTTTACGGACATGTCCGTCATGTGTATGTGTTTGTCTTTTGTTTAAGTTTATCATTAAAATAGTGTTTATATCGCCAGGCCAGTTCTCACCTCCTCATTTCCATTGAACTGCTTTACACTTGTGCCGAAATCCGGGAAGGAGGAGGGATACGCCGTACTCGCCACTACCATCCACCCCAACGGAGCAGCCACCAACCGGCCACCGACCGCGAGGAGAGAAGGGGACCTAACTGCCTGGAGCGGTCAGGGGCAGAGGACTCCCTTTCCGGCCGCTAAAACGCAGCGGGGTCTGAGACCGGCGACCACGAGCGGGGAGGGGCTCGCTGCCGACAGCCTGGAGCGGGAGAACCACTGCCAGGGGCGGGGGAGACCACTTCTGTTCCCCTAGAATGCGGCGGGGCGTTCTGTCCCCCAGGGGCTGTAGGACTGCCTCCGATCTGCCCGCAGAGGCGCGGTTGTTGTCCGTTAGAGGGTGGAGGAGTGGCCGAGGAACAATCTACGGTGTATTGGAGAAGTGGCGAGTAAGTGTTTTTTTTTTAATCTCTCTCTACTCTCTTTGTAGAGAGAGATATAGTGTTTTTTTGGAGGGTACTACACTGTTACCCCCCTTTTTTTATATTTCTGTTTCCTCACCTTGTCCCCTCCCTCATCCTGGTAGACAGGGATGACCTGCCGGCAGACGGGGCTTAGGGGTCCCCCAGGGAGGGGAGGGGGGGTGTACGTCATGCTGGGGGCTCCCCTGCCTGAGAGACTAGGGAGGAAAGTGACAGGGCGGAGGGCGGGCCGGGTCGTAATTTTACCCGGTCCCGTATTAGGATAATCAAGCCTCTGAGGTATAAAGGTCGACTGCAGGGTGTCGTGCGGGAGAGAGAGATCGTTTACGGACATGTCCGTCATGTGTGTGTGTGTTTGTGTTGTCTTTTAATTTTACCATTAAACTATTATTTATATCGTCAAGCCGGTTCTCGCCTCCTCCTTTCCATTAATTCCTTTACAGATGCATATCGCTCTGTCCCTAGAGCAGCTTGTTCTGGTTCAGTCTGGTTCATCTTCTTCCAACCTACAGGCAGAAACTAAAATCAACAAAATCTTTTGTAAAGACTGTAAAAAGATGGACCAAAGAATCAGAGCTGTAACTACAAGCCTGTTTTGACTTTACTGATTGGAGTGTATTTGAGGCTGCAGACACCAATCTGTATGAGCTCATAGATAATGTGACATCATATATATCAGTCTCTGTGAGGATATGTGCATTCCTACTAGGACTTATTTAACATACAAAAATGACAAACTGTGGTTTACAGCTAAGCTCAGGCAGTTTTGTCAGTCAAAAGAGGATGCTTAAAGAAGTGGGGATCAAATATTGTACAATCAGTCCAGGAACACACTGAATAAGGAAATTGGAGTGGCTAAAAGAGGCTATTCTGATAAGCTGAAATACAAGTTTTCAGCTAACGATCCTGCATCAGTGTGGAGTGGCCTGAAACAATTTACTAAGTACAAGACTCCATCCCCCAACACTGTAGGGGACCAACAACTGGCTGACGATCTGAATGTGTTCTACTATAGATTTGAAAGGCCCAGTCTCACACCCTACACCCACTCTGATTTTCACTTCACACAAACATCAACACCAACTCCAACCCCCCCTACTCCCCCTTCTTGCTACTCAACCTGCACTTAAGATCTGTGAAGAGGAGGTGTGACGTGTCTAACGAAAACAAAAGACAAGGAAAGCACAGGGCCCAGACGCTGTTTTACCCACTTTTCTGTTTTAACCATCTGGCCCCCATCTTCACACTGATCTTCAATAGATCACTGAAGCAGTGTGAAGTCCCATGCTGCTTCAAATGCTCAATCATCATTCCTGTCCCAAAGAAACCATAAATCACAGGATTTAATGACTACAGATCCATCGCTCTGACATCTGTGGTGATGAAGTCAGTTGAGAGACTGGTGTTGGCCCACCTGAAGGGCATCACTGGACCCTTTCTAGATCCCCTTCAATTTTATTATTGAGCAAACAGGTCTGTGGATAATGCAGTCAATATGGGATTTCATCATATCCTGCAACATCTGGACAGACCAGGGACATATGCAAAGATCCTTTTTGTGGACTTCAGCTCAGCTTTCAACAACATCATCCCAGCTATTCTCCAGACTAAATTACACCAACTCTCGGCTCCCACGTCTATCTGTCAGTGGATCACCAGCTTTCTGATGGACAGGTACCAGCTAGTGAGACATTATTAATAACATGTGGATATTATTGATATTAGCGGATATTAATAATAGAGACCTTGTGGAATTGTCAGAGTAGCAATGGAGCAGGAACCAGGAAAAGAAAGCAAAGGAACGTCTTCAAGGAAATTAACAGGTAGCAGGTAAGTTAGTCTGTTTTCTAAATCGAGACCAGACAAAGAGTGAAAGGAGGATCGGGCTTTTATGTAGTGGAGCTGATTGATGCAGTGATGAGAGGCCGGTGCAGATTATCAGTACTCAGGGGAGATGGATGGTAGAATATAAGTGCTGGAAGTGTCAGGTAGATCCGTAACAGTGGCACAATGGAAACCCGCAGGGCACAGCATCATGAGCACAGCAGTTTGCATAAACTGCCACTTCTTCAAGACTTTCTGCCCTGTCACTATACAAGAACTGTAATACTGTGATTTTCTGCATATTTCATTTTATTCTGGAAAGGAGCCTTTCATTCAGGTACAAGGGAACTGTCTGAACATGTTTAACCACTGCTCAAACTTAACTTGTTTTTAAGGTAGGCAATGCTTTAACTGTGTCAAACATTAGCACAAAGTATGGGATGTAATGGGATATCTTGTTTACTTGCTAATATATGTCTAAAACAAACTTTTAAATATCTTAGAAAGTTTCAATGCCAATAGTGACAGAAATTAACATTGCCAATAGTGACAGAAATGAACAGAAGTATTCCCAAAATTCAAAATATGGAGTGAAAAATGCCCACGCAATGAGTTACAGTGTTTTATTAATAATATCTGATAAAGTTACAATTACACACATTGCGATCTTGTTTTGACTTTTCACTGAATATAATTTTTTCCCTCTGTCCGGTTCCTCGCACCAACGTGCACACAGACGGGTTCTCTGCTTCTATCAAACGCTTCAGTTCTTTATTTTACTTCTGCGTTAAATTCTTCGCCCCTCTTGTACTGTCCTTCCCTGCCCTGGGCTGCAATCACAAATGGAACCAAATGCTTCAATTTACTTAATAATAATATCTCAATATGTTAAATAAACATAATGCTAATTAAGACTTTATTATTACAAACCACTTTTATTGTTTGAATCAATCATATCTCTCACTAAACACTGTGTGAAATGCTTATTTTTGCCTTTTTATTTAGTTGGCACGTAGGCATTGATAACAGTTTGCTAAATAATCTCATTCCATATCTGGATAATTGCTGCAATATCATAAATTATCCTCCTCTATGATATTGTTATGTATGTATGTTAAAAGAAGAGCCAAAATACTTGGACATCTGTGAATGAGCATAAACCTGAACTAGGAATTTGTTTCAGTCACAATGCACATTATGTAGTTTAGAGATGATTTAGAGATGTTTAGAATGTTACAAATGGCTATTTCTATTTAAATAAATGTTGTATTCTTAAAATTTCTGTTTGTCCAAGAATCCGCTTGTAGCAATGCAGGTATTTGGCAATTAGAACCTAGTTAAGGACCTGTAAGGAGTCTGTTTCTCAAATAAGAGACTGTGATTTACTTGTCTTTCTGTTGTGCATCTGGACCAAGCACTTCCCTCTCTATCTTGGTTAGATCATCTTTTTTCCAAACAGTAATGCATGGAATAGCCTTCATCTCTCTAAAAAAATAGACTTTAGGTTAAAATAGAATTTCAGGAGAATTTTTTTTCTTTCTGCCTATTTTAAAATCAAAATTTGAGTTGCTAGTGTAAAGCAACTTTTAAGAACTCAATACCTCAGCAAATGGTGAAAAAAACCCAGACTGTTTTGTGATTTCCACATGGTAGCGCAACCATTTTCAATTGTTCCAATAATAAGAACATTTTCTTAAGAACTAAATTAGCACTTCGGAATGCTTTTTTAAGGGATAGGTGACACAGTATTTGTTTGTCATCACGGGTAAAGAAAAAAAATTAATAAATACCACTTAAAACAATTATTTCAAACCGTAATAATAATTAGCAAATAATATTTTGGCAGTATTATTGATCAGTTTAATGCATCTTTGATGAAAGAAAGCATCAATGTCTTTCAAGAACAAAAATGTCTTTGTGTTCTAAAAATGGAAGTGTATATACTATATGTAATATCATTTTCATAAAGTAACTTGTAATGTACTTGAGTAGTTCTCTTACGAGAGGTTCTCTCGTATTGCGTAAGCTAGCTTACGCTACGGGAAAGATTCATCTTTTCTGAGATATTGAAGCCAAAAAATTATCCTTAATTTTTGTATCCATTGTCAACGCAGTGCGGCAGCTGCAGACCTTGAGCGGGCTAGCTAGCGAGCTCATAGGTTGCTCTGCAGCAACTGCTGCAGCCTATAGACGAGCTTGGGAGAACTCGCATCCAATGAGAGGCGTCCGCGCGCTCACTGCAACAAAGCCCGCCAAAATGGGCGTGACTAGAGTGCATATAAGCGTAGTTCGTAGGCTGGAACCCTGATTTTCATCTCTTCAGCGAAGCTCTTCGCATCTCTGAACTGGAAGCCGCGTCGCCGTTCGAGGGGCATCAAGCAAGTGTGGACAGCGCTCGAAGAAGCCGGCCGTCTTCGCCACCTTCAGCCGTCCTGCGAGCTACGCCATCCGGCGACGTATCCTTTTTAAAGCAAGCTAGTTCTTATGAACTTCACAAAAGAGTACGAGCGTCTTTTTAAAGATGCCTCGCTCCACTTGCGCCTCATGCCGCGCCCCTCTCAGCACCGGAGACCGCCACGTCATCTGTGCTCTCTGCCTGGGACTGGGGCATGCAGAGCTCCCCCTCGCTGAATGCGGATGCGATCTCTGCGAGGAGCTTCGATGTCGACCCTGCGGGCTCGACTCGAAGCGCTCAGGACCGAAGCCGCCGCGCGCCTTCCATTCAGCCGCGCAGTAAAAGCGCCGCTCTCAAAGGCTGCCGGAACCAGTGGTAGAAGCGATTGCCTCGCCGGAGCCCCTCCCTCGAGCATCGCCTTCACCCTCCCCTCCCACTCGGACGCGCAGTTGCCGCCGAGCGGCTGCTCTGCTGCCATCTCGGACTAAGAAGCGGAGGATAAGGGCTGTTCCATCATGGCTTCGGACAGCGAGGAGTGGTCAGGCTCACACGCTCCTCCTCGGCCCAGGAATCCAGCAGGACCCGCCCGAGTCGAAGGGGAACTAACGCCTCCTCACACAGGTTGTCGACCGCCTCGGGCTCGAGTGGTCACCGCCCCTGAACAGGCTCCCAACAGACTCCACGCCGCACCTTTGCCCGCCCTCCGCGAGATGGCGGTCTAAGCTGGTGCTCCCGTCTAAGGCCTGCAGAACTACTTCTGCCTGTGTTGGCCGCGCCTATACCGCCGCCGGCCAAGCCGCATCTGCTCTGCATTCCATGGCCGTCTTACAGACAGAGGCTGTTTCAGATCTGACTAGCCGACTTGGGAGAAGCTGAACGCACTACGCCGCTCTCTCTGTCCGGTCTCTTCGGTTCCGCGGTGAGTGGCATTGTTGACCGTTCTCGAGCCCAAGCCATTAATCTCTTTCTGCCTCGTCGCGCTAGCGCCTCTGCAGGCCGCCCACGTGACCAGCCTCCTGCACGAGCCTCTTCACAGCGCCCAGCTCAACAAGCCAGACTTCTCAGCGTCGACAGGGCGGCCGCCCTCGATCGCGCTCAGACAGCCGCCCCTGCGGGCCTCGGCCTAAGATTGTACTGAAACCTGAGCAACCGAAGTCCTTCTAGCGTTGTTGAGAAAACGACGGCTCAGTCCCGCCACGGCCGGACCACCGTCAAAGCTTCGCCCCTGTCAGTCCCCTTCTCTAAGGCTACTGCAGTGGTGGATTCAGCAGCCAACAAGCCGGTGATACTACCCGCTTGCTCTGCACTCAAACGCCGCTTTCACGGCGACCCAAAGAAATCTTGTAAAGAGTAAACATGCCTTATGTGTAGAAATTGTGCCCACAATCCAGTGCTCACCCCTACACACAAGCATTACACATCCCGTGTCCCTATCAGAGCACACTCACATAAGCGGTTACGACCAGCTCGAGTGTTAGAGTTAATAAACGCCACCACGAGCCCGTGCGCTGCTCTCCTCTGCCCGCTCTGTCACACGGCCAGCTGTATGTAAGTCCCGTGACGCCCCTGTCAGTCCCCTTCTCTCAGGCTACTGCAGTGGTGGATTCAGCAGCCAACAAGCCGGTGATATTACCCGCTTGCCTGCACTCAAACGCCGTTTCCACGGCGACTCAAAATAAAGCCTTATGTGTAGAAAATGTGCCCACGATTCAGTGCTCACCCCTACACACAAGCATTACACGTCCCGTGTCCCTATCAGAGCACACTCACATAAAGCGGTTACGACCGGCTCGAGTGTTAGGGTTAATAAACGCACCCACCGAATCCGTCGCGCGCCCATTCTCTGGCCGCTCTGTCACACGACCAGCCTTATGTGTAGAAAATGTGCCCACAATCTAGTGTTCAGCTCTACACACAAGCATTACACGTTCCGTGTCCCCATCAGAGCACACTCAAAAGCGGTTACTGAACCACTCGAGTGTTAGAGTCAATAAATGCGCTCACGAATACGTGCGGCGTGCCCATTCTCTGCCCGCTCTGTCACACGGCCAGCAAACACTTCTCTGTATGTAAGTCCCGTGCTCGTGGCTATGCTTGCGCATCACTTAACAGACGTGACTCTTTCAACATTCACCTCAATCGGAAGTCACTCACAGAACAGCCTGTCCATGCTGTCTGCGAGCAGTCCAGCATAAGCACAGTAAGCGCGCTCACACATTCTGTTCAGCTGCTGTATGCGGCAATCAGAGCGATTTGGCCATTCACCCTCTAACATTACGCTTCAAAGCGTGGGAAGATATTCCAGGGATATCCGAATGGGTGTTAAGCACAATAAAACAGGGCTATTTGCTACAGTTCGATCGCCGTCCTCCTTGCTTCAGAGCGCGCTCGAAACTACTTTGAACACGGAAGCAGCGTGCATGCTTCGCTCAGAAATAGCAAACCTTCTGTGCAAAAGGGCCATAGAGAGAGTGCCGCCTCCCTGAGCTGAGTCGGGGTTTTACAGCCGTTATTTTCTTGTCCCCAAGAAAGACGGCGGCCTCAGACCAATATTAGATCTCAGGGTTTTGAACAAAGCGCTTGCAAAAAGACCGTTCAAAATGCTTACAACCAGCAAACTCCTCGCGCATGATGCGCCAGGGGACTGGTTTATTTCTCTCGATCTGAAAAATGCATACTTTCAGATTCAGATAAATCCCGTCACAGGCCATTCTTGAGATTCGCCTCGACGGCCAGGTTTATCAATACACCGCCCTTCCGTTCAGCCTGTCCTTAGCACCCGTACTTTCACGAAGTGCATGGACGCCGGCGCCGCACCCCTGCGGAGTCAGGGTTTGCGAATTCTGAACTATTTGGACGATTGGCTGATTTTGGCACAATCACATACGGAGCTTCTGTCTCACAGGACAGTTCTCCTCAGTCATCTGAACAGTTTGGGCCTTGCAGTCAATTGGACCAAGAGCTCACTACAGCCCAGTCAGGCAATTTCCTTCCTTGGAATAGAACTAGACTCAGTGGCAATGACGGCTCGCTTATCTACACAGCCGCAGCCGTGTGCAGCTGACTAGCCGCGTCATTTCAGATGAACAGCCTCACACCTCTGAAGAAATTTCAGAGAGTGCTAGGCTACATGGCCTCAGCCGCAGCAGTACTTCAGCTGGGTTTACTGCACATGCGCCGCTTCAGCATTGGCTAAACACCCGCGTCTCGCCGGGCTTGGGCCACAGGCCGCCAGCCCATCAAGGTGACTCAGACCTGTATTTCAGCTCTGCAGCCCTGGACAGTGGCCGAATGGTATCAGCGGGAGTGACAATGGGAGCTGTATCTCGCCGAAAGTCATCTCGACAGACGCCGCCCAACACGGGTTGGGGCGCGGTCTGCGAGGGCTCTCCGTTTTCGGCCTATGGTCAGTTCAGGAAAAGCTCCTTCACATAAATTGTCTGGAAATGATAGCGGTCGAGCACGCCGCGGCGCTTTCTCCGGTCATTCAGGGTCACCACGCCCTGGTCCGCTCGGACAACAGATCTGTGGTATCCTACCTAAACCGTCAGGGCGGTGTCAGATCCAGGAACCTCTTCCATCTGACCTAAACGCATACTGAGTTGGTCCCAGTGCCACCTGCGCTCGCTGAGGGCGACGCGACGTGCCAGGCCACCTGAACGACGGCCCGACAGACTGTCCAGAGACAATATTCCCCAGGGAATGGTCCCTGCACGCTCAAACAGTCCAGACGTTATGGCACCTATTCGGCATAGCGGAGATAGACCTCTTTGCATCCAAAGAGAACTCTCACTGCCCAATATTTTTCTCGAAAAGCGAGGACGCGCTGGCCCAGGACTGGCCCAGATGCCCGCTTTACACCTTCCCTCCCGTCTCGCTATTGCCACAGGTAATGCAGAGGATCAGGGAAACGCGTCACTCGGTACTCCTCATAGCCCCGCGTTGGGAGAATCAGACATGGTTCCCGGAGCTTACGCAGCTGTCACTGACAGCGCCGTGGCCCATCCCAGTGAGAGCAGATTTCCTCTCTCAAGCTCGCGGCACAATTTGGCATCCCCACCCAGAGCTGGGCTGCATGCGTGGGTGATCAACGACTACCCGTCGCTCTGCCAGAAGGAGTAATAAACACCATCATACACGCTAGAGCCCCTTCCACGAGAAGACTCTATGCGTCAAAATGGTCTGTGTTCTCAAAATGGTGCACCGACCGAGACCTGGACCCGCGGACATGTGGGGTGTCGTCGCTGCTCGTATTTCTACAAGAGCTGCTGGATAAGGGCAGATCCCCATCCACGCTCAAAGTGTATGTGGCAGCCGTTGCGGCATTCGCTGAACCCCTGCACGGCCAGTCATGGGGTAAAAACGAGCTGGTCATCCGCTTCCTCAGGGGAGCTAGAAGGATGAACCCCCCGCGCCCTCCATCGGTTCCTATCTGGGATCTTTCTATAGTTCTCGAAACTATGAAAGTCCCCCCTTTCGAACCACTTCAATCCGTGGATTTGAAATACCTTTCACTCAAAACCGTTTTTCTGACTGCCATGTCATCAATCAAACGTGTGGGAGACCTTCACGCGCTGTCTGTCAGCGCTGCGTGTCTTGAGTTTGGACCAAGTGACTCCAAGGTCATTTTAAAGCCTAGACACGGCTATGTTCCCAAGGTGATCGGTACTCCTTTCAGAGCACAGGTCATTTCCCTATCGGCGCTGCCAGCACCCGTTAGCGAACGCGACGGCAATCTCCTTTGCCCGATCAGAGCACTGAGATTGTATACTGCGCGCTCGCCGCTTCAGACGCTCTGAGCAGCTTTTCGTTTCGTTCGAGGGCGCACCAAAGGTCTCGCCGGCTCGAAACAGACACTATCTAGATGGATAGTGGACGCTATTGCTGCTGCATACGCGTCAAAAGACCTGCCATGCCCGTTGGGCATTAGGGCTAACTCCACTAGAGGCATGGCATCCTCGTGGGCATGGTCCAGCGGGATTTCCATTCACGACATATGTGTGGCAGCGGGATGGACTTCCCCCTCCACCTTTGTCAGATTTTACAATATGGAAGTGCCCGCTCTGCAGGCAAAACTACTAGCGGTTTAAAACTGGTGAGCTGCACTGATGGGACACATTCCACACAAACCGGCACCGCCGCTCTGTCGTTCCCTTCCCACTATGTGCTTATGTATTACACAATCAATGACCCGCATTCTTGCCGGCCAAATATTATTTCCCCACTCATAAGGGCTCCCCGGGTCCCCCTTAATTCCCTGGGGCTCATACAGTGGATGCTTGGCGCGACGGCGTTGACAATGGGTTCCCGTGAGCGTAAGCTAGCTTACGCATACTGAGAGAACCTCTCGTAAGAGAACGTATCGGTTACCTAACGTAACCTCGGTTCTCTCTAGATGAGGGAACGAGTATTGCGTAGCCGGCCGTGCTTCGCGCCACGGCTGACTTTTCGCTTCAGTCAATGAAAACCAGGGTTCCAGCCTACGAACTACGCTTATATGCACTCTAGTCACGCCCATTTTGGCGGGCTTTGTTGCAGTGAGCGCGGACGCCTCTCATTGGATGCGAGTTCGCCCAAGCTTGTCTATAGGCTGCAGCAGTTGCCGCAGAGCAACCTATGAGCTCGCTAGCTAGCCCGCTCAAGGTCTGCAGCTGCCGCACTGCGTTGACAATGGATACAAAAATTAAGGATAATTTTTTGGCTTCAATATCTCAGAAAAGATGAATCTTTCCCGTAGCGTAAACTAGCTTATGCAATACTCGTTCCCTCATCTAGAGAGAACCGAGGTTACGTTAGGTAACCGATACGTTTTTCATCAAACTACTTATTTACTCTTACTTGAGTCATAATATTTCTCAGTACTTCTACTTTTACTCATGTGAATTATTTCTGCAATAGCAGTACTCATGTGAATTATTTCTGCAATAGCAGTACTTTTACTCAAGTAAAACGTCTAGGTTACGGATGTAACCTCCTTTCCCTGAGGGAGGAAACGAGACATTGTATCGAAGAAGCGACACTAGGGTCTCTCTTCAGAGCCTTTTGCATCTCTGATCTATGGGAAAAGGCCAATGAGAAATTGGCATACATAATTTGCATGTCCCACCCCCAGACATATGGGTATAAAGGGAGGGAAATGCATCTGTTTCATTCAGGATTTTTCTGAGGAGTCGACAATGAGGTTCGGCCGCAACAGTGGCTCGGTTCAGCGATGTGGCCGGGAGGACACAACGTCTCATTCCCTCCATCAGGGAAAGGAGGTTACATCCGTAACCTAGTTGTTCCCGTCTGTTGCTCACTTCGACGTTGTGTCGATGAAGCGACACTAGGGGTCCAATTTAAATCATGCCCTGAGCTGAGCCATGTACGTGTGCTGCTAACACAGGAGTGGGCAGGTATTTTACGTGACAAAGTGACAAGCTGTGCCAGGCTGCATGTACCCTTCCCAAATGCCCCAAAAAAATCATCAAAGTCTTCTGGTTCTTTACCACCGATAGGGGGGGAAAAGGTGATGTGCCAAGCATGGGAGCAGGCAGCATCCAGGCAGGTCCCAGACCCTTTTGATGGAGGCGAGCGTGATCAGGAGGGCCGTCTTCAAGGAGAGGGCCCTGAGTCCGACTGATTCTAGTGGCTCGAAGGGGGGTCACTGAAGGCCCAAGAGGACCACTGAGAGATCCCAGGAGGGGAACAGGCTCGGTCGGGAGGGATTTAACCTCCGTGCGCCTCTTAGGAACCTGATAATCAAGTCGTGCTTACCCAAAGACTTGCCGTCTACTGTGTCGTGGTGGGCCGCAATAGCAGCTACATGCACCTTCAAGGTGGAGGGGGACAGCCTCCCCTCCAAATGCTCCTGCAGGAATGAAACACCAATTTGCCCGGGAAGAACACCAATTTGCGAACAAGTGCCACTTCAGGGCGTAAAGTTGCCTGGTAGAAGGGGCTCTGGCTTGGTTGATCGTGTCTATGACAGCAGATGGTAGATCAGCTAGATCTTCCGCATCCCGTCCAGGGGCCATACGTGGAGGTTCCAGAGGTCTGGGTGCGGATGCCAGAGCGTGCCCCGTCCCTGAGAAAGAACGTCCTACCTCAGGGGGATTTGCAAGGGAGGGGCTGTCGCAAGCAGTACGAGATCCGAGAACCAAGTCCGAGTAGGCCAATAGGGAGCCACTAGAATGACTTGTTCCCCGTCCTCCCTGACCTTGCACAGCACCTGTGCAAGCAGGCTCACTGGGTGAAATACGTACTTGCGCAACCCCGTGGGCCAGCTGTGTGCCATCTACAAACACTGCCTCGGTGTGATCGCTCCCCAGACACACGAGACAGCGCCTGTGGCCGTCAGGAGTGGAGAGCACTCTACCGCATCCAGGAACTACACAGGGGTGGAAGGGCATCTTTATAAAGACGCGTCCTGAAAAGGACATTCAATGCCGCTGTATATTGCTCTTTTAGAGAAAATACTTTTTTAGTGAAAATTTTTCTTTTACTAACGCTGTCGAAGCACCCAGTGGCAAAGCTGCACTGCTGTGCAGAGATGGAGTTAAGCTGCTGATATGCACCGTAGATCCAACAGCATATGCTGGTCAGAGATGATAGGAAAACCAATTGGGACTCGCAGCTCACTGCTCACACAACCGGTCAGCTCCGATGACAATTTCTGAATGAAACAAATGCATTTCCCTCCCTTTATACCTGTATGTCTGGGGGCGGGACATGCAAATTATGTCTGCCAATTTCTCATTAGCCTTTTCTCATAGATCAAAGATGCAAAAGGCTCTCAAGAGAGATCCCTAGTGTCGCTCCTTCGACACAACGTCGAAGTGAGCGGCAGACGGGGAACAAGAAAATAAGTACCTTTCCACCACTGCTTACAGCTTGATGTTCCAGGTTTTCATTAATCTGTCTGACAAGGTGTGTTATAAGGCAAGCACAACCACATAACCTACAAACAAGCTCAGAGAAAGTCACATACATATGCATTGTCTAATTTAAGCAGAGCCTGATGTCAAATTCTCAAAATCTAGACTATTCGCAGTGCACAGCCAACATGATGTGAGTTTGGGTCTAAAAGCCTTTTGACAGTGTGCACTGTGTTGTGTTGTCTTTTACACTGTGTTTCCAGACATTTTCTTTTACCTGTCCTCACTGCTATTTAATTCTTAATCAAAGATCTGCAGATGGTGCTTGGAAGGTATGAGAAAAGAAGAGTGCAAAAAGAGGGTAAATACTGCAAGCTCACCTTTTTAATAGAAGAGGTACTTGAACAATTGAATCATTTTTTTTTCTAATTTTAGTGCAAAATATATAATGAAAGGCAAGTTTATTTGGTTCACTTTAACCTAATATGTGTTTTATCACAGTTACCATTTAACTTACAACCACTGACATAACAGTTTAGCCATACACATAACAGGATATATACCAAGCAGCAGTTGTTTAATAATCAGGGTGGAGTTGCTGATTGCTCAGTGTAATGCTCTGAATTGGAAAATGTAACAAATGTTATATTTATTGATGAGGCAAATAATATACTGTTTTGATAACACATGGGTGAGAATACAGCAACTGCACCACATTGGATAATGTAACAATGCCATATTCCTTCACAACATTATATGTAAAAGCTTGTCTAGGATGGGCTGACTCACGCAATTTGTGAAAATATTATTTCTTGAGGTGTCACACTTAATTTCCATAAGATAAAGGAGATATGATTTGATTGCAAAAGCTCTCTCAAATTTTCAGTAATATAATATTTTGCTTCTGAAATGACTCATGTTGTCCAACATTTCAAAAAACACTGCTTTTTTTCATGGATATGGTAATGAAACAATACAATACACTGCAACTCGATCAACAAAAACCTCTTAATCAAACATGGCAGATGTGAAATCTTATTGTTACGATGCAGGAGGAGGTAGACAAGGGGTTGGATCTAAATGCAGTGTACTTTATTTGGAGACGGTGAAAACTGAATGGACAAAACAAAAACAAAGGAAATAACCGCAATGGGGAAATAAAACATAAACACGGAAACATGAAAGTTTGAACCGGCAGGATAAACATAAGAAGAGCACGGAGACAGGCGTCCACAAACATCAACAATCGACAGGGGAATGAAGAAACAGCAGGGTTTAAATACACAGGAGACATGATGATAACAAAACGAGACACAGGTGAGAACAATGATGCAATGATGGCAGTGAAGATATCAGGGAATTGTGGGAAGTGTAGTTTTTAGACAGACAAACACGGGGCAGACAACAAGGAAAACGTGACATGGAATGTGATCAGTGACGAATGAAACAGAAAACACGGGGCAGACAACAAGGGAATCGTGACACTTATATTCTGAGTACAGTTTTTTTTAGGGCTCAGAAGTCTAGGAAACAGTTTTTCATTGATTTACACATACATTGTATGAATTATAATGTTTTATATTCTAATTTAAAGCAATCTTTATATAGTGTACATTAAAAATTAAGCATAAAAGCTTATATAGTGTACATAAAATATTAAGCATAAAATATTTTAAGTTAACTTACATACTTAACATTATGCTTAATTCATAAAGAAGAACATACAATTGAAATTAATCAATCTTAAATATGGACTGAAATATATTTCAGTGAATATGACTTGTCTGCAAAACAGCTATTTACATAGTAGTGTTTGACGCAGTGCATGCTGCTTATAAATTTTTTCCAATTTGAGACTGCGCCATCATCGCGTCACCGTGACGTATTCTATCAAAGTACCATGAGAGCAATTTGAGAGTAGCCGCCTGGCTCAGATTCTCCAAAGCAGCTGTAGGAGCTGTGAATGACAATGACTGACTTACAACGTGACAACGGTGACATGTGTTTCATGGGATGCTTTCGCACTTCCATACTTCACATACTACTCTTATTACTTCTGCTGTATTAATCTATGGCAGAAATAGTAATAGTATGGTGTTATCCCATTACATGATGTTAATTGACACCTCCAATTCAGTGAAAACTCTCACAAATCCATGTTTTTATAACTGTACATCATGTTTATATCATGCCATATTATGTTTGTCTATTAATATAATGTTTATTTATAAAAAACAACATTCAGAATTATAAAAAATACTGACTTCTTTTTTGGTATTAAAATAATACAGGCTTTTATTAGACTTTCTTCTTGTACGCACAGCAGACACTATATCAAGCAACACATAAACAGTACTAAAATTGTACGAAATTAAAGTTTTTACCCACCAGCCACAGTGGTGGGTGAATGCCCAATTTTACCAGCCACTTTGATTTTCAATATATATTATATATTTTTAACTACTATATTTACTATATCTAGTAGAAATTAGCATATGTATAAATAACATATGGTATATATGAGAGCATGTATTGTATAACACATAATAATACCATAATATCTTTATTATCATAATGGTACATTTGCAATATACACACAGAGGCTAAAAAAAAGCAGACAAGCACAGAAGAGAAACGTCTTTTCTAAGCACAATTTCGTATAGAATTAATCTTTAATTGTTTAATGAGAACGTCAAAATACAGTGAACCTGCAGAACTGCATTCACAATGAATGTAAACCATGAACTGCTCCATGGAAATAAATCAGAGATGGTCGGAGATTGTTTTCAGAGCTCACATAAACAACACTATTCTTGTGAACCACTTGACTGACAGAGAAGAAAAACTCTTCACACTCAACAAGACAAGTGTGTGCTCAGTGAGAAGCAAATAAAAAACTGAACCTCTGAAAACACAGCTAATTAGACATGCTGATTGGTTAGAAAGGCCCCTCTGCAACCTGATCTTCCACACCCAGTTAAAGCAGACTTCTCTTTTGCAAGGTACCATCAGATTTGCACAACTGCAAGACATTTCATCTTAATATAGCCTTGCTAGGTAATACTGAAAATCTGAATTTGAACTGTGGTAATGTTTGTGCCTGACAAATTAATGATTATAAACTGATGGAACTCTTTAAAATGTGTGTAGCGTTGTGCAATCACCTATAATTGATAAATGTAATATTTAATACTTTATGATTTATTTAATTTTAATAAGAATGGTAACTATAAGGTTTAAATTGATGAAATGCAATGATTTGTAAAACCAATATGATTTTGTAACCAGAGATTTTCATGTTTTATTACCTACACATATAACATCCATAAAAACATGTCATGTTTAGTATGTTAACATTTGTTTGTGTATGAAGAAAAATCTGATGACATTGAATTTCATGTCTCTTGTACCATTTGCAAGATATAAAGTTCATAATTAAATATGCACTATTTTTAAGCGGGAAATGTTTAAGAGTCTGAAACAAAGGACCATAACTCAACTGTCGGAAAGGACAGCCCAGTTGATCATGTGACTCTGAAAAGTAACTTCTGTTTGCGCAGGACACCTTTGAGGGATGCAACCAATTTCAGTTCAAATGTTTCCAAACAGGAAGAACAAGTTGTGGCAGGGCAGCCTTTATACCTCTCGGAGGCTTAATTAGCCTGATAAGGGACCGGGTGTGTATGATCACGACCCGGCCCCGCCATCCACCCTGCCACACACGTTCTCTTGCTCTTGCCCTCTCTTCAGCTGTTCTTCGTCCTCTTGCTCCTCGTCTTCATCTCCTCACTCTTCTTCGGCCTGCACATGCTTCATCTGGTCGCTCCGCTGACGGCCAGGTCCTCTCATGTGAGATCCATGGCAGCTCGGGACTCGACATCCCGAGAAGGAGTGAGAAGGCCTCACTTCACAGCTAAACTAATTCATACATACAATAAACTTGATCATAAAGAGATCAAAATATCGACAGAACAAACTTTCGACCAAGAACCAAGCCACACAAAGAACGCAAGTACATCTCCAATATTGTGCTCAAAGTGCTGGTGTATTAATCAAATAATTTGGATAATCCGAAACAAAAATCTGATAGCAAATCGATGTAGACTCAAAGGATGAAATGGTTCTTAAGGTATTGTCAACAGACCGTAGAGTTCATCTTCACTGTACTGATCAGTTATTTCACATTCTGACACTTTTCACCAACCTGTCTCATGTATATATGTGTTAGATTAGATTTATGTTTAGAAAATAATAAAGTTTGTCTGTGTTCAAAGACGATTTGACGGTGGTATATTTTGATAAATAATCTCATCCCTGTTTCTGAAAGATTTCGCTTCAATGCTGTACCCAAATACATGTGATATTATTTTCAATGAGCCATGAGAATAATATCACTCCAATAAGTTAATTAATCACAATTCACTTATTAAAGCTAATTCCTTACAGTAGAAATTGTGAGCTGATTCAACTAGACTAAATTCCCTCCTAAATTTAGCATGCATGGAAATTACCCTACATACAATGGTGGTAAAATGCGTGCAAAATACCCAATTTAACTGATTGTGTCCAAATCTCTAAATGATAAATGTAATACCCTACAGTACCGTCAACTTTTCTTTTGTCTGTTCTTCAAAATATAATAAGATTTGTTGTTCAAGTGCGATTCTATGTGTGTCTAAAGCATTTCTTTTCATATGTCACTTTGAGATGTCTTACAGGTCGCCCAGCACGGTGGCAGGCAAATTACCTAAATTACCCACTTCTGCACAAAAAATCCCTGTATTTGGCATATGGTGGTTGGTAATTTCATACCGTAGCACAAAGGATTTGAAAAGTAGCATAACTCTGGTACCAAGTTGATACTAAGATAAAAAAGACGTCATGATACCAGAGTTTCTGCAGTATTGGTAGTACCGACTCGATTGGATACCCTTGCACTGTCTGACTGACACATGACTGCTTTCAAATGCTGATATGTGAAATTTACATATATAATCAAATAATGAATCCATAATTAATCAAATAAAAATTGTGATATGTCCTAGTGTGGCCATTAACGCGAAAGGCTGCAGTTTAGTCTGCATGTGCTGCATGATTAAAAGTTCACGTGCGAAGCTGCTCATAAATTTAAAACATCACATTATGAGCATCACGCATTGTGCATGTTGTAGTTGACAGAGCAGAGCACTCATTCAATGTGAAGCACGCAGCACATGCAGACTATAGTCACGAACTGCCATATGTTTCCCCTTATTCATAGCCTTCATTTCCCAGGATGCACCTTTGTTGATTACCCTCACCTGCCCTCCATCTTCCACAGCTCCTCTCTGTTCCGTCATCATCCTTCTGTGTATTTATACCTTCTGGTTTTCTTCCCTCATTGTCCGTTATTTTTTGTTTGTCTGTTTGTTTGTTTGTTTTTTAACATGTTAATTTAAATTATACATTCATATTTACCAGCAAACTACTGTGACGTTTGATTTTCCCTTTTTCTCAAGTGTTTTATATTCATCTTTATGTCTTCATATTCTGACTTAATTAAAAAGTCTGCGTTTTGATCTACACTTTCCCGTCTTGTCTCTCTCATCAATGTTACAACTATACTGTGTTTATATATATATATATATATATATATATATATATATATATATATATATATATATATATATATACTTAATTGCAGCATTTGCTCTTTAATAGTCACACTGAGCCATATAACTTACCGAGGTGTGACGTTACCATAAAAAAAACAAGGAAACTGAAAAGTCTTCACGTAAAAAAAACCCAATTGTGACAGAAATATATTACAGCTGTATGGTAAAATGTAATATTCAGTATAATATTAACAATAATGATTAATAAATAATAACACAACAATAAAATGTTGTACCGAATACAAGTTTATACAAGTTTGACTGAACTGAACAGCGTTGTTTCCCCAGACGGAACACGTGGCGGCTGGAACTTCTTTCCTGTGTTTACGGACATGACATAATGATGCAAGGATGAATGATATAAGCCAGCAAATTTGTGCCAAATCCGACCCAACAGCTCAAAATACAAATAATTTTTATAGGCTTAACATAGTGAATCGGGGGGAGGTAAGGACATTGTTTTGAACACTGACAGCTTATGTAATTAATCAGCAATGAGAATTTGTTAATTAAACTTACATAGTGCAGCTTTAATTGAGAAACACTTTAAGGAGCATTCGTTTGTTTGAATTTATTATTTACATTTATACTGAACTTTTTAAATAGGCTAAAGGTTTGTGTTCAATAGCATATTAACCATTATTTTTTTAAAGGTTTCAAAATTGGTATCAAGAATCAAGAAATTGTACTAGTATTGGTACCAGCTACTGAAATTTTGGTGTTGTGACTACCTTAAACAGTACCTTCTGTGTTTGTGAATGTGTGTGTTTACAAGAAAGCTTTGAATTGTAGGACTTAGCAGCCCATGTCACAGGGCTCAGCATCAGCCCACTGCCTGAGTGTCCTGCTGCTTTGCCTTGACAGTATCAGTTCTAAACAACAAGATGCTCAGATCTCCTGTCTGATGTTTATCGAGGGTTGACAAGGAGCTGAGATATGTTCATTAACAGATGTAAATTAAATCTCCAAGGCCATTTGCAGCACAAGTCTCAGGCCCACCATCCAACTGTGTTCTGACTGCAGGCAAAGGCAGCTCAACATCATTAACACACACAGAAGAAATGTGACAGGGAGAGGGGGGAAATATCTGTGAAGAAAACGAAGCAGCAAACTGAAGTCTAGCTCCTCTTTTAGCTCTACACTCCACTGTCTCGCCTTTCCCAGAGGGAGGTATTCTGCAGGGGAACCAAAGCTGTAATAATAAACTGAACACTGCAAACATTCTGCCTGTCCACTCAATCCTGTTGATCTATCTAACAGACAAGAGGGCAATGAGGAGTGACAAACTTCTGCTGATTACAAAAACAGAGACCAGCTTATTTTAGCCTTGAGAACTTTAGCCACTTTTCCAATATCAGGCCAGCGATAGCCAGGGCTTTTATCTGGCCAGCCGGGGCCAATAGCCTTTTGGTGTGACCAAAATTGATCTGCGCTTTCACCATTGGGTTAATAGCTCCCACAGTGTTTCCCTAAAGCCTGCCCTTAACATGCCGCCCTGGTTTTTTGGGCACCGCTATGTCCATGGTGCTTTTTAATGGATTTGTACTGTGCCTGCAATGTTTAATTTTTCCAGAACATGCACCATTGTTCGCTGGATACACAACCTGGCAAGTTCGGCGAAGCTCCACCTTTGACATTGACACATCCTCAATCCCCAGTTGGCCTTTTTTGGCCCAAGGGTAATTGGCAGGCCAAAGGTCATTGGCCCTTGGACACAAGAAAGCCCAGAGGAGGCATGATGAAGCATTGGAAGTGACAGTAGGAATGCATCTGGCCCTGGCACACACTAGCACACCCTCATTTAGCCCAATAGTGGAAACGTGGCTATTGTGTGCATGGCAGTTGACTGATTCGTTTTGAAACAAAGAGAGAGTGCGTAGTTTTCTCCCATATTTTTTAACCCTCTTTATATTGAGGATTCTGTGAACATACTTGATGTCCTAGTGTTCAGTGTCTTGCTTGATCACATATGCTCTTTTACTTGCCAAGTCTGTGCCTCTGATTGGATTTCTCTGGCTTTGTACCAGCACTGTAGCAGAATACTAAGCTTTATATTGAGAAAGCAATGTAATCTGAACTTGACTGAAGTGTTTCTCATGATCTAAACAATCTTTTGATCTAAAGGCATATGCTTAAATGTTTGAAATTAGTTTTCTAGACAAAAATATAATTGTGCAACCACATGAATTTCTTTTAGAATAAAACTCAAATTTAATAATAAAAAAAGTTTTGAAATTGATGAGTTGGACCAAATAATAAAGAAAAGCAGCCAATAAGAGCCCAAAATAGATGGGAACTCCTTCAGTACTGTTTAAAAAGCTTCCCAGGGTGAAACCGCAAGATGCTGGTTGAGAAAATGTCATGAGTACATGTCTGCAAATTCTAGGCAAAGGGGTGAAGATGCTAAAGTTTTGATTTATTTTGGATTTTGTTTAGTCAAAACATAATTCCCATAGTTCCATTTATGTTATTCCATAGTTTTTTTTTACTATTATTCTAAAATTATATATATATATAATAAAGAAAAGTAAGTGTTTCAAAACTTTTGACCGGTAGTGTAGTTTGACAGTTGTGTGTGAAAATCATTTGGAAAATCATTTGGCTGATTAGATAATCGCATGGATTATTGTTGGCACCAGACAGGCTGGTTTGAGTATTTCTGTAACTGCTGATCTCCTGGGATTTTCACGCACAACTGTCTCTAGAATTTACTCAGAATGGTGCCAAAAACAAAAAACATCCAGTAAATGGCAGTTCTGCAGATGGAAATGCCTTGTTGATGAGAGAAGTCAACAGAGAATGGACAGACTGGTTCGAACTGACAAAGTCTACGATAACTCAGATAAGCAGTCTGGACAATTGTGGTGAGAAGAATATAATCTCAGAATGCTATTATAAAAACAGGCACTGCATTTGGATGTCACTGAAAAAAATGTTGTGTTAACATCATTAAATGTGTCTGTTTTAACTAATCCTTTGAAAAATTCCTTTGAATTCCATAACATTTAGTCCAAAAACCCATTGCAAAAGTAAGGCACAGCTTTTCTGCCAACCCAATACAATTTTATTTGGAGAAATTGTATTGTAAAAATGTTGAAAATGTAAGTTATAGTATATTAAAACTAGAAATTCTTGTTGATAAATAAAATAATCTAAACACGAGGTTAGAATTTGATATTTAATATTTGAAATTGACAAAGGCATTATTTTAATTTAATGTAAAGCAGCACAGAGAGAAATAATGTTTGCAATTAATAAATAAATGGAGAGGCAAACAGGGTCTAGAGTATCTACACACACTTAACCCAGCAAATATCCAATTTGTTAAAACTTGGGCTGATATAGCAAAAAGAAACCCAGACAGCAGATAGTGGATAAGCATTATCTGTATATATAATTCAGACTCAGTGGCTGCTGGTGGATTTTCATCTCTGTGAATGAAAGTTTTGATGATGATAGCAGAATCTGAGTAATGTAATGTCATGCATGCATGCTCAAGTTCACAAAGATGCAGTGTCGCTTTTCTCCCTTTATGCCTCATCAGTGTGACCATTTTGAGTTCAAACTTAAAAAATCAAACCGTGTCCACTCTTTGATAAATAAAACACTACATCCATTAACAATACAGCCAGCTGTATATAAAGTTCATGTTCATGTTCTGTATAAAGAGGCCTTTAAACCAACATACAGGTGAAACTCGAAAAATTAGAATATCGTGCAAAAGTTCATTAATTTCAGTAATTCAACTTAAAAGGTGAAACTATTATATTATATAGACTCATTACAAGCAAAGTAAGATATTTCAAGCCTTTATTTGATATCATTTTGATGATTATGGCTTACAGCTTATGAAAACCCCAAATTCAGAATCTCAGAAAATTAGAATATTGTGAAAAGGTTCAGTATTGTAGGCTCAAAGTGTCACACTCTAATCAGCTAAACACCTGCAAAGGGTTCCTGAGCCTTTAAATGGTCTCTCAGTCTGGTTCAGTTGAATTCACAATCATGGGGAAGACTGCTGACCTGACAGTTGTGCAGAAAACCATCACTGACACCCTCCACAAGGAGGGAAAGGAATGCACTGAAAATGGGGTAACAACTAGAGTATAAGAATGCAGATATAAAACACTGATGTTTTTTTTGTTTGTTTTCTTTTTGTTGTTTTTACTATTCTATGTGTTTTTGCCTGGCATAGTACTGTATATGAAGATTTAAAATAGTAAAGAGGAAGCTAGTGTTTTGTGAATGCTCCAGTTCACAGATTAAGTTAAATGAGGTGGATAAACTAGTGGGCTGTTATGCACACTCAGGCAAAATCATTTTTGGGTGCCGTGCAGCACATTTCGCATAGCACACAGTTGGCACTGACAGTTGTGGGTGGCACTGAAAGTATTTGGCACTCACACAGGCCTTTCCATCCAATGCCCTCCTCCAGAAATGTATTTTAATCATATTCAAAGGCCCCTCTCGTCTGCACAGAAATTTATATTTCAAAGAATAATGGCTCTTTCAATTCATATCAATGAATGAGGAAAGATAAAACAAATCAAAGGAAGACCTGGAGCAGTGGCCTCTTTGCTCTATTATGAAGGTGACTGTCATTGCAAGAGAATAAGCATAAATGTGGTTAAAAAACAGAGTAGCTGAAACCAAAGAAATCCTCTCAATTCGTTAGTTCTGTGACATTATTTTGCTGCATTTCGAGGTATCCATGGAAGAAAAATGAGGTCTCTGTTATCAAGCTGTTAGAGTTACAGCAGAAATGCCTCTATCTGCACTTCTTTTTTTTTAACTTTCATTTAAGGGCTACCAGAAATAGAAACCAAGCATTCAACAAAACATTTTGTTGCTCAGCGGTTGTCATGGTTACTAATGTTTAGGACAAAAAAACGGATAAATCTGGCAGAGATAGCTTTTTATTGCTTTATCACGTTGCATCTGGTTTGAACATGGTGTTACCCTCTCATAAAAGACTTACCACCCATAGATAATCTATGGTTGACCATCAATTATTAAGTGAGAGCTTCCATTTAAACAACATATTAAACCAACACTGTTTAGTGACAGCCTGCTCAACCTGCTGTCCATGGTGCTGAACATTTGAAGTCCTTAGCATTATAGAGGCTTTAGCAGCAGTGGTTTATCCAAACCTTGGCCAGCTTCCAACTGAGTGAAACCGGTTTCTTTCTCTATGGTTGGAGGCCAGATAATTGAACTGTGCTGTCTATCTGCTCCACTAAGTCACGTTGCTAGAGAATGTCAGGCCCACCACAGGATCACTAAAGGGCATTGATATAGGTGTGTGTGTGTGTGAGTGGGTGTTTTTTTTTTTAGTTGTACACTATATGTTCAGAAAGAAAAATGCTAAAATCTCACAGTATCTCATTAACCAAACTCAGCTTTTAAAAACATTAAATCAGTCCTTGTCACCCTTGGCTTGAGAAATAATAATTAAAAAAAAAAAATGTCATGTTAGGATTTTACAATTTTGAGAATATTTAAATACATAGAAATACATTACTCCCCAGTATCCCCTGAAAGGAAATATTTCACACTGAAAAAAAAATATATATATATTTTTTTTAAATATCAGCCCATCACATTATGATGAAACTTGTGTATTTAATTTAGTTATTATTAAATTATCTCACCAAAGAACACTATCCAATATACAGTATGTGTATGGTCCACAATTAAGGTTACAATTGACAAATTTCAATGGTGATCTTAATGTGAAAACTCAAACATATCTATGTTTTGACATTCATAAAGTCAAATAACTTATGTTATTAGTTGAACCTCATTAATTATCTCTTTCTCTTACTCTCTATTTCTGACTCTTTCTTACACAAACTTACCCCTCCTTCTTGCTCTCTGTCTCCAAGTTGTTTTAAATTCCATATCCTCTGACATGCTCCACATGTGAGCACTGTATACAGGCACAGAGGCCTGAGCTTGACAGCAAAGCAAAGATGACTTGAGCTGATGTCAGAGCAATGTTGCCTTTCCTGCTGCGAGGCCCACACTGTAATTTCAGCCAACTGTGACTAACTAGACATGTCTCCTTTCCACACCAGAAACTTAGGGTTGATGTTAGTTTGTTCTCTTGTTTATTGTATTGGAAATAAAAAAAGAATTCAACCAAAACTTCTGATTTACTCCAAACTCACATTAAAGTAACATAAAGATTTGAAATGTTACATTTGAGATGCATAAACTGAGCTTACAAAACAATAATACTGTTAAAATATTACAATACAGTAATATTAAATTATTGCTCCAGTGACATTCGATCACATTATGAAAGTGTTAGTTCACTAATTAGAAAAATGGTGATACAACCATGTGAGAAATAGCTGTAGTATTTTGTCATCTTTGTTTGGATCAGCATTCCAAGTTTCTTATCTAACTGACCATTACACTTCTGTGTTCTGCTGTTGTTTTGGAAGAAACAGATCAATAACAATCTCTCTCCAAAAGAGACCTGGCTGATTTGGACAGCCTGTAGGCACGGCTTCTGTCCAAAATGAGTTTTCATAGCAGAGTTCATGTGTTTTCATGGACTACAACTGCATCATAATCAGAGTGATATAATCTTGACCTTACTGGACAAGATAAAACATTATATCAAGTTTGGCTTGCCATTGAGTTGGAAAGAAATAGTCTTTAAGTGTTAAATGTGCCAATTTTGATTTGTGGAAAATAAGACTGTTGCTATATTTAGTCAAATATTATGTTACTATTGTCATGGAATTTTCCACCTGGAATTCACACAAGTGAAGGGTGTTCCAAACACACAGGACACAGTGCAGACTCAGCTTTACTCATTCTCACAGCTGGGGAAAAAGCTTCAGTGTCTTTCAACCCCCTTACACTTGTGTCAGGCTTATATTGGATGTGCTTTCGTAAGCTGGAACATATAGTTCCTTATTCATTGAGTAAAAAAGTTCTTAGAATAGGTCATTTCACAATAACTCCCCTCCCCTGAGACCTGACCACAGCAGAAGTTTTGTTAAAAACAGAAAGGGAGGTGTTATCTTTTCTACTTAAAAACAGTATGGGTGACTTGAAAAACAGGATGGGCATCAGCACAATATAGAGCTTCTCATTTACTGCAGTTTCCAGCTCATAGTGGGTGACTTGAAAAACAGGTTGGACATCAGCACAATATAGAGCTGCTCTTATACTGCAGTTTCTAACTCAAAGTTAATCATACATAAATCATAAATAATTTTAATAAAGTTTTAATACAACTAATTTCTTTCACAGCTATGTTTCCAGCCATACAATAAATATTACTTTTCGTTCTTCTCGAATTGCTGTTCATCCAGTATGAACTAATCTATTGCATTTTAATGAGCTGAAATGTCTCTCAAATTTCACGTTATCCACACTAACACAATACTTGTTAGATGTGATCATGTACTGTATATTAATGGGGAAAGATTTATTTCAGTTGGATGCAGAAACATTGTTCTAATAAGCGGACAATTGTTTGATTCTTTTTCGAAAATTGCAAATGTAGATCAGGATCTGAAATATATTTAACAGTGATGCAGCTCACAGATTTACATAACCTCAAGTTGTTGCATTTTATATGATCCTGTAACGTGGCTCTTCTTTCATCAGTAATCCATTAAGGTGCGGGGTAAATTATGTAATTTAACCACTTTGCTGTACACTTCCAAGAAGTAAACATCTTAATGCTTAGATTAATGGATGTTCATAATATCACAAATCGTATAATTATATTGCAAGTGACTTCTCTAGCTAGTTGTTAGTCTCACATGGCATGAGTGAGATAAGTACCTACCCTTATGCTTAAGAGAGCTTCAAATATGTGTACGAGGAAATTGTTTTGATCTCTCCATGGTAGAACTGAAGATGGCAGTCAGTACAATATGCTAAAAATGTGTGTGAACCTTGCAGGTCACTCATGTATTACATTATCACATTAAATAGGCCTATACCACCTTCTTCCAGAGAAGCACATCTATGAGAGATGGAAATAAGTTGACCAACAGTGCTCAATGAATTTACCACAGAATTCGGTCACGTAAGATACAGTAGACGTCACCTGCTAAACCATTGAAACTGTGCTGACAATCACTACAAAACAGTTATTTTGCAGCTTTCCCAGGTTCTTGCTTACATTTGCTTGCCTCTTTTATTTACTGTAAAACTAATTATTTAATGCTGAACTCAGAACACTGCTTGCATATATCTGAAGCATTAATATACCAAGAAAAAAGGACCATTACCTTCTCTGTACTAACATATTATTGTGCTCTAAACCAGTAATGTTCTGTGTGACCATGTCTCTTTCTGTATTTTTAGAATATCTTATATTATACTGTACCTGGCTACTGTATTTGGTTTCTCTAATTGATACACCTTTTGGCATTTCGGAGCAAAAACCAATTTTAATTCTCAAAGTATTTGGAAATGTAAAACATTAAAGGAGCCAACAATTCATTTTTTACTCTATATTCTCATCCAGATGTATCTGCTAAGGTTTAGTTAAGTGAATAGAAGTGATTGGACTGCAGAAATTAGCAAAAATTGAGATCTAATGTCTTGATTAAACCCGGCAAGGGGAACTATTTCCGCAACGATTAATATTATAGGCCTCATTGTGGAGGACGATTTGTTTTAGAAAAGGACATTGAATGATTAAATGCAGGTTTTTTTACCGATTTTCTTCTACAAAATCATAATTCTCTATTCCATGGAATTTGGAGTCTACTTGTATGTGATAAAAATTAAGTAAGACTATTCATATACCCTCATCATTCACATCAGCACTATTTGGAGGGATAAATGTTCCCCTTCTGTCGCTCTCTCCACGTTGTGTCGGAGAAGCGACACTAGGGGTCTCTTTTGAGCCACCGAATATACCTCTGATCTATGAAAAAAGGCCAATGAGAAGTTGGCAGTCAGTATTTGCATACCCCGCCCCTGGACATACGGGTATAAAGGCGAGGCAAATACTAGAGTTCATTCAGAAATTTTCTTCGGAGCCGATAGTCTTGTATGCTGTCTGCTACGAGTTACACACACCTGTGTATTCCTCTGACGATCTGCATGCTGTTGGATTTGATGGTGCATAACAGCGGCTTTCTCCTATCCTGTGCACGGCTGTGCATTGTTGCCCCTGGGCCCTTCGACAGCGCAGATAAAAACTCGAAAGAGTTTCTTAAAAGAGTGATTTTATTTAAAAGAGTAATTTCCTCTAAAAGAGCAAACACAGCGAGCGTGAACGTCCTTTTCAGGACGCGTCTTTATAAAGATGCCATTCCGCCGCTGTGTAGTTCCTGGATGCTGTAGAGTGCTCTCCGTTTCACACGGCCACAGGCGTTGTCTCGTGTGTCTGGGTAGCGATCACACCGAGGCTGCGTTTGTGGATGGTTCATGTTCTCACTGTGAGAGCATGACCATGACAACGTTGCGGTCGCGACTTGTTTTCAACCGAGAACAAGCCACTCCAGCCGTACCTCGCATTGCTCCTTCTTCCCACGGGATTGAGGACGGTGCGAGTGACACTGGAGGCGATTTGGGGGTGGCAGCGGGTGCGGCTCCATCGGGTACCAGAGACCCGCGGACCACCCGTTCCCCAGCACGCTCGTTAACTCCCGTCCGGGCTCGAGGCAACAGCGGCTCGCCTCACAGCCAGCCTGCCTATCCTCTAGAGCTCGAAACGGATGAGCTCGCCGCTGCATTGGAGAGTGCGGCATCTGACGCGGATGACTCCCCTGGGCTGCCGCCTTTGGGCGCCAGCACCCCCAGGCTGAGGCTGACGCTCAGATGTCCGACATGCTTTCCCGGGCTGCCACCAGCGTGGGCTTGGATTGGAACCCTCCATCCTCCCGGTTGGTTGATCGCGGTTGGATGACTGGTTTCTGGGGTCTGGGCGCCGCCCACGGCCACGCCCCCCCAGTCCCGTTCTTCCCGGAAGTGCATGATGAGCTGACGTCGCTG
This sequence comes from Xyrauchen texanus, assembly GCF_025860055.1. Classification (NCBI taxonomy): domain Eukaryota; kingdom Metazoa; phylum Chordata; class Actinopteri; order Cypriniformes; family Catostomidae; genus Xyrauchen; species Xyrauchen texanus. The sequence continues at coordinate 44,508,057 of NC_068277.1, forward strand.
TGGAGAGCGCCTTTCACCTCTCGCAAAGCCACTCGCTCATCCGCTCTCGCTACCCTCGACGGCGGAGCGGTCCACGGATACACGGCAATTCCCCCGGTGGATAGGGCTGTTGCGCTTCACCTATGCCCCGGAAACCCTACCACCTGGCGGGATCGCCCTGTACTCCCCTCCAAGGCCTGTAGGACAACATCCTCGCTGACAGCGAAGGCCTACAGCGCCGCTGGACAGGCCGCTTCCGCCCTGCATGCCATGGCCCTCCTGCAAGTCCACCAGGCCAAAGCGCTCAAAGAATTGCACGTGGGTAGCCCTGATCCCGATGTGCTGCAGGAACTGCGCTCAGCGACCGACCTCGCCCTCAGAGCCACGAAGGTCACGGCGCAGTCACTCGGGCAGGCAATGGCCACCCTCGTGGTCCAGGAACAACACCTGTGGCTGAACTTGGTCGAGATGCGTGAGACCGACAAGACTCGCTTTCTCGATGCCCCAGTCTCCCAGTTCGGCCTCTTCGGCGACACCGTTGAGGACGTTACCCAGCAGTTCTCAGCGGTGAGGAAACAGACGGAGGCGATCTCCCAGATCCTGCCCCGCCGCAAGTCTGCCGCCTCGGGCCATGCCCCGTCTGCTCGCCGAGGGCGTCCCCCTGCGAAGAAACAAGCTGCTCCGCCTCAACCTGGGCCCAGCTCTCAGCCCACGCGTCGAGCGCCCCACAGGAAGTCGACGCCCCCCGTCTCACAGACCCCCTCGAGGACCCGGAAGGCTCCCAGGCGCTCCTGAGACGGACGACCCAGAGCCCAAGACGTTAGCTCCGGAGATGGTAAGACCGCTCCGTCCCCCGGTGGAGGGCCGGGAGGAGAATTTTGTTTTGAATACATTTCATTTGCCGCTCCCCTTAACCGGGGCAGTGGTACCCAAATTCTCAATAAAAGAGCTATTTCCTTTGCCTCTGGGTCATCTGGCCCGCAAATGCCGTTCTCACGGCACTCTGCCCCCAGATCTCAACAGTCCCGGCACGCTGGACACGGCCACAGGTCCGTCTTCAGCCCCACGACTGACCCCCGGCTGGCCGGTTCTGACGAGTCCAGAGGACGCCACCATAAGACCTCCTCCTCAGTCACTAACCCGCCCCCTGCCGGGTGCGCGGAGCAAGGTAAGTGCTTCGAGACTTTTCTCAGCACCGAAGCCTCGGGACGCACCCTTGCCTCCCGACGGCACTTTACCTGCTCCGCCCCGCTGCGAAGCTCCACCGGGTACGTCAAAAATACTCGTCCCCTTGGTGCCCCTAGCACGGAGATTGGATGCGTGGCTTTCACTTCCCAACCCGTCACGCTGGCTGGCCCGGACCATCCGACTCGGTTACGCAATTCAGTTTGCCAGGCCCCCGCCCCCCTTCGCGGGCGTCCGCTTTACCGCAGTGCACGGCGAACATGCCCAATCCCTGCGCGCGGAGATCGCTACTCTTCTACTCGAGCCTGTCCCTCCAACCGAAATGAAGAAGGGTTTCTACAGCCCTTACTTCGTTGTACCCAAGAAAGGCGGCGGCTTACGACCAATCTTGGACCTGCGAGTTTTAAACCGAGCACTGCTCAAACTCCCGTTCAAAATGCTCACGCTAAAGTCTATCTTAACAAGCGTCCGGCACCTAGATTGGTTCGCAGCAGTAGACCTGAAGGACGCGTACTTCCACGTCTCAATTCTGCCGCGACACCGACCCTTCCTACGGTTCGCGTTCGACGGCCAGGCATTTCAGTACAAAGTCCTCCCCTTTGGCATGTCTCTGTCCCCTCGCGTCTTCATGAAAGTCGCAGAGGCAGCTCTTGCCCCGCTCCGAGAAGCCGGCATCCGCATACTCAACTACCTCGACGACTGGCTCATACTGGCCCACCCCCGAGAGTTACTCTGCGTTCACAGAGACCAGGTGATCAAACACCTCAGCCGCTTGGGGCTTCAGGTCAACCGAGAAAAGAGCAAGCTCACTCCGGTTCAGAGCATCTCCTTTCTTGGCATGGAGTTAGACTCAGTCTCAATGTCCGCACGTCTCACCAACGAGCGTGCACAGTCGGTGCTGAAATGCCTCGCAAAGTTCAAGCCAGGCACAATGGTCCCTCTAAAACTCTTCCAGAGGCTCCTGGGGCATATAGCATCCTCCGCTGCAGTCACGCCGCTGGGGTTGATGCATATGAGACCGCTTCAGCACTGGCTTCAGACTCGAGTCCCGAGATGAGCATGGCGCCACGGCACGCACCGTGTGATAATCACCCCCGCATGCCGCCAAACACTCAAACCCTGGACAGACCTCTGCTTTCTACGGGCAGGTGTGCCCCTGCAGCAGGTGTCCCGACGCGTCCTGGTCACTACTGACGCATCCAGATCGGGTTGGGGCGCCGTTTGCAACGGGCACGCAGCTGCGGGCCTTTGGAGAGGGGCCCGCTGCGCTGGCATATCAATTGCCTAGAGTTTTTGACTGTTTTCTTTGCCCTGCGACAGTTCCTCCCGTTAATTCGAGACAAACATGTCCTAATCAGGTCAGACAGCACCACTGCGGTAGCGTACATAAATCGCCAAGGCGGCGTATGCTCCCGCCACATGTCATGACTCGCCCGTCGTCTCCTCCTTTGGAGCCAGCAGCGACTCAGGTCGCTGCATGCCACTCATGTCCTGGCAAACTCAATGTGGTAGTGGACGCGCTGTCACGACAACGCTTGCCCAGTGGAGAGTGGAGGCTTCACCCCCAGTCGGTTCAGCTGATTTGGGAACAATTCGGCAAGGCCCAGGTAGACCTGCTTGCCTCCCGAGAGACCTCCCACTGCCCGCTCTGGTATGGCCGAACAGAGGCCCCCCTCGGGGCACACGCGCTGGCACACAGCTGGCCCACGGGGTTGCGCAAGTACCCCAGTAAGCTTTCTTGCACAGGTGCTGTGCAAGGTCAGGGAGGACGAGGAGCAAGTCACACTAGTGGCTCCATACTGGCCCAACCGGGCCTGATTCTCGGACCTTGTACTCCTCGCTACAGTCCCTCCCTGGCGAATTCCCCTGAGGAAGGACCTTCTTTCTCAGGGGCAGGGCACGCTCTGGCATCCACATCCAGACCTCTGGAAACTCCACGTCTGGTCCCTGGACGGGACGTGGAAGATCTAGCTGGCCTACCACCCACTGTCGTAGACACGATCAACCAAGCCAAAGCCCCTTCCACCAGGCAGCTCTACACCCTGAAGTGGCGCTTGTTTGCAAATTGGTGTTCTTCCCGGGCTGAAGACCCACAGAGGTGCGCAGTTAGGTCAGTGCTCCTATTCCTGCAGGAAAGGTTGGAGGGGAGGCTGTCCCCGTCCACCTTGAAGGTGTATGTTGCTGCTGTCGCGGCCCACCACGATGCAGTAGATGGCAAGTCCCTTGGTAAGCACGACTTAATCATCAGGTTCCTAAGAGGCGCCCTCCCGGCCAAGCCTGTTCCCCTCCTGGGACCTCTTGGTAGTCCTCGCGGGCCTCCAGAGACCTCACATTTGAGCCGCTAGAATCAGTTGGACTCAGGGCCCTCTCTCTCAAGACCGCTCTGCTGATCGCGCTCGCCTCCATCAAGAGGGTCGGGGACCTGCAAGCGTTCTCTGTCAGCGACACTTGCCTGGAGTTCGGTCCGGCAGACACTCATGTGATCCTAAGACCGCGACCGGGCTACGTGCCCAAGGTTCCTACCATGCCTTTCAGAGACCAGGTAGTGAACCTGCAAGCGCTGCCCTGGGAGGAGGCAGACCCAGCCCCGTCGTTGCTGTGTCCGGTACGTGCTTTGTGCGCCTATCTGGACCGCACGCAGAGCTTTAGACACTCTGAGCAGCTCTTTGTATGCTTTGGGGGACAGCGGAAAGGAAACGCTGTCTCCAAACAGAGGCTTTCCCACTGGGTAGTAGATGCCATTTCACTGGCTTATCACACTCAGGCCGTGCCCCCCTTTGCGGGTCCGAGCTTACTCGACAAGGAGTGTTGCGTCCTCGTGGGCACTGGCCAGGGGTACCTCCCTGGCAGACATTTGTAGAGCAGCGGGTTGGGCGACACCCAACACCTTTACGAGATACTACAATCTCAGGGTTGAGTCAGTTTCAGCCCGTGTTTTCTCAGGTCCGAGCCAGTAGAACTTGGTAACACGCTGATGGGCTGACCGGGTGAATCGCTTGCATATACGCCCTTTCCCTCGCTTGAGGAAAAACTGTGCGTCTTTTTTCCCAGGAGATTCCACTCAGCTCGAATCCCTGGTCGATTCCTCCCTAGCCCTCATGGGTCCGCAGTTCGGCAGAGGAACTTGCCAACCCAATCCACTGCGGGTACTCAAATCTACCCTGTACTGGAAATAGGTGCTCCACAGGGTGAGGACTCCTACGCGGACTCCCCCTGTGTGTATTTTCCGCGATACGGTTCCATTACGAGCGGACCCGCGTTTTCCTTGGGTAAGTTTCAGCTGCCCTCCGGTCGCCGTGTGTAGCAACTCCCCCCTCGCTGAGGCTGGATCTACCACCGCGCCAATTCCACGTGTCGCCTAAAAACACATGTGATGTATTCACCACCTTACCTCCCCAGCTGGGTAGAGGTGCTCTCCGTAGGGTCTGTTCCCCATGAAAGAATAGGAAATTGGGTAAGACCCCCTTCCCTCAGTGCACGTAAGGGCCCCGGCTGTCTATTGCTCTATGCGAGAAACATAGAGAGAAAAGAGGCCCAGCCAGGCTTGGCCCGTTCCCAGGTTGGCAAGCGTCGCCTTGTTCCCCTGTCAGGGTAACCAAAAGGATTCCGACGACTTTGGTGGGGCATTGGGGAAGGGTACGTGTAGTCTGATACAGCTGGTCGTCTGGCACGTAAAAAAACACCTGCCCGCTCCTGTGTCAGACCACGTACACGGCTCAGCGCATGGCGTGATTTAAATTGGACCCCTAGTGTCGCTTCTCCGACACAACGTGGAGAGAGCGACAGAAGGGGAACGTCTAGGTTAAGAATGTAACTGACGGTCCCCGATGGAGGGAACGAGACGTTGTGTCCTTTCCGGCCACGTCGCTGAGCCGAGCCGCTGTAGTGGCCGGACCATTTCTGGCTCCTCAGAAAAATCCTGAATGAACTCTAGTATTTGCCTCGCCTTTATACCCGTATGTCCGGGGGCGGGGTATGCAAATACTGACTGCCAACTTTTCATTGGCCTTTTTTCATAGATCAGAGGTATATTCGGTGGCTCAAGAGAGACCCCTAGTGTCGCTTCTCCGACACAACGTGTCGTTCCCTCCTTTGGGGAACGGAGGTTACATTCGTACACTGCAAAAAATGATTTTCTAGACAAGTATTTTTGTCTTGTATTCCTGTCAAATTATCTAAACTTTCTTAAAACACGATTTATTTACTTGTCAAGCAAAATGGGATAAGATATTAAGTCTTGTTTTAAGATAAATCTGACTAAATTTAGTGAACTTTAGACTCAAAACAAGAAAAAAAATCTGCCAATGGGATAAGCAAAATAAACTTGTTTTCCTTTTAAATTAAGTTTATTTTGCTTACCACATTGGCAGATTTTTTTCTTGTTTTGAGTCTAAAGTTCACTAAATTTAGTCAGATTTATCTTAAAACAAGACTTAATATCTTATCCCATTTTGCTTGACAAGTAAATAAATCGTGTTTTAAGAAAGTTTAGATAATTTGACAGGAATACAAGACAAAAATACTTGTCAAGAAAATCATTTTTTGCAGTGTAACCTAGACGTTTTCCTACTGCAATGTGCAGTATCTTTGTTTATGAAAAATGTACTGCCAGATTATTAAGAGATCAGCAAAAGTGATTCTTTACTATATTTTACCTTATCTGTTTTAGAGAGGACATTCAGAAAGTTAATTAACATCCAGAATTAATAGTATTAAGAGCATAATGCCATTTTGGCAATTGTTGGAAAATTCCTGAGGAGCAATACATTGTGAATAAATTACTTTTGCTCTATACATAGAGATAATGATGACTGCATTTGTTTGTGTGAGTCACTTTTAGATAATAGTGACAGATTATAAATTAGTGTTTTAATCTACACCAATATTTACTGTATTTAGCATTGTCAGCCTTTATTTAACAACTATAGGCTAAGTATTCTTGACTGTTAGATAAGCTGAATGTCATGAAAATCTCCTTATTAGGAAGGTAGGGTTTGAAAAACATTAAGCTTATTTCAGTGAGGATGCACTGAATTTACTGAAACCCAGTTTTTCCATTTACTCATTTTGGAAAAGCTTCTGTTCATCTTCCCTATGGCCTTATTTAAATATATATGAAGACTTCTGTTTTTTCTTCTTGTTTTTTAAAGGCTAGATGGCAAGTCTCCTTTGTAGTCAATAACCTGAGCATTTAGCACCACAGCTGTAAGGAACAAAGATTATAGATTTGCACGGAATAGATATTTACATGTTTAGATTGGAATGACAATGGGATACATCTGAAATTACATATACAGCAAGGGAGACTGTCAACATATTCATCAACAAGACACAAAGACTTATAACACCTGTACAAAATGAACTCTCAAATGAGTTCACCCTTGAAGACGTTAATCTATTAGGATGTTACATTTAGTGCCATAAAGTCATAAAGTCTTAATTTATCTACTAGAAAATGTATTCCTCATTTGAATAAAATTAACGAGGTAGCCAGAAAGACAGACAGAAAAACAGATAAATGGACGGACGACAGACAGACAGACAGACAGACAGACAGACAGACAGACAGACAGACAGACAGACAGACAGACAGACAGACAGATAGATAGATAGATAGATAGATAGATAGATAGATAGATTTTGTTTTAACCTCCTCATTTTGTTATTACTTAATTTTCCACTCAAAAACTTTGGGTAAAAACGTCTCGGGTTACATGTGTAACCCTTGTTCCCTGAAAAAGGCGGAACGAGATGTTGCGCTGCTAAGCGCTACGGGGAACAGCTTTAGCTGTGAGCAGAGCTGAATAAATGTGTGGAACACGTCGATGAACATTGACCGGAATTTATAGCCTTGGCTGATGTAATCATTAGATGCACCTGAGGCCAGGCTATAAATGGATACGTCACCAGGTGTCGTCAGATACTTCTTTTTGAAGAGCAGTCCTGGGACGCCCCAGTGCGGCAAAGCAGCGCAACATCTCGTTCCGCCTTTTTCAGGGAACAAGGGTTACACATGTAACCCAAGACGTTCCCTTTACAAAAGGCTTCACTACGATGTTGCGCTGCTAAGCGCTACGGGGAACGCAATACCCACGCCGCCGCACTTGGGGCTGTCCGGACCCCTACGGTTGTGCAGTGTACTCACAAAAACGCGAGAGGTCTCAGACATGAGCTTCAGATGTCGACTCAAGGGCATAAGAGCCCGGAGTAGCATAAACATCTAAACCATTCAATTTTGATGAATGTGTGCGGAGAGGACCAGCCTGCCGCATCACAAACTTGTTCAGGCATGAGCTGAGATGTCGACTCAAGGGTATAAGAGTCCGGAGTAGCAAAGCATCTAAACCATAAAGTTCGATGAATGTGTGCGAAGAGAACCCTGTCGCACCACAAACTTGTCATAAAAACTGATGAATGTGAGCGGAGAGGACCAGCCTGCCGCATCACAAACTTGTTCAGGCATGAGCTGAGATGTCGACTCAAGGGCATAAGAGCCCGGAGTAGCAAAGCATCTAACCCATAAAGTTCGATGAATGTGTGCGAAGAGAACCCTGTCGCACCACAAACTTGTCATAAAAACTGATGAATGTGAGCGGAGAGGACCAGCCTGCCGCATCACAAGCTTGTTCAGGTATGAGCTGAGATGTCGACTCAAGGGCATAAGAGCCCGGAGTGCAGAACATCCAAACTAAAAAAAGTCCAATGAATGTGTGCGGAGAGGACAACCTGCCGCATCACACACTTGTTTAGGCATGGGCTGAGATGCCGACTCAAGGGCATAAGAGTCCGGAGTAGCAAAGCATCTAGCCCATAAAGTTCGATGAATGTGTGCGAAGAGAACCCTATCGCAACACAAACTTGTCATAAAAACTGATGAATGTGAGCGGAGAGGACAAGCCTGCCGCATCACAAACTTGTTCAGGCATGAGCTGAGATGTCGACTCAAGGGCATAAGAGCCCGGAGTAGCAAAGCATCTAACCCATAAAGTTCGATGAATGTGTGCGAAGAGAACCCTATCACACCACAAACCTGTCATAAAAACTGATGAATGTGAGTGGAGAGGGCCAGCCTGCCGCATCACAAACTTGTTCAGGTATGAGCTGAGATGTCGACTCAAGGGCATAAGAGCCCGGAGTGCAGAACATCCAAACTAAAAAGGTGCAATGAATGTGTGCGGAGGGGACAACCTGCCGAATCACAAACTTGTTTAGGCATGGGCTGAGATGTCGACTCAAGGACATAAGAGTCCGAAGTAGCAAAGCATCTAACCCATAAAGTTCGATGAATGTGTGCGAAGAGAACCCTATCGCAACACAAACTTGTCATAAAAACTGATGAATGTGAGCGGAGAGGACCAGCCTGCCGCATCACAAACTTGTCCAGACATGAGCTTGAGATGTCGACTCAAGGGCATAAGAGCCCGGAGTGGCAAAACATCCAAACTATAAAAATCCAATGAATGTGTGCGGAGAGGACAACCTGCCGCATCACAAACTTGCTGCAGAGGGAGACCTCTAGCCAAGGTTTTAGAGGAGGAGAGCCCTCTGGTAGAGTGCGCCCTGAAACCTACTGGCGAAGCTTGACCGCGTGCCTCGTGAGGCCCGGGCAATAATGAGGATGCCTCTTTGAGGTCACCCCGCCCACCAAGCCGTGGCAAACCGCAGTGGCCACATAGAACCTGGCAGTGGCGAGGCAAGTGCCCGCTGACAGTTCTTTCTACAGAAAATCCAGAACTGAAACAAACTGGCAGTTAGCTGGTTCTGTAATAAGAACTTTAGTAGAAGGAAATGCATGCAGGTGCATTTGCGTTACTACGTTCAGCCCATCCCAAGGGGGAGGGGGAGGGGGGGACTGGGCGACTCGGGGAGAAGTAGAGGAGACATTGCGCTATCAACAGAGGCGAAGAGGTCCTCTTCTGCTCTGTAAAATCTACCCAGATCAGTTCCAAGTAGAGGGAGCCCTAGCACTTGAAATGGTCTCGATAATCTCAAGAGAAAACCCTGTGAACCTCATTGGGTACCCTTAGGGGCCAGACATGAAAGGTTTCACAATTCGGGCCAGGATGAAATATCGTCCCCTGTGCCTGAGACAGAAGGTCCCTCCTGTCCGGAATCGCCCAAGGCGAGCCGTCGAGGAGAGATATAATTTCTGAGAACCAAATCCTGTTCGGCCAGTGAGGCGCTATCAGTAAGAGGCAAGACCCTTGCTGGCGAGCTCTGGCTAAGACTCCCGGGAGCAGAGAAACCGGGGGAAAAGCATACCGACACATTCTGGGCCATGTATGCGCTCATCGCGTCCAGACCCAGGGGGCTGGGTGACTCAGAGAGAAGTAGAGGGACATTGCGCAGTCTCTTGAGAGGCGAAGAGGTCCACTTCTGCTCTGTAAAATCTCTCCCAAATTTGTTGTACTACCTCGGGGTGGAGTTTCCACTCGCCCCTCAGTATGTTCTGTCTGGACAGCAAATCTGCTCCCACATTTAGGCGTCCAGGGATGTAAATTGCCCTGAGTGACAGGAGCTTGCCCTGGGCCCAAAGGAGAATCTGACATGTCAGAAATACAGCTGACAAGAACGTGGGTCTCCTTGATGATTTATGTAAGAGGCTACCGCTGTATTGTCCACCCGCACCAAGACATGGCAGCCTCAGGAGGGGGTATTTCAGGGCCAGAAATACAGCCATCAACCCGAGACAGTGACTGTGACAACCGAGCTGACGACCCTCCTATCCCCTTAAGCTGGACGACCACTTAAGGCCGCTACCCCGCCCGTCAGGGAGGCATCTGTCGTTAGCAGTCTGCGACAACAAGACGCACCTAGAGTGGGACCCAAGGCAGAAAACCGGGGTCTGAACCACATAGAAAGGGAACGAAGCCTGAGGCGCGTAACCCTATTTAGCCCAGTGGATTTGGCCATTGGAAGAAATCCCCTGGCTTTTGGCCACAACAAAAACGGTCTCATGAGCAGAAGGTCCAGAGGGTTCACCGTGGACGCGTTTGCCCTGAGACCTGGAAATCGTTGATACTGATAACAGTGCAACCTAGCCTGACTTTGCTCAGGGTGATCTGAATGGACTCAATCCTAGCGGGAGACAGTTGTGCCCGCATAGTGATTGAACTCCATATGATGCCCCGATAGACAGTGTTCTGAGTGGAAGAGATGACGCTTTTCTTGGCGCTGAGCCTCAACCCCAGAGAAACAGATGAGCTAAGACGATGTCCCTGTGCTGAACTGCCAGTTCCTGGAACTGCGCTAGGATCAGCCAGTCGTCTACGTAATTCAGAATGCAGATGCCCCGGAGTCGCAAGGAGCCAGCGCTACATCATGCATTGTGAATGTGCGGGTAAAAAAGGATAGGCTGAGTGAAAGAACCTGACCCTGGAAGACTTCGCCCCCGGAAGTGAACCTCAGGAACTTTCCATGTTGTGGCAGAACTTCTAAATGAAGTATAGAAGTGCGTCATAAGATCGATGGTGACCAGCCAAATGAGTTGTAGGGCTTGAGACACGACCGTCTTGACAGGCATCATCTTGGACTTGAACACCCACGGGTAGTTCAAGCTTAAGATCTAAGCCAGACGCCACCCCTCACCCTCCATGGGAAACGGGAAGTATTTAGTGTAATAACCTAACTCTCTCTCTGGAAGGGGAACACATACCATGGCCCCTTTAACCAGGAGATTGAGAGTTTTTTTTTTTTACAAAAAGAAATCCGGTTTACGGTAGTGAGAACACGCCGTTGAAACACGGAAAAGCGGCGAGAGAATTAAATCCTGACGCCCTTATAAGACCCACAGAAAAGGATATATCCGGCAGAAGTTTCCACGCTGCCAGGATCTCTGAGATGGGTATTATATTTTAACACTTCCTGTTGAGGGGTTGTCGGGTGTTTCGCGTCCTGAATAAAATGCAGGAACAGCGAAAACACCCAATTTTGACGGAAGACTCTGCAACACGAAACACCAAGAGGTGGCGGGAATGGAGGGGCTTCAAGGGGGTACCGGGAGGGGTGAAGTGAAGCACGCGCCCCGTCCCGAGGGGAGCTACCCCCTAATCTAGGCGCAAGACCGTCAGGGTTTTCTCTTACTAGAATTTATAGTCCTGAGGGCTGGCAAGGGTGGCGAGACTGTCCCCAATCCCTGGGAGGAGGAGCACGACTCGCCACGCTTTGCTTTTGAGCCTCCCTTCAGTCAGGACCGAGGTGGGTCTGAGGCTTGCTCGTCAAGCGCAGAACCCACACTCAGGTCGTCCAGGAGGTCAGCCTGGTATGCCTGAAAAACAGCATAGTGTGCAGAGCAGCACCAGCCTGACCTGCTGCTTGATAAGCCCTTCCCACTAAAGTGGAGGTTGTCCTACAAGGCTTTGAGGGGAAAGAGGGCTTCTTAAGTGACGATATCGAGCCCGGCGAGAGATAGCCCGCAAGCGTCTCTTCGACCGGCGGCATCACTGAATACCCCCGTGCTTCAGCACCCACGATAGTCGAATATAATGACGTCGAGGGTATGTGAACACGGAAAGAAAATCTATATATTTTTGATATATATATATATATTTTTTTTTTTTTAGGGGTTCTCCATGAGCGAAAAAGCTCTTCAAGGAGGTTATCAAAGAAAGGGAAGGGACCCATGAGGCGTTCCCTTTCTTAGACTGGAAGATAAAATCTATCCCCTAATTGGAGCGTTTGGGGGTCTCTTTTTCGCGTGGCCAGTCCAATCTGGCAACCGCACGAGTAACAACATCGAGCAATTCCTCCGTAGATTTTTTATCGCGGACGGAAAGCTCGGAGGCGGGAAGAGAATAGCGATCCACCTCATGATCCGAAGAAGCGTCGGAACGCGCTTCGAGATCATGTGAAGGACCAGCTGGGTTTGGGGAGAGAGTGAGAGAAAGGGATCAACCCGTCTCTCGCTCCTCAGCCAAATCCATGCACAAGCCCCACGAACGATCTTTTCGTGAGTGCTGACTCCCGGAAGCAAGCGAAGCGAGCACGACGCACTCTGCCTGTTAAAGCAAATCGCAGTGCTCGCAATCGCCCTGCTGCAACGCGAGAGCAGCGTGCTCCACCCCCAAACAAACAGCAAAAAAACTGATGTGTGCCGTCTTCAGCTATAGAGCAAGAAATATATATATAGAAATATATATATATATATATATATATATATATATATATATATATATATATATATATATAATATTTTCTAAACAGAAGAGAAAAATAGAACAACGTTCACTGCACACTGCCTAACTGAATCTATCTCCTAACAGAGGAAAGAAAGTTTTGACAGGGTGTGTGAAACACACAGAAACAGAATCGCTCTGAAAAAAGAGTTTCTGACGACACCTGGTGACGTATCCATTTATAGCCTGGCCTCAGGTGCATCTAATGATTACATCAGCCAAGGCTATAAATTCCGGTCAATGTTCATTGACGTGTTCCACACATTTATTCAGCTCGGCTCACAGCTAAAGCTGTTCCCTGTAGCCCTTAGCAGCGCAACATCGTAGTGAAGCCTTTTGTAAAGGGAACAGCTATTACCCTCTTACCCATTTTGCATAATGACTGGCTGAGGCCTCCAACCTGAAGGATTAGAATAATGGCCAGTGTCAGTGGGTTCAGCTGGGACCAAGCCATCTGGATGGCAGTCAGGGCCTGAAATGCTAAACTGTCCAGATCTGTAAGCTTCTCCAATGGAGGGGTCATAAAGCCACTGGTTCACATCGACACATTATGTGAATGGGTCTCGATCACTCTGGGGAAGTGGCCCACAGATAATGTATGATGATATTCTAATTTGACAGGGCCAGAACAAACACATCAAGGCAACAGCCTGGGTAAATATGGAACTAATAGTTTTATCTTGTTTTATTCTGTAACGACAAAATTAGAAGGGGGGAAAGCAATAGGAAAAATACAATTGCTCAATCAAGGAATGTGCACACAGGGCAATAGCTAAAAAACAACTAAATTAAAAACCACACTCACATTAAAATCACAAAACATGCCTGAGATTGAATTTAGACTAAATCTGCTGGTGAACTTAAACATAATAACAATCGTACAACCGAGTGTGAAAATTAAAAAAAGCTGCAGAGCTGTACAGGTGACACATCATAGCTCAGTTCAGAGCAAAATAGAGTCAAGGAATGTATATGTTCATGTAGGCTTGCAAATATAATTTGTGAGTAAGTCTAGTTTAAAATGCTCCCGCACTCTGAAAGTACCCATCAATTAATAGTGCAGAAAGGGCTGTCATCTGCCTGTAATGATAGGCCCCTTTTCTACTCTAGTTCAACACCATCCCCTTCATCTATCAGAGTGAACTGACATTCAAGCTACCCACCAATCAAATACAGGATGCAATCTAATAAATATATATATATATCTATATATATATATATATATATATATATATATATATATATATATATATATATATATATATATATATATATATATATATATTGTGTGTGTGTGTGCACATGTAAAATAATATAAATATATTTTTTTTCTTTTTACCTGTTCACAAATCAGAAATCAATTAATAAATTAAAATCCCTCTCTGGGAAGCAATTGCACAAAGATTTTATAGTTAAATTAATGGATCTCCTTCTTTTAACCCTTTAAGCACTGAGGGTGTTTTTAAAGATTTCCTGTTTCAGTGGCATACCCAAAATGAAAGGCCTATAACTGAAAAAAAGGAGGGTCAAGTGTTTGGTAACATTGAAGAGAAAACTTTTTTTAATGATATAGAGTAGGATAAATTCTGAGACTCTCAGCCTAAGAAACTGCTGAAAAAACGACAAAAAACAAAAGAGCCAAAAAGGAAATCTTTTCCCTTATTTTTTTATTTTATTTTACATCATACTGTATATATCTGGGTGTAAATAAGGTGGCTTGAAAACACTGCTTTTTATTTCAACCATGTCAACTGTAACTTAGTACAATTTTGTGGTTATTCAACAAAGAAATCCAAAGTTATAGAATTACAAATACAATTTATCCTAGTGTACAAAAATGTGTACACAATCCTCTTAAATCTATAAAACATACTTTAATAATTGTACATAAAAACTAATTACATGTGCAAACTCAAAAATTATGAAAGGTTTAGTAATATGATTTCACAGAATGAGTGCCATTTGTGTCATCAATGAGTCTGTGTCATTTACTTGGCTCCATCTCCTGATGGCCATATGTAACAGTCACCAATCACATGTCTAACAAAGATGGATGACTTTTTGCACCAATCTAAACCCAGTTCAAATCATTAGCTGTCCATGATGCTACATCATTTCCAGTTACAACCAACTGATCCAGGAAAACGAAAGTTTTTATCCAGATTGCAAGATGCCAGATGCCGTGTGCACATTGTGCTTTGTGTGGTTTATTTAAATATATATGCATTCAATTCATTTGTATGTTAGATCATTTGAAAGACAATCACCTCCTCTTAGTGATATTTATGTTCTATTTATTGTTTGTGAAAGTATAAGCGAAAATACATCATATGAGCAACATCTGTTCACATGAAACATAAATATCAAAGACATATACTTAGCTATTACTCCCTATATTTTTGTCTGTGAGTAAAACAAAAATGGTTGCTGGTTGTACTCTACTCTTTGAGAGCAATATATGACATATGGTTATTTGATGAGTTTTACTGATTACAATAATATGCAAAGTGAAAACTTCATAAATTATCAAAATGGAACACTTCTAATGTGCCTGCCAATTTCAAAGCACTTGTTCAGTTTTGGTTATAATGTCTACATGCATTGTAATGTAGAGCTTCTATGTTTTGTTCAATAACGATCAAAGTTCAGCCATGCAACTCTATGTGGCGCAAGCTTCTTCTTATTATTATTATTATTATTTTTATTTGGCGGTTAGCAACTATTTCTTGTGCATTACCGCCACCACTGGACTGGAGTAAGGCATGGGAGATACTGGCTATTCTTTACTGTTATAAACAAACAAAATATACCAGCAATTAAACAAATATTGATAAAAAAAAAAAAAAAACAAACAAAAAAAAACAATTAAGTTAATCTTATATCCTTTTTAAAAGTCCTGTACTTTTCAAAAAAGAAAGTAAAACATCAAAACTCTCCCTTGAACTTCTGTTCAATAGTGTTTTAGTTTCTAAAGACATTTTCTTTGCTTTCAACTCATTAACAAGCCTTTGCCTTGCCTCATTGTATTTATGACAGTACATTATTACATGCTCTACTGTTTCAGGTATATTACTCTGGCAATACTCACAATTTCCATCTCCATGCTTTTTTATTAAAAACATTGTACTATTCAACTTTGTATGACCCAACCTCATCCTAGTCAGCACAATTTCTTCCTGTCTTGATCTGGTTATGTGTATGTCTTTTCCCACTTTCCCCTGTATCCTATATAGATGTCTTCCTGAGCACCCATTATCCCAGATATGTTGCCACTTTTTAATAGTTTTAGCCTTAACTATACTTTTTATCTCTGCTTTACTGTACTTTACATCTATATCTATATTGTGGCGCAAGCTGATAGGTTCTTTGACTTGTTATCTGTTAGCCAATTGACATGTTAAGCCAGTCAATTTTGCATGGCAAAAGCTGATTGGTTATCTGACTTGGTATCGAGTAGCCAATCATCTTGCATCTCTCTCCTTGTGTTTTATTTAAATGGCTCAATTTTACAGTTAAGCTGG
Source organism: Xyrauchen texanus (assembly GCF_025860055.1). Taxonomy (NCBI): domain Eukaryota; kingdom Metazoa; phylum Chordata; class Actinopteri; order Cypriniformes; family Catostomidae; genus Xyrauchen; species Xyrauchen texanus. Next base: position 44,523,916 of record NC_068277.1, read on the forward strand.
TTCTCTGCAGCACACTGTGAGGTTTTCTCTGAAAGATAAGTCTCGATCTATTATCTTTTGGGGGCACAATTGTTATATGCATTTAGCTGGTGGCTGTTATAGTTCAGGTTTTCATTAATGTTCTTAATTCATTAATTTAACATAATTCTCCCTCTAATTACTTTCCAAGCGGCAATGTCTTACCTTGACGAGAGTAGTCATTCTGCTCTGATTTTCACGTCATTAAGAAGTTGCATGTTTCGCTGCAGACTGGTCATTGCTCTCATTTTCAGCATTTGCATATCAAGTTCCCTGCAGCAGGCAATCAGTTTCAGTATTCATGTACATCATTTCATGCATTGGTCCCAGTGTACCCGATGTTTTGCAACCACAACTGTCCCCCACTGTTTTTAAATTGTGTAGGATTTTATATGTAAATAATTCATTTAAGAATCTTCAATCTTCAATTCAACCACCATTGTATGTAGGGAATTTGTGATTTTGTGACAGGATATTTACATCTGCCAGCATTCATCACCAATTATATGTAGGGAATTTGCATAATGGTTAGCTTATGGCTTTGAAGTTATGCCTGTGTCATTTTCCAACCACTAATGCAAAGAATTTAGCTCAAATTGAATCTTGATTTGGGGAATAATATAAGAATTAATCTTTATGTAAGATCAAAGTATTCAACCATCGATGAGTTGATCTGAATGTAATGTTAATTCATATGGTAATACTACTTTCAATGTGATACAAATTGATTTAAACAATGTTTATGGGCATGTGGCTTTAGGATTGATAGATTTCTAGGGACCAATATCATTTGATAAAATACATAATCAAATTCTCTCCGAATACAAACAAAACTTTGCTAATTTACAACATAAAACTAAACTAACACACATAGACAAACATAAAACAGGTTGGTGAATGAGCTGCAACAGAAACTTGAGAGAAATATTATGGAGTCTATAGACCATGCCCTAGGAACCATTGCTACTTAATTTAGTATACCTCGATTTGCAATTGGGTTACCCGAAGTATTTAAATAAAACATCAGCACTTTCTAGCAAAAGTCTGGAGTTTTACTTGCATTTCATTGCATTACACTGCTTTGGTTCTTTGGTTGGGTCTGTAGAAAGTTCTGGTTGTGTTCCATCTACATTTTGGACCTCTGTTTAAGATCTTGAATGCTGGATAGTTCGGTGCTTGAATATATAGGCAGGGCTTTGAAGCAATGACTTCAACATCTTCGGAGAAGTCGGACAGGATGAAGTCTGAAAACTCCCACTTGGATCAGTTTCAGAAGACCTTTGTTCGGTTCGATGGATGGGTGATGGAATGACCAGGTAGAGCCACGGAAGTGAGGCCTTCAGCAAAGGAGATCCGGGACTAAAAAAAACTAAGTTATTATTGTTTAGATTTTAATTTTGTTTTTAATTTTTATTTAGTTTTTTTCATTTTCAATTTGTTCTTTCAATTTAATTTAGTTTGATCTAAATGATCCCTATCTTAAGGAATAATACATACCGATAATAAATAAATAAATAATAAATATATATTTTTTTGTCTCTGTCTGTCACTGCAACACAGTAGTAATTAGCATTCACTGATAAGTTACATCTCATGACTTGACTGCAAATGCTACATCCAAAAATACAGGTAAAGCCCACTGATAATATTAGGGCCATTTAACACGGACGTGATTGTTAATTCACGGAAAACGTGGGGCAGTTTTTTGCACTGCTTGTGCACCAAAAACCCTGTTGCGTTCGTGTGTTATTGTTTAAAAAAAAAAAAAAGAGGTATCATAAATATATATTTTGCACTACCTTGAAGAAGCTATTCGACAACCAAAACTCATATAGTTTATATTCCACAAGACAAAACTGAACTGGTAACTGAATTTAAACAATGATCCGGTTCAAAATGTAACATTACATTGGTTCTAAAAAGATTAGTTCTCTCAATTTAAATTCAGTCATTGTTTACTCTCCCCTGTGTTGTTATAACTCCATTTGATTTTCCTTCTTTTTCTTAACACAAAGGAAAAAATTGTGAAAAGAAAATTGTGCTCAGTACTCTTCTTCAAGCTTCAAAAGGACACAAAAGTGTAATTCAGAAGTCATTGTATTCAACTAATATCTTGTTCTGAAGGAATACAATAAGGTTTGGTGAGAAACAAACCTAAATCTGATGTATTGTTAAGTGAAACTTCATGATCCAGTGTTCCTCTTGGGAGATTTTAATAACTGAATTGTTTGTGTTTTTGCAGAATCTGGAACAGTACATAACCTGCCCGACGAGACTGCGTAAAACCTTGGACAAATGTTTTGGTAATGTGGATGGTGCTTATGTACCGAGGTCACACCCACCATTAGGACGTTCAGACCATAATGTAATCCATCTACTTCCAAAATATAGACAGATACTAAAAAGGTCTGAACCTGTCATTCAGCAGGTCCAGTCATGGACTAAAGACTCAACTGAAAACCTAAGAGATTGCTTTGAGAGTACGGATTGGAATCTGTTTTTAATGATTTTAATTGTAGCAATGTTGTTATGAGTCTCTGAATGATACGATTACCAGTTACATACATTTTTGTACTGAGGCAGTGGTTCAAACAAGAAATGTTAGAATATTTCCAAACAACAAACCCTGGATTAACAAAGAACTTAAACAATCTCTAAATGAGAAAAGAATGGCTTTTTTTAAGTAATGAAACAGACAGGGTAAGAGAATTAAATAAAGAAATTAAATATAAGATAAAGGAGGCACAATTACAGTATAAAGGTAAAATCGAAAATGAATTTAAAACTGGTAATGTCAGAGATGCATAGAAAGGATTAAACATACTGATGGGCAAACAAAAGAAATGGGCACAATTGTCTGATGATGACCCCCATAGCTTTGTAAATAATTTAAATGCTTTTTATTTAAGATTTGACAACAATGTAAGCATAGAGTATAATGTCACTATGACAGAATCTGAACCTTTGAAAATAGAGGTAGGGGAGGTTATCAATGTGCTCCATGGAATCAAACCAAATAAGGCTACCGGTCCAGATGGCCTTAGGGGTATTGTTTTAAAAGAATGCGCAGTACAACTTGGGCATGTTTGTACTAGGCTGTTTCAGATCTTTTTAGATGCTGGTTTTGTGCCAGTAGTATGGAAAAACACTACTGTTATCCCAGTACCTAAAACTTCTAATGCCAGAGCTCCTAAGGACCTTCACCCAATTGCAATTACATCTGTGCTGTGCAAGTGCATGGAGCGTATATTGAGCAAGGAACTTTTAGCACAAATTAACGGCTCTGTAGACCCATTACAATTTGCTTACATGCCGAATCGGAGCACAGTTGATGCCTCCTTGACCTTACTTCATAAGGCTCAGCATCATTTAGATAAAACAAATGCTCATGTCAGAAGTATTTTTATGGATTTTACATCAGCATTTAATACTGTACAGCCACAAATCTTGAAAGAAAGGTTGCGAAATTTAGGTGTAAGTAGCTGGTTATTTTTATGGATTGAGAAATTCTTAAGTAATAGTGTGACCTTCTGCAACTTTGACCAAATCGAGGCTTAAAGGTTCTTGACTACGCCACCTGGTGCCTCTCACACCAAGATATACTTTCCTGCTAAATACCTAATCTAAGGCAAGCAGGTTCATAGAAATACACCCAAGATAGACTAGACAGAGACATGCTTCCAAAAAATAACAATACTTTATTAATCAAATATATAATTAAAAGAGCCACACAGTCATGATAGCGGCACGATAGGTGCAAACAAAAAGGCTTGGCCTAAAGGAAAAGACCAAGACTGGTATTGGCTGGTATTGACCAGAGACAATATAATTGACAATACACAACAAGGCAATACTGACTCACTGTCAAGGTAGGCTACCGGTCCGGGATAAACGTGAAGTTCACCAACCGTGCTCTGAACTCTGGTGCCTACAAATCAAATACATATACACCCAGCACACACACACACACACACATAGGCACCGCCACTACAAGCAAGTGATTCAATCAATACTGTGAGGTGCGGTTTTACCACTACAATACGTGATGCAGTGCTCGAAGACGGACCCAGGAACCTCTCCTGTGAGCAGCTACCCTAGTACTCTAGAGGAGAGAGACAGGGACGAAAAAGTTGTTATCTCAAGCAGGGTGGATAGAAGATAAAGCTGGACAAAATTTTAACAGGACTATGTAAAATACTGGAACAGCCAATACCACTTCAGTCAGACGAGGCTCTAGGCGAAGGCCACGGCAACATAACCAAACAAAAGAAAATATAAAATGCAAAAAAAAGGCAAATCTATTGATATTGATAGTTTAAGTGTATTTACACTTAACAAGAGGCAAGGCAAAGCAGCAGGAGCAATCTGCCCACAGACACAAAATCATTAAAATGAGTGCTTGATATACACATGCACAGATAAGTCACATAGGATAACAAACATTTCATAACAAACAGTCTATTTCTTTACCTTAATGTGACATAAAATGACACAGTGGAGAAACAGCCCTTGCGCCGGTCTTCACAATCCTACATAACAGTTGTTACACACAGCATATTCATTAAATACATTTCTATTAAGAGTTAACAATTAACACAGTCATACACTACGTAAGACACACAATCAGACTCATTTTACATGTGTTCAAGGCTATTGGTCCGAACACACTGGTTCTACCCGTAACACAATAAACATTTACCTTTTAGATGTTGCGTCGTAATCGCGATACAGCTACCCGGCGGGTGCCTTGCCCAAGACCTATGTGCAAATGTGCTCATTAAAATGCATATCATGTTCCATCAATGACACCCACATCATGACTCAAAATAAAATGCACAAAAATACCTTCGGTAGTACACAGCACGACTACCCGGAAGCGTCTGGCAATCGATCGGACACAAACAATGCTAAATGCTCAGCTTGCTACATCATATAAACATTTACACATACCTTGGTTGCACAACGGAACCACGTATCGAAACAGTACAAGATTGTAGACTTTATCTGGACCCCAGGGAATCTCTCTTAGCCCGTTGTAAAAACGGTTTTATAGAAACTGGCCTAGCTGCAAATGAATTGTTAGCCACTCAGCGGCTAGCTGAGCACAGTGACGTCAGGGGGCTACCGTAGTTGCAGAGGGACAAACTTCACCCAGACAGTGTCTACTCTGCCTGTTACACTCGGCCCCAACGAGTCTGTGTTAATGCAATTTTATCTGATTCTATAGTTTTAAATACAGGGTTACCACAGGGTTGCATACTATCCCCTCTGCTTTTCTCTGTCTATACTAACGAGCTTCGGTGTAATAAGGATGATCTCACCCTGATCAAATACGCAGATGATTTGGTTTTAATTTCTTGCCAAACAGATAAGAATTGTTCTACCTATTTTGAGTGTATTGAAAGTATTGTACAATGGTTTGACAACAGTCATCTACAGTTGAACATAGAGAAGACAAAGGAACTATGCTGTGGGAATCAAAACAGGAAAGGTATAGCTGGCCCCCCATATGAACAAGTTATTATAAAGGGTATAAAGATAAAGCAAGTCTCAAATTTTAAATATCTAGGTACAATCATTGATGACAAACTTTCGTTTCAGGAAAATGTGGACCATACACATAAGAAAACTAGACAGTGTTTAAGTCTACTTAGGAAGCTTAGAAATGTTGGCATTGATAGGAGGATCTATTGTTTATAGATCTATGATCGAAAAAGTGTTTTAACTTATAATATTGTATCATGGTACGGAAACTTAACAATGAGACATAAGAACAAATTAACACCAGTAATTAATGAGGCAAATAAAATGATCGGCCAAAAACAGTACATTGCAAGAGCTGTTTTCACATTTCATGGAGAAAAGGGCACTAGCAGTACAGTATATTCAGATCAGACTCATCACCTCTACTCCTGCTTTGAGGTCCTCCCACCGGGGCGGAGGCTACGTATACCGTTTGCCAAAAGGAATATTTACAAAAGATCATTTGTTCCATTGGCGGTGACTGTTTTAAATCAAATTCTCAATTGAGGCGGGTACTATAGGTGTGTGAACATGTACATGTTGTATTAATTTGTTTTATTCATGTATGAGTGCTCAATCATTTATGTTTTATGTCTTGATACCAGTGTCAAAGATGAATTTCTGTCCAGTAAATCTGAACAGACAATAAAGTCAAACAAACAAACACTTCACCGACCGTTGATCTCTGCATGTGAGCTTTAGAGCTAATGGCATGAGAACAAACCCTTTAATATGGTGTGTTGCTTGCTCTATGATTAATTACTTTTTGTGAATTAGTTGTTTATGCGTACCTGCTTTGTCCTGAGCTGTGAAGCTTCCCACATTTCTTATGAAAAATACTGTATATTCTTTGGTTTCCCAGCATCTTCTGCACGTTTGAGTTCTTCCCAAGAGTGGCTAAATGATATACGTAGACATACAGCTTTTGACACACAGGACAATTGATGGAAACATAAACAAATATTACAAGAGGTGCAAACATTCATTGATGCTCAAGAAGGCAACACTATAACCAAGGGGATGCAAACTTTTGAACAGGATGATTTGTGTAAATTACAGTAGATTTTGTGTAATGTAGCTTTTGAAGGGCAGTATTACATAAAATATTTAATCTTTTATCTCTTATATTTGCATAGATTATGAAAGAGGTGTAAAAATGTATAGGCCTAAAACAAAAGGGGTATGCAAAACTTTTCAATATACACTCACCTAAAGGATTATTAGGAACACCATACTAATACTGTGTTTGACCCCCTTTCACCTTCAGAACTGCCTTAATTCTACGTGGCATTGATTCAACAAGGTGCTGAAAGCATTCTTTAGAAATGTTGGCCCATATTGATAGGATAGCATCTTGCAATTGATGGAGATTTGTGGGATGCACATCCAGGGCACGAAGCTCCCGTTCCACCACATCCCAAAGATGCTCTATTGGGTTGAGATCTGGTGACTGTGGGGGCCATTTTAGTACAGTGAACTCATTGTCATGTTCAAGAAACCAATTTGAAATGATTCGAGCTTTGTGACATGGTCCATTATCCTGCTGGAAGTAGCCATCAGAGGATGGGTACATGGTGGCCATAAAGGGATGGACATGGTCAGAAACAATGCTCAGGTAGGCCGTGGCATTTAAACGATGCCCAATTGGCACTAAGGGGCCTAAAGTGTGCCAAGAAAACATCCGCCACACCATTGCACCACCACCACCACCGGCAGCCTGCACAGTGGTAACAAGGCATGATGGATCCATGTTCTCATTCTGTTTACGCCAAATTCTGACTCTACCATCTGAATGTCTCAACAGAAATCGAGACTCATCAGACCAGGCAACATTTTTCCAGTCTTCAACTGTCCAATTTTGGTGAGCTCTTGCAAATTGTAGCCTCTTTTTCCTATTTGTAGTGGAGATGAGTGGTACCCGGTGGGATCTTCTGCTGTTGTAGCCCATCCGCCTCAAGGTTGTGCATGTTGTGGCTTCACAAATGCTTTGCTGCATACCTCGGTTGTAATGAGTGGTTATTTCAGGCAAAGTTGCTCTTCTATCAGCTTGAATCAGTCGGCCCATTCTCCTCTGACCTCTAGCATCAACAAGGCATTTTCGCCCACAGGACTGCCGCATACTGGATGTTTTTCCCTTTTCACACCATTCTTTGTAAACCCTAGAAATGGTTGTGCGTGAAAATCCCAGTAACTGAGCAGATTGTGAAATACTCAGACCGGCCCGTCTGGCACCAACAACCATGCCATGCTCAAAATTGCTTAAATCACCTTTCTTTCCCATTCTGACATTCAGTTTGGAGTTCAGGAGATTGTCTTGACCAGGATCACACCCCTAAATGCATTGAAGCAACTGCCATGTGATTGGTTGATTAGAATTGCATTAATGAGAAATTGAACAGGTGTTCCTAATAATCCTTTAGGTGAGTGTATATAGTTTGTGAAAATGTATATTTTATTTTATATTTAGTTTTTCACTATTTAACCACATTTCAGCTTTTTTTAATTTACAACTTCCACGTAGCCTATTCTATCCATATAATTCTGTGTAAATTTAAGTAGATTTGTCATGTACACATTTTAATATTAGAACATAAAATTACAAATACAATCCCCACATCTCAACATTTAAAGGAATGTTCCGGGTTCAATATAAGTTATGCTCAATCAACAGCATTTGTGGCATAATATTGATTATCACAAAAACGTATTTTGACTCGTCTCTCCTTTAAAAAAAGCAAAAATCAAGGTTACAGAAAGGCACTTACAATGGAAGTGAATGGGAAATATTTTGTAAAAGTGTCACAAACTGAAGAACTTCTCCTGCTCACCACCAGAGGTCTCCTTTGCCTGAATTTTAAAGAGCTTGTGAACTACAATTCCCAGCAGGCCTACTCAGACCTATTAAACTCACACCTGTTCACAATTTCAAGGACTATTTAAGCACTGTTCTAACTAGAATCTATGTGAAGACTTGTTTTGCCATTGCTAACATTTCTGAGCATTTATACTGTTGATATTGCCTGCCTATTCACCCACTGTTCGATTCTCTGCTGCCTGCCTTTTGATTACGTCTCGTTCACCTGGATTTATATTTTGTTTGCTGCCTGCCCTGAACCTTGCCTGTTTATGACCACGTCTCTCATCTGTCTACACTGTTCTATTGCTGGAGATTTACCCTGCCTGTCTGTTTATAATTGGCACCTTTTATAATAAACCACACATGGATCTAAACCCCAGGACTTCACATCAGTGCTCAATCTACCCTCTGAGTATGACAACGTTGTCGAAGCCTTTAGTAAGCCAAAGCATCTCAACTCCCTCATCCCGTTCCGGTGACTGTGCTATTGAAATGTTGCCCAGTGCTACACTATTATACACAATATATTACCTTGAGGAAGAACCCTCCTTGTAATGGATGGAGCACCCTCTGGTATCCGCGCCCAGACCTCTGGAACCTTCATGTCTGACCCTTTGACGGGATGCGGAAGATCTAAACGGTCTACCACCAGATGTGTGTTATTGCGTTAGATGCCCCCAGCCGCATTTAACAATCTATGGAGAGGAAACATAGAGAGAAAAAATGCCGCGGCTGGCGCCCAGACTAGTTACGCCCCCACTCAGGGATGTGGGTAACTATATGACATCTCTTGGGGCATTGGGGAAGGTTACGTGCAGTCTGCTGCACCTGCTATTTTCACACGTAACAGCTTGCTTGCACCTGCATCATCAGTCCACGTAACACTTTCATTGTTGTGCCGTTTTTAGATAGGGACCACTAGTGTCACTAGTGTACATCGACACAGCGTTGAGTGAGTGACAGAAGGGGAATGTCTCGGTTACTGTCGTAATCTCCATTCCCTGATGGAGAGAACGAGACATTGACTCTTGAAATTTGCACCCTGATTTGAATGGATTCTCTCTGAAAACCCATAGATGGTAAATATCTGTCCCACGATTTATGAGCTACTTGCTTGTCTGATTGGTCATGGCACTTTGGCACTTTGTGTAATCACCAAAACTTCCACTCTTTTAACCTTGCAATTTTCTGCAGACCAGAAATCCATACATACTTGATCCAAAGGCTTGGTTGTCTTGACACTCAAGCGGTGCTCTTCCATCTGGCTCTGGTGTTTTTCTAATGATGCATCGCTTGCAGCACTTGACGTATTCTTGAACATCTCTCTCTGGCTAGGTAAAACATTCTGCTCTGGCTTTGATCTCCAGCTTCATCATGTACTCCATGCAGGACTTGCTGACTTAATGAGGTTGGGACAAAAGTTTCTTTCCTGTCACCTGATCGTTCCACACACGGTACAATACTCCATCTAGCATCTTCAGTTTAAACTACTGTTTAAGAGTTTTCAGGGTCCTAAGCATCTCTTTTGTCCTATCGCTTCTGGATGGCCTTCTACCATGGGTGTTATAGGAAAGAATCCGAGCCAAAACAGGATCTCCTGACTACCTGTCTTGAAGCCCTTTCATGTAAATACTGGCAGTGTGCCTTGACCGGCAGTACTAAGTTGTGCACATCCTGAGCCAGCCACTTATGCACTCTCTTCTTAGGCCCTGCATTCCACTCTTCACGACTTTCCAGTATGGCTGACACTTTATCCAAGGAAAGTGAGGGACACTTCGGTTCTTGACCCAGGCTCAGTGGTTTGACACTCTAGCACTTAGCACTGATTTGGAAGGTATGTTGCACTACATCTTCCTTGAAATTACTTTCCTCTTCCAGCAAAGCTCTGTATGGCTCTGTCACTAACCTCTGGCTGACACAACCCTGGACAAATCACTGTTGGTTCATTGTATCTGTCACTAGGTTCTTGCTTCCCAGAATGTACTGGATACTGAATTGTATGGCATTAACTTGGCAACCCACCTCTTAGGATATAGGTCAATGTTTTGTTGTCTGTCCAGACAGTGAAATAATAAATTTATCACAGACAGAAATAGACCATACAAGCCTACTACCATCAACTAAGACAAGCCTATTTCAAATCCCATAACAAACCTATGATGGAAGGAGAAATCAACTTCAAACCCATCTTCTGAGCCAATAACTTCAAATGGTGAGCAAGGTAGTTGCTTTGGGCATGCGTGTGGGACTTGTTGGCAAAGGTCTCCCCTTCAGGCACGTGAAAAAGAACACTGCCAAATCCATCCTGTCGATAGAACAAAAGGACGATTGAAATCTGGAAGTGCGAGCACCACAGATTCTATAAGAGCAGACTCCAGCTGATTGAAGTAATCACAATGCTCTTTCTTCTAATCACTGGGGATCAGATTCCTAAAGGCAGACGGCCCTTTTCCATTGATCTTCTGTCCCTTTGGTGCAGCAGTCAGTGTGAACAAAGGTTAAGCTACTATCTATTAGCTACTAAGCTACTATCTGCTTGGTGTGGCAGAAGATGAGCGTCCTTGGTGGTCGACACCAATGTGGAGGACTAGCACCAGAGGAGAGGCCCAGTCACTGCAATAATAAATAATCTCTCATTCCTCCATCTACGATAGAACTTGTCTGAGCTTGAGATAAGGATGTCTGATGGGTTGAACATCTGCCAGATGTATTCTGTGAGAGAAGTCTTTTGCTTTACCACAGTCCAACTGGTTTTTTGAGAACACGCTCTCATACGTACTGTCGAGGTCACCTAAACCAAGTTTGCTAAGGCTCTTATGAAAACTATAGTCAGGGGACTAGCTGAGGTATATGCAGTGTAAGAATTGTATAATATAATGCTAAATGTAATGGGCAGATTTAAACATTTATCCACCATTAATAAGTACGTAAATGTTGTTAGTATAAATGTACACAATATGGATTAAAATAACCGAGTACTTAGCAGGAACAGTATGTGTGTTAGGAATTCAATTAAATGGTCTTCACGTCTACGCGTTCGATCACCATTATAAAAAGGATAAATGACAAATGATCAGATTCGAAATCTGAATAAAGATTCTCCACCATTTAAAATGTAATACAACAGGGTTGTTGTATCCACTCACAATTTATATTTAAGGAATTAGCTTAATAAGGGAATTATGATTAATTCACTTATTGAAAGAATTACGGTATATGTTTAATTACTCTGCCATGCTGAGTTGATATGATGCATTTGTTAATTCTTTAGAGTAATGCTATTCTCATGACTGTTCATATTGAAATAATATCACAAATATGTTTAGATGTGGTTTGAGCTTCAGACCGCTTTTAAAAAGAGATTATTTTTCAAAATATACCAGTCAAATTATCTTTTAATATAAACATGTCTTTATTGCTAATCTAAACATATAGGCAACATGAAAAAGAGGTTGGTGAGTAAATTAGTTACAGAAGGTGAATGAAATTAATTGAATGAATGAGAGAAATTGAATTTATGGAATCTATAGACCACGCCTGGAGAACTAGCGATACTTAATATAGAATAAATACCTCGATTTGCAATCGGGTTACTCAAATTATATTAAATAGACACCAGCACTTTCATCAAAAGTTGGAGATGTACTTGCATTTCCATGCATTGCTTTGGCTCTTTGTAGAAAGTTCTGGTTGTTTCGTTGATGTCTTCGATCTCTGTTAAGATAATGGAGTGTAATGAGGCAGGGCTGTGAAGCGAGGCCTCCTGCAAGGGAGACTTGTGACTCCTCGTCACGTGTGTGAGTCGTAGCGCAGTGAAGAAAAGAGCTTCCTCAGAACTTTATGTTCCAAACTTTCCTGGACTCTACATTGTGCGGATCCTAGGCAGAGGGGCACAGGAGCGAAGCCAGCCAAAGAGGTCTAAGAGCCATGAGGGAAGAGAGGAGAAGAGCAAGGGAGTAAGTTCCTCCTTGGAGGGGAGGTTTTGTTTAGGTGAGGTTGGTGGCACCCCAAATTTAGTCTTTTGCTGGGTCACACGATCACCTCTTTCCCTCCTTTTCAAAGTTGATTTACAATCCTTTGTGCAAAGGCCTCTTAAAATTTCAGCTCGAAAAAGTACATTTTAATCATACATTTTATATAATGAAATCGGTGCAAGAGACATCTGTTAACATCAGCATTGTCTACATAAACAGGCAAGCATTTACATATGAATCATGACATACTTTCTTATTAAACCATGAATGAGGGTTCTAGTAAGTAAGTTTTGCGATTGTGTCCAAGTTCCTGGAATAAGATGAGATGTTCTGAGATACATTTTTATACACTTGAAAAGTTAATTTGTACATTTGAAGTTATGAGTGGAGTATTAGTTTCATGTCCTGATAAAAAGATAACACAAAGGTATATTTTCAAAGAAAGTCTCACGGTGGTCATTCAGTAAATAATTTTAAGTGTTTGTGTGTTACTCTTCGGCTGGATGTTGACACCACCACAACCCACGAGAACAATGTCAGTGCATGTCTCGCTATGTTCAAGTGTGACTCGTGCACTCTTCAACTTAAGAGTTGCCTTTTCATTCATGGTACAGGCCATGGACTCATGCAGTGTGAGTGGGTGGAATGTGCTATTTTCCTGTGACTTTCATTGAGATGTGGCTTCCATCTAAAGCACCAACACACTGTGGTACTCCCCATCGCTGTTCAAAAAAACTAGCCATTTTGACCAATTTCCTGGCATATGGGAACTTGATGTGTACAGGGAGAAGTACCTTATTCACTACATTGCAAAAATCTTTCACACAGTTGAAAATAGTGGTTAGGCTTACCCCAAAAATGTGACTTACACTTCTGTATTCACTTCCAGTGACCAACTTCCATAGCGCAATGGCTACCAGAACATGAAGGAGACGATGGCAAATGTAATCCAAAGACTCTTGGGAAACACAAAAATTCTGGATAAACTGCGTCGGATTAAATCCAGGAACGATGGTATCCCACCAGTGGTGTGCTCGGGGATATGCCTACAAAATGTCTTGCCCTAATCCACAGAGCTATCTGTTAAAAAATGAACAATTGAAAAATAAATTGGTTTCAATGTGATTATTATTATTATTATTAGAGCGTACAGCAATAGCTAACTTAGCTTAACTGAGCTACCTCATCCTAACGTTAGCGGTAAAATATATAAAATATTAACGCATACTTACTCTTCTCCGTACCGTTGTCATGCCTTGCGAGAAGCTGCACTAACTCCTTGCAGACAATGAGCCAAACGATCGAAAGTGAGGTAAGTTTGTCAAACTAAAAACGGAGATCTGACATTTGCTGCATATGGCGCCATGTTTGTGTCTGTTGTGTAACTTCTGCATCGTTGATGACATAGTGGGTTCAGCTAGCTTGTCAGTCATCCGTCTACCCCTCTCAGCTAAAGGAGTAAACAGATCAAACATATTCTGGCCTCTACCAGCCATTTTGTGTGGCGTGATAACTTAAATTGGACACAAACAATATATGCAAATATACAAAATACACAAGTGTATAGAATGTAAAATTCAGATATACAATTAAAACAAATTATAGACTTCAGAAAAAGGTTGTGTGTGCAAATGTCCAGTTAACATCACTTGACTCACTGCTGCACAGATCCTCTGGTTACACGGTATGGCACTTCAGGCGTCACGGCTCACTGCTTGGCCCCGTTATCGGCTGTGGCTGACCAAATGGATTTGGGTCACGGCACCAGTTTTATGTAGCAGAATTAAAGTGGCAACCATGGAACAACATAGGGACACAGCCACACAATGGATGGGGATGATTGAAGACTTAGATTATTTCCTTTAACAAAAGTAGCATGAGGCAGAATTAGCACACACACATTGGCAAAGCTACTCTCTCATCCCCTGTTAACATCCACCATGCTTCTGATAATGAAAGCCTGCGGGGAAGTGGTATAGTGTCCTAAGGTGTGCCACTAATTAGAGCCCCACCTACAACAATCAGTAGGAATCCCCAAAAGGAACCATAGAAAACTAAAATAAAAATACTAAATAACCTATACATTATAAACAAGTTTTGCTGAAATGAACTCCATAAACAACATATTATGACATATTGAATTGTTCAAAACAAAATTATATATATTAAATAAACCGGCTACATAAGCTGTACTGTATTTTAAGTCATGTGGCAGTCTGACTAAATGCTAGAGAGATCATGAGGCTGCTCATAAGATGAAGAGAGCTTCTCGTCCCACTGTAAGCCACTACAAAAGTTCAAATTGACCAGGGAACTGAGCATTTCCCAATATAATTTTTCTGTCTGAGCAGCAGCTACAACCTGCGAACAGCCTATTTTCATGGGAGCAAGACACCTTATAAGAACTGCCGGTATGAAAGAATAGCTGCAGGTACTGTAATGTCATTTTTGCATCCTTGCCCAAACATTCGAGCAAATAATGAAGTTATGTGTGTTAAGAGTTTCTGGTATAAACCTAACCAGATAATGTCCAGAGCACTTAAGGACAAATAAGCATTTTTTTTAAATGTTTGTGTCTTGTATCTTATTTATTGTTATTAATTTGATCATGCTTTGGCTTATCCCAGTTGTGTTGTAGCTTAATGTTTCTGTACTGGGGCTTATTTCCATTGTACTGTGGATTTTTTCCATTGCGTTGTGTCTTAATTTAGTTGTATTGCTTCTTTTTTACATTGTATTTTCAGCTTCAATTTGCATTACTGCTTTGGTTTTGTTGTGCACCTCTTGAAATTTAGGCGCCCTGTTTGGCTTATTATCAGTACAATAATGCTTACCCGAATCAGTTTCTCAGCTCGCAACAGGTCTACAGATCGCCATGAATTGAGGACGCTAGTGTGTGTAGTGACTTTATTTCAGATTAAAAAAAATAACCGACAAGAACACTACTTTTGGTCATGTCCTAATTAAAATGAACTTAAAATGTCTTGAAACTTAAAATCTTCTGTGATTGACCCAGTTTTAGTGAGCACTAGTTCTTAAAGTTACATCTCCGCGCTATCATGTCATCTGATGCCTGTCCAATCCTGTCTGTCCAATTCAAGTGCATGGCCAATGTTTAGAAGCAACTGTTCCTATGTTCATTATGTCACCTTGTTACAAAATCTCTGTTTCACCCATCTAGGCGCAACATGGAAAATGTTTTTAGTTACCTAAAATGCAGTGTTTGTGGATGGGAGGCAAATACTTTTCAAAATATTGCATTGGTGTTGACGGGGGCCTAAGACTGTCACTCTGTCCTCTCAGCAAAGTCAGTAAAGTGACCACTTGGACAAAAGGACAGACAAGTGAGCAGTCAGTCACACAGTAGTGATGCAGAGCCCAAGTGAGCAGAGGTGTGTGAGGAGTGCATTGCCATCTCACTCACTCTATACTGTCACCATTGATTCAGATAATGACCTACCTCCCTGCTGTCTTTCAAATTATACCAAGCACTCGATTGCCCTGAGACAAGTCTACCCCCACTTCAAGGTTAAATCTGCTGGACATTGCATAGGCCAGCGATGTTCCTGAAGTCTCCTGCAGAGCCACATACTCTTTCACATACTCTTTCACAGTCACACACATTTCTATGCACACACAGACAAAACACTCACGTGATGTGACTTGATTAAAGGTCAGCTTCATCTTGGGGAAAACTGTCCCTGCAATGTGTCTCTAGGCTTGTTGCTTTTACCAGCATTGGTTCCACCAGCATTCTTCAAAATCCAATCACTGTGAGCGGACACTTCTGTTGCAGCCAGGAAAATGAAGGTCAAGTCGTCATTTTTATTTGTATAGCTCTTTTCACAACACACATCGTTTCAAAGCAGTTTTATGGGAAATCATGCATTAACAAAAATTATAATAATTTAAAATGAAACTAATATCTACAGTATAATGTCTTAAAGTGATCATTGTGTAGTTTGATTAAATATGATTGTAAAATTAGTATAGAAATTAAATAATTAAATAATAATTTAATTTAAAACCCCTGTGAGCAAGCTGGTGTTGTCTGTCACTCACTCGATGATGTGTCGATGAAGTGAAACTAGTGGTTCGATCTTGAGAGCCCCAATCAACTTTGCTTAAAATAGAAAAGGCCAATGAGAATTGGCGAGTAGAATTTGCATGCCACTCTCCGCCCCAGACATACAGGTATAAAAGGAGATGACATGCACCACTCATTCAGATTTTTTCTTCTGCGCCGAATGCATGCTGTGTTCGTCCTCTCACCTCTTTTATATGCTGCTGGATTTTACAGCACATATCAGCGGCCACCCTTGCATGGTCGAGTGTTGTGCTGTCCCTGGGTTTCTCGGCATCTGAGTCTATGGGTGCTAAAAGACTATATTCAAAAGAGTATATTTACTTCTAAAACAGCTTGCACAAACGCCTGGCGTCTTTTTAAAGATATCCTTCCGCATTTGCGCTACTGGATGTGGCCGTTATCTCTCCTCTCTGGACAGCCATGTAATCTGTCTCGAGTGCTTGGGGCGCCAGCACGCAAAGGCAGCTTCCTTGGATGGGTCATGTTCTCATTGTGATTGCGGTCGCGGCTCACTTCCTTCTTCATGAAGCAAGGAGCCACTATGGCTGCTTCCCAACCTGGTGTGTCCTGGGCTAATGCTCAGCCAGCTGGTTCGGCAAGCACCACGGCTAAAATGGAATCCTCCACCCTACCCTGAGCATTCACTGCTGGATGATTGGTTTCTGGGCTAGGAGCATGACTCAAGGCCGTGCCCTGCCCCGGTGCCTTTCTTCCCGGAATTGCACGAGGAGCTAACGAATTTGTGGAAGGTACCTTTTTCTGCCCTTACTCGTTTCGTGGGCTCATCCACTATGACTACCCTCAATGGCGGATCAGCTAAGTGATATGTTGAGCTTCCCCAGGTAGAGCGCACCATAGCGGTGCATTTATGACCACAGTGCTCAGCCACCTGGTGTAATCAAGGCCGCCGGTCAGGCCGTTTCTTCCCTGCATGCCATGGCCATCCTGCAGGTCCACCAGGCCAAGGCGCTGAAAGATGTAGGGTAGGACCGACCCAGGGCTGATGCCAAAACTGCGTACTGTGACCGGCCTTGCCTTACGTGTGACTAATTTCACTGTGCACACCCTGGGCCGGACGATGTCCACTCTTGTGGTCCAAGAGTGGCACTTGTGTCAGAAATTTGTGGAGATGTGTGATGCCAAGAAAGTCCACTTTCTCGATGCGGCCATCTCCCAAGGGGGGCTTTTTGGCAACATGACAAGGATCAGTTCAGTTCTCGAGGGTGAGGAAGCTGACCGAGGCTATTAAGCACATCCTACCACGGCGCGACTCGGCTGCCTTCAGGCCTCCGAAGTCCAGCAGAGATGCGAAAGGCTCTCAAGAGAGACCTATGTTGCTTCTTCGACACAACGTATTGTTCCCTCCATCAGGGAACGGAGGTTACATCCGTAACCTAGACGTTTTTTTTTTCATAATCTAAGCATCTGGAACCTTCTGAATAAGACAGATTTTGACTTTCAGGTGCTATGAGAAATCAAACTAAAATGTATTTAATTAATGCCTTATTTCTATAGAGCTAGTTATAATATGCTGACTGTTCCCATGTACCACTTTACTGGATTGGGACTTAAAATGTTTTGTTTCTTACTCCATAACCGATACTGTTTTCTTTAGTCGTCGTCGGTCGGCAACCGTCCGTCTCGGGAGACGATGGTGTAGCTCGGTGCGTCTATCTGCACCGCCGGGAATGGCTATACAGACCAATTCTAGAGTGGCAGTCCTTGCCGCACTGGGCGCAGGAGAAGGGGGATGGCTGGTCAGGCTGCTGTTGCCGCTGCTTCCGCCTAGCTCTCTTTGCCACGGCAGTGTCGTTTCGTGCCGCTTCTGCTTTGATTGTTACCTGCCGGACTGCTTGTGCGATCATCAGCCAGTCTCTCCCATGCGCTGGGGGCAATGCCGCATTGCTTCAAGTCCTTTTTGCAGACGTCTTTGAAGCGCAATTTGGGGCGCCCTGCGGTTCTGGTGCCTTCAGCCAGCTCGCCGTAGAGGAGGTCTTTGGGGATGCGGCCTGCGTCCATCCTCCTGACATGCCCAAGCCACCGCAGCCGTCTTTCGCTGAGCGTTGCATACAAACTGCTCATGTTGGCTCGTTCCAGCACCTCGGTGTTGGGGATCTTGTCCTGCCACTTGATATGCAGTATGCGACGCAGGCACCGCATGTGGAAGCTGTTGAGTTTCTTCTCGTGCCTTACGTAGGTGGTCCATGACTCACTGCCATAAAGGAGTGTACTGAGCACGCAGGCTTGGTACACGCGCAGTCTGGTCGTCTCAGTGAGGCTAGAGTTGTTCCACACTCGCTGATTTAACTTGGCCATGACTGCGGCTGCCTTGGCGATTCTGCTGTTGATCTCAGGGTCGATGGATAACGAACTTGAGATCGTGGACCCAAGGTACGTGAAGTTCTCAACAACGTCCAGGCTGTACCCGTCGATGGCAGTGTTTGGAGGGGTCTCTGCTCCCTGCATCATGACGTTGGTCTTCTTCAGGCTGATGGTCAATCCAAACTCCTTGCAGGCGTGTGAGAGGCAGTTGACAAGCTGCTGGAGTCCGTCTGCCGTGTGTGAAGTCAAGGCTGCGTCATCAGCGAAGAGCATCTCACGAATGAGTACCTCTGTGACTTTGGTCTTGGCACGGAGACGGGCTATGTTGTAGAGCTTGCCGTCCGACCTAGTGCGGATGTAGACACCCTCGCTGCAGTCTTTGATGGCGTATTGGAGGAGCATGGAGAAGAAGATACCAAAGAGTGTGGGCGCAAGGACGCAGCCTTGTTTCACGCAGCCTTGTTTCACTCCACTGCTGACTGGGAAGGCTTGGGATGTTGCGCCGTTGTAGCATACTGTGCTGTGCATATTCTCGTGGAAGGACGTGACCACTGCAAGCAGGTGCGGGGGGCAACCAATCTTCTGCAGCAACCTGAAGAGTTCGCTTCTGCTGACCAGATCAAACGCCTTTGTGAGGTCGATGAAGGCGATGTAGAGTGGCATATGCTGCTCCTGACACTTCTCCTGCAGCTGGCGTAGTGAGAAGATCATGTCTACTGTTGATCGGCCATCCCTGAAGCCGCACTGGGACTCGGGGTAGATGCGGGAGGCGAGGGTCTGCAGGCGGGCCAGAGCGACGCGGGCGAACACTTTGCCTACAATGCTGAGGAGGGAGATGCCCCGGTAGTTGTTGCAGTCACTACGGTCTCCCTTGTTCTTGTACAAGGTGACAATGTTAGCGTCTCGCATGTCCTGGGGGATGTAGCCCTGTTCCCAGCAGAGACAGAGGAGGTCGTGAAGTGGTTTTAGCAGGGCTGGTTTCCCGCTCTTTAGAACCTCGGGAGGGATTCCATCGCTCCCTGGCACCTTCCTGCAGGCAAGGCAGTCGATGGCTTTGCTGAGCTCGTCCATGGTTGGTGGGGTATCTAGCTCCTCCATGACTGGTAGGTCTGGGATGGCGTTGAGAGCCGTGTCAGTCACCACGTTCAGCGTTGCGTATAGCTCAAGGTAGTGCTCCGTCCATCGCTTCATCTGCTTTTCCTGGTCGGTGATAACCGTTGTAGACCATTGTCTAGCCTGTTTTCTTTAGTAATCATGTTTAAACACAAAACCTGAAATATTGGCTCAGGTTATTACAGAATAAACTCCACACAGTTTGGACATGGTGGCTTTCACAGATATGGCAGCTACTGTATATTTGTTCATGTCAATTGAGGAAATCGTCTTAGAGAGTTGTGACAAGGAAACTGTCTGCAACAGCCAACAGAGGGCAATTATTTTGTGTCCTAGATGAGGCTTTTGGCCAAACCGTGGATATGTAAGTGTATGTATTTAGGTGTGGAAAGGGAGATGGTGGTAATGATAACACTTGAGAGAGAAGTGAGTGGTCTCCTTGCTCTCCTTGATCTCCCTTCCTTTCATTCTGCTTCTCTCTCTCTCATACCTGTCTTTTCCCCACTCTTCCTCTACATAAAATATACCATAAACCCAACAGTAGATGAGACGTTACATGATGAAACGGGTAGAAACAGACACAGATCACTGCCTCTCCTCCAGAGACTCTGTTTTATGTTTACACATTGTGAGTGGCAGGACAAGTTAAATCCACACTGAAAGATGCAGGAAAGAGCCACAGCCTATCACTAATTGGCACAGTGACTTGAAAGGATGGTGAAGAAGTGCTCTATTTCAGATAACAAACAGCTCGCATACACCCTATAGGGACAAACACTGCTGTGCCCTCGTCAACAAATCTGACTGAATGTAAGATAGATTTTACTGCATTTGTGTTGTGAGTGAATTATAATTTTTTTCATTATTATTATTATTATTATTATTTGTTTACTCTGAGTATTGTGAGAAATGTAAGAAATGATTATTTTAGACTGGATTGAATAAACAAAACACACGTCTGATCTTTCAGAGGCAGCCATAATCTGCTGTGCCTGAGACCTTTTAAAAAAGGAGATGATGAATCAAGATGAGAAGGAGCTAATGCCTTAATATAAATACAAGCCCATTCTTATAGCTATAAATACATCCCATATATTTGTGAGACTGATTGAAGACCTTTAACAATAACATTCGTTATTTTCAACACAAATTCAATTACTTAAACAAGTGCAAGGTACGTAAACAAATGAATGTCACAACCCCCTTTCCACCCATACATATTCTCCAAATATCTCCAATTACATTTGTCCCTCATTAAAAAAAAAAAAAAAAGTTATTGCTATTTCGGCGCTGAAAATTCTGCCTTTTTCTGTGAAAGTTTATTAAAGAACAATTTCAAGTTTGTTACAGTGTATGCACAAGCAACTGGACTTTGTTTTCTCTTTGTTGAATCATTTAATTTAATTAGTTGCCCAATTGGGTATAATTTCCCACCGTTTAATCCCCCTCACACTTCTGGTGTCATTTCACAGCGCGTGAATCGATTTAATACTGATGTTTTAAAAACATGTCACTTCAAATACTTACAGAAGCATCTCTATATTAATGAGCTATAATTGTTAATTAAATATACTGTATTATAGTTGTCACAATTTCCAATTCACAACTTACAATTTGAGCTACACAAATTGAGTGTGGCTGTGTGTTCATGTGTAGAAGTGTGACTGTGTAATGTTCTTTGCGATCTACTGCATTGTCTGAGACGTATGATCTCTTTTATATACATGACTGTGTGTTAAGCACCTGCATCCAACCATCCAGGTGTCTGTGGCATGTTTATTTGTTCTCAAACTATTTAAAAAGATAGGGTTTTATTGTTTTTGTTATATGTGCGTTTTGTTTTTCAGAGGTTCTTGATTAAATTGTCAAATGCTTTATTGTAGGTGTTTCCCGGAATTATTAAAAAAAATATATATACAGGTGAAACTCGAAAAATTAGAATATCATGCAAAAGTTCATTAATTTCAGTAATTCAACTTAAAAGGTGAAACTAATATATTATATAGACTCATTACAAGCAAAGTAAGATATTTCAAGCCTTTATTTGATATAATTTTGATGATTATGACTTACAGCTTATGAAAACCCCAAATTCAGAATCTCAGAAAATTTGAATATTACATGAAATCAATCAAAAAAAAAGGATTTTAAATACAGAAATGTCAGCCCTCTGAAAAGTATAATCATGCATATGTACTCAGTACTTGGTTTGGGCCCCTTTTGCATTAATTACTGCCTCAATGTGGCGTGGCATGGATGCTATCAGCCTGTGGCACTGCTGAGGTGTTATGGAAGACCAAGATGCTTCAATAGCGGCCTTCAGCTCTTCTGCATTGTTTGGTTTCATGCCTCTCATCTTTCTCTTGGCAATGCCCCATAGATTCTCTATGGGGTTCAGGTCAGGAGAGTTTGCTGGCCAATCAAGCACAGTAATACCATGGTCATTGAACCAGGTTTTGGTACTTTTGGCAGTGTGGGCAGGTGCCAAGTCCTGCTGGAAAATGAAGTCAGCATCTCCATAAAGCTTGTCTGCTGAAGGAAGCATGAAGTGCTCTAAAATGTCCCGGTAGACGGCTGCGTTGACTCTGGACTTAATAAAGCACAGTGGACCAACACCAGCCGATGACATGGCTCCCCAAACCAACACAGACTGTGGAAACTTCACACTGGACTTCAAGCATCTTGGATTGTGTGCCTCTCCATTCTTCCTCCAGACTCTGGGACCTTGGTTTCCAAATGAGATGCAAAATTTGCTCTCATCAGAAAAGAGGACTTTGGACCACTGAGCACCAGACCAGTTCTTTTTTTCTTTAGCCCAGGTAAGACGTTTGACATTTGAAGCCCATGTCCAGGACCCGTCTGTGTGTGGTGGCTCTTGATGCAGTAGCTCCAGCCTCAGTCCACTCCTTGTGAAGCTCCCCACACATTTGAATGGCCTTTTCCTGACAATCCTCTCCAGGCTACGGTCATCCCTGCTGCTTGTGCACCTTTTTCTTCCACACTTTTCCCTTCCACTTAACTTTCTATTAATGTGCTTTGATACAGCACTTTGAGAACATCCAACTTCTTTTGCAATTACCTTTTGAGGCTTTCCCTCCTTGTGGAGGGTGTCAATGATGGTTTTCTGCACAACTGTCAGGTCAGCAGTCTTCCCCATGATTGTGAATTCAACTGAACCAGACTGAGAGACCATTTAAAGGCTCAGGAACCCTTTGCAGGTGTTTAGCTGATTAGAGTGTGACACTTTGAGCCTACAATACTGAACCTTTTCACAATATTCTAATTTTCTGAGATTCTGAATTTGGGGTTTTCATAAGCTGTAAGCCATAATCATCAAAATTATATCAAATAAAGGCTTGAAATATCTTACTTTGCTTGTAATGAGTCTATATAATATATTAGTTTCACCTTTTAAGTTGAATTACTGAAATTAATGAACTTTTGCACGATATTCTAATTTTTCGAGTTTCACCTGTATATATATCAAAGAGTTAGTTTAAAGTGTGTGTCTTACACCTTTCTATTAAATGTCAGGACTTTTAAAATAATAATTTGTAAAACTGCATGTACATAAAAAAATGTAATTTATGAAATGTGTCATTTGATTAAAGTCTTGAAGTCTGTCCCAGATGCACACTTTTATCACTCATGCACCCTCATGGGCTTGCTGACTAGCACCCCACTTGTCTGTACTCAATTACATCAATAAAGTATGCACATGGAGGACTGCAAGGGTTTTGTGTACCATTTGGAACAGGACCTAAGACTAACCTTCTGCCTAATATCTCTGATTGTGTTTCATGGAAAATAGTGTAGTGAGAATCACCCTGGTACCAATTAAAATGAACTGGGCCTCATGCAAAACACCAAAGTATTGTGGTGAACATCAGTTAAGATGGCATTCCAGGGTCCAGTTTATGGCAGGGCTCCTCACTAACTGCTGGTGTGGAAGATGTGCCACACTATGATTGAATCCTTGGTGAATGAACATGAACAAATGTTCAGCAACATCAGTTAAGATGCTACCAGAATCCTCTTGCAGGGCAAAAATGGGGACCTTCTGCCCCACCAACTCATTCTAAAGGTAGGCATGAACTGCCATAAATTCCTTCAGAATCTCCCAGATGCAAAGCAATAGAAGGCCACAGAGATCTATGCATACCTTAAGTTTGGAGGTCTTAAATTAATAGAAACTACAACACATCTACTTCGTTTCATGAAAAGCACAGTTCATGTTAATGGTTGTTGACTGTAGTTCAAACAATATTTCATGGTTCAGACCTATTAACAGATAAACAAATGCATGGATGATGACTTAACCATTTCTTATTGTGTTTGGTCTCTATCTGTTCCAGACGATGCCTTAAATAATTTGAAAGAGGTTTGGTAAAGGAATAATGCATGGGTAAAACGTTAAAGACTCTGTTTTAACACAGTATTTTATGCTATGCAAATGAGTTCCACACCAGTGTGGGCAGCACTGGGGCTACTTCAGACACCAGTGCTGCTCACTAGCTGAAAAAGGGCCCCAGCATTGAGGGACCTTATCTGACCCTTACAGCCCCTGCAGCAGCGCAGCCCAGTCCACAAAGGACCTCTGAATCAGCAGACGTTGCCTGTCCCACACAACTTCTCAGTGACGCAGCCAGCCTGCAAAGGACCCTGTAAAGATTCAACTGACCCAGCTGCCTGGTCCACTATTCAAGGACCCTCTTGGCGCAACTGAAGTTCAGTATCCTCCAGCCCAGCGTTGCAACGGCTACTGGATCGCAACTCTGCACCCTTCCCACTGCACGCTACCCGCATCACCAGTGGAAGACGTCTCTACTGCTGGACAGATCATCCGACTGTGTGGAATGTAACTATAAACTTACAAAACCTCTTTCTAGAGACATTGGCTTTAGTTTATACCTGCAGTATACATTTTTCTAACTTGCTTAGATAACAGTTACTGTACCTGTGTTCAGCTTGTTTGAAATAATAGGTATATTATTTGTTAAATGATAAATAAGCATTATTTATCACCATTTTGCCAGAACCATTAGGTGGTACCCCATAAGCAGCATACCCATACAATTCTCTCCCATTGCTACATTCAGTTCAACAGCATTGCATTGTCATATTATACATGCAGAAGAATTAAAACATGATTTGAATCTAGGATTTTCCCAATCTTAATCCTGGAATCCACAACGTCATAAATGGAAAAAGTTCAGGTGTCAGTAAGTCTTGATCCCATATGACTTGAAAACTTTTCTGCAAAGAGGCCCTAAGTTCAAAGGTCGAACAAAATTCTGTCCTCCGATATAAACCAGTTTGCTACACTTAGGCTCATCAGATCGTGTGACATTGTGATCATTGTTCAGCAAACAGCATCTTAAAAGGACATTCCTTAATCCAGAAACATCTCACAGTCTCAGTACTTTGCTGAATCAATCCTATAAAATATACAAGACCGCATGGACACACACACAATGCCTACTCTTGCTAGGTAATTCTGAAAATGTCTTTGAACTGTGGTAACATGTATAACTGACAAATTAATTATTATAGCCTGATGTACCTCTTTAAAATGTGTGAAATGTTTTATCCATGTGGTATAACCAAGGAATTAACCAGTATGATTTGTAACCAGGGATTTTCACGT
Organism: Xyrauchen texanus; assembly: GCF_025860055.1. Classification (NCBI taxonomy): domain Eukaryota; kingdom Metazoa; phylum Chordata; class Actinopteri; order Cypriniformes; family Catostomidae; genus Xyrauchen; species Xyrauchen texanus. Next base: position 44,549,457 of record NC_068277.1, read on the forward strand.
TTTGTTAACTACATGTATTATATCCATGAAAACAATTTCATGTTTAGTATGTAAGCGTTCGCTGGCGTATGCAGAGAAAGTTGATGACAACGAATTTTTGTATATGTATTTTGAACCATTTTCAGGATAAAAGTTCATGATTAAATATGGAATATTTTTGATCAGGATATTTGTAAGAATCTGAAACAAAGGACCATAAATCAACTGTCAGAAAAGACAGCCCAGTTGACCATGTGAATCTGAAAAGTCACTTCTGATTTGCGCAGGACACCTTCGGGGATGCGGCCAATTCCAGTTCAAATGTTTCCAAAGAGGAAGAACACGCCCTCTTCATTCTTCCTCTCTCTGCTTCTGTCGTTGTCTCTCATCTGGTCTCTCCTGACTGCTCTGACTCTTCCCTCATGGTCTTCTCTGGATCTCATCGACACCCGATTCAGGCCATGTGAGGTCTAAGGAAGCTCGGGACTCAACGCCCCGAGAAAGCTCGTCACTCTCTGCGGTTCACACTCCCATGAAAAGGCCCCACTTCAAAGCCAACCTCATCATTCATACAGACAATAACTTCGATCTTACAGAGGTCCAAAACATTGATGATACAAACTTTTGACCAAGAACAAACCAAAACAAAGAACGCAAGGTAACACCACTACACGCAAGTACATCTCCAATATTGTGCTCAAAGTGCTGTTGTATTAATTAAATAATTTGGGTAATACAATAGCATATCAATGTAGACTCTGTAGGATATAACATATATATAATTTAGAGAGGTGTAGATGGGAACATTTAGTGTCCGCATTCTCACCATAATATGTAAGGGAATTTGGGGTCTTGAAATATGTGAGCTATGAACTAAATAAAACTGTCCTTATTCTACATTATTATGTCATTAAATATATAATGGAATTAGTCGCGTTCGACAACCATTATAAATTAGATAAATTACAAATATCTACATTATTTGTCTGAATAAGATTCTCCACCTTTGAAACTGTAATGTGGTGATTTCAAATAATAAGTCTAGTTTTGTCCACTCACACTTTCTATTGTAAGGAATTATCTTTAATAAGTGAATTATGATTAATTAACTTATTGGAGTAATATTATCCTCTTGGATTAATGAGTATAATATCACACGTATTCAGGTACAGCGTTGAAGCGAAATCTTTTAGAAACAGTGACGGGATTATTCATCATAAGATACCACAGTCAAATCATCTTTGAATACAGACAAACTTTATTGCTATTCTAAACATAAATCTAATCTAACATATATACATGATGAGACAGGTTGGTTAGTAGTGACAGAATGTGAAATAACTGATCAGTATAGTGAAGATGAACTCTACGGAGTCTATTGACAATGCCTTAAGAACCATTTCATCCTTCTTTGAGTCTACATCGATTTGCTATCGGATTACCCAAATCATTTGATTAATATACTTTGAGCACAATATTGGAGATGTGCTCACTTGTCTTTGTGGTGTTTCCTTATATTCGTTGAAAGGTTCGGAAAGGTTCTTGGTGCTTGGCTGAAAGTTCGCTCCGTCAATGTTCTGACTTCTGTGTGATCTAATTTATTGTCTGTATGAATGATGTTAGCTGTGAATTGAGGCCTTCTCAATCCTTCTCGGGATATCAAGTTTCCGTGGGCCTCACATAGCAGAGGGTTATAAAAAGGCTATAATCCTTCGTTTGTCAGGAATGCAATTTAACACAGTTCAAAGCAATTGTCAGAATTACCTAGCAAGACTAGGTATTGTATAAATCATGGATTTAAATGCATTCTGTACATTTTAGATGGTTAAATCAGTAAAGTACTGTGACTTTGTGTAAAATATTCCTGGATTAAGCTGAAATGTATTAGTATTCGAGTCATGCAAATCTGATGGACTTTTGGAAGCCTTACAAAGGAAAGTCTACTTTAACCTCTGTGTGGGGGTCTCCACCGAGGTCAGGCTGCGGGGTCTTTCTGACCAATGAGGACGCTTAAGCAGCTTAATTTATGACGGTGAAATATTCCAAACGGAAAGGCTGGGTTTTTCCATTTCAAATCATGTTGTTGGAATTCTTCTACATATATAATCTTACAACTCAAAGAAGGATAAATGGTCCTTAAGGCATTGTCAACAGACTCCATAAAGTTCATTTTCACTGTATTGATCATTTATTTCACATTCTGTCACTCTTTTCACCAGCCTGTCTCGTGTATATACTGTATGTGTTAGATTATATTTATGTTTAGAATACCAATAAAGTTTGTCTGTATTCAAAGATGAATGACTGTAGTATATTTTGATAAATAATCTCATCCCTGTTTCTAAAAGATTTCATTTCAAAGCTGTACCTAAATATGTGTGATATTATTTTCAATAAGCCATGAGAATAATATCACTCCAATAAGTGAATTAATCATAATTCACTTATTAAAGCTAATTCCTTACAGTAGAAATTGTGAGCAAATACAACAAGACGTCGTATTACAATTTTAATAGTGGAGAATAATCTAGTTATTTGTCATTTATCAAATTTTTATAATGGTTGTCGAACATGACTATTAGGTAATGAAATGTATAATGGAATTAATGTACAATAAGGACAGTTTAATTTTGTACATAGCTCACATATTTCAAGACCCTAAAATCCCTTAAATTTAGCATACCAGAAGGCTCTTTAAAGTTCCTTTCTAAATGTCGGATACCAAATTCCCCTACAGCATTTATCCATTCTGAGTTCAAATCATTTATTTGTTTTATTGTTTAATTCAGTACTTTCCTTTTTGGTTATTAGTTTATTATCTTTAGCAGTGCATATTCATTATTAGCATTATTAATCGTTGTGGTATTTACTCTTGCATATCTATTGTTAATACATTTCATACATTTTATTACAACTGTGTCTTCATTGTGTTGATCATCAAAGGCTCTACTAGTTGTCTAGGCTCTCATAAAACCTTCAGATAAATCAGCTGACCAACTCCCTCTAGTTTACATTCATTCTAATTTATCAAACAGCTCTTTTGGGAGTTAACTTAAATTCTTAAGATAGTATTCTTAACTGGTTCCACGTATTGCAAAGGGGGAGGGGTCATCTGATACACTCATAACCACACCTTAAGTGACAGAAATCACTACATCATCAGTGAATTGAGTAGAAACCACTACAGTATGTGGTGATTTTTTTTTTATCACACTTCACTTAAGGTGTATGTGTTTGTGATTGGTAATATCAGACAGCCCCTCTCTGCATCCTCAGGGCACCAGCTAAGGAATTTCAACTTAACAGTATAAAAACTTATCCAAATGGACCACTCAGTAAATTTAAAATATGTAAATTGGAGGGAGTAGGTAATCTGACTTATATGAAGGATTCGAGAGCCTAACCCTTTAGAACTCTTCTGTATCATCAACACAAGTAACGCACAGTTTTAATAAAATTAGTTTTATTTACAAAAAGGGTAATCAAGAATAACTAACAAAAACCACAAAAATGGTACTAATATACTAAAAGATCATATAAATTAATTGGTAAATAAAGTGCATATGATGGAAACATGTAAGTGGTTGAATTGGATGTACCAATGGCAAAGTATGCCTATTATCCTATAGAAAGGTAAATTGCTGTTTCTCTGTTAATTCATAGAAAAACCTTGTTAATATTTAAACAAATAACTAAAAGTTTATTTGCTAGACATTTGATAGACAGGTTACGCAATCTAAGGTACATAAGATAATCATAAACTGGTAATTTACACTAATGCCAAGGCCTCTGGAAAGAGGTTTAGTAGTAATATTCACGATCTACTTGATCGATTTATGAGTTCGGTGATGGTGACGTCTTCCACTGGGGCTAACGGCCACATTACAGTGGAAGGAGCTGGATTATGTTTCAACAGCCTTGGACATGAAGGAGCTGTGGAATGCTGATCTCCTGGAAGCCACAAGAGTGTTCTTGCAATCTGGAACATGCAGATATACAGCCCTTATATCCATGCAAGATTCATCATCTGGAACTGTTATATTTTAACATTAGTTTTTTTTTTCCGGTAGTTGTAACCATTTAACAGTAGGCTATAACATGCAACCTTATGATGATCACACTTCTAACAGAAGCGTTAAACTTAAGTGAATTTAAAACAAACAAATTCACAAGCAAAACAACATTCAGATTATTGTTATTTTTTTTCAGTGACATTTCAATGTCCTTTTTTTAGATTCCCCCCCCCAAAGACCATGAGAAAGATTACTGTACGTAATCATTAAGCCATGCAGGCTTTTTCCTGACCCTGGCAGGCATCCGCACATCACCGGAGGATTGTACAGGTCCCGATTCAGGTACCGGAACAGAACTGTCAATGGTATCTTTTACCCTGTCAGGAACCAGTGAAAGATGAGTAGCGTTCCAAGTGCGTCCATCTTCCAGTACATACGCATTTGCACCAGCTCTCCGTACCACCCTGGCAGGTCTATGGAACTTTGACAGTCCTTTCATGACATGGAAGGGTTTCCGTACTCTTACTAGGCTTCCCTCTTTGATCTTTGGTACTTGTGCACCTCTCCTCGCATCTGTGTAAACTTTTGATGCATTTTGTTTAGAGATGACACGCTTGCGCAGTTGTTTTTCTGTCAGCAGAGTAGCTTTGCTTGCTGGACCGATGTTCACCTTTGTGCGCATTTTCCTATTGAACATGAGTTCATATGGTGACACTCCTGTTGTACTGTGTGGGGTTGCACGGTATGTAAGCAAGAAGTCCTGTATGAATGATTTCCACGGTTTCCTCTCTTGCTCAGCAGTAAGAAGAGTTTCTTTGAGAACGCGGTTCCAGCGTTCAATAGCTCCGTTTGCTTGTGGGTAATACAAAGACACTTTCCTGTGTATAATATCTCTCACTGCCAGAAATTCTGTGAACTCGCTGGAGGTAAACTGCGTCCCATTGTCACTAATGAGTTCTGTGGGGTTGCCGAGCGGGCAAACACAGCAGACAGGAAGGTAGTGACCGCCGTGGTTGTGATTGAATGTGTAAAAGCCACCTCCGGCCACTTTGTATAATAATCAATCAGAGTCACTGCATAGCGGCAGTCCCAGTTCGCTGACTCAAACGGCCCGACTATGTCAATTCCTACTTTCTGCCATGGACCGTCTGGCAGTGAAACTGGCTGAAGTGGAGCATCATGCGTCTTAGCGCTCTTATCATTCATCTGGCAGGTCACACATGCACTAATGCTGTCCTGCACCAACATGTCCATGCCGGGCCACCAGTATAAGTCACGCAGCCTCTGCTTGGTGCGCACAACACCCTGGTGAGTTTCATGTGCCAGATCCACCAGCTGTTTTCTCAGGGCCACAGGCACTAGCCGTCGGTGAGGGCCCCTGTATATTGTCACATCTTGAACTGAGAGTTCATCTCTAGTAGCGAAGTAGGGTTTGAGCACTGCAGGTAGAGACTTTGCTGTTTTAGGCCACCCCTTTTTCACCTGTGCCCTGATGGCAGTAAGCTCTGGGCATGCTTCACATGCCACAGCGAAGTCCTTCACTGAGAGAGCTTTCAGTTCTGTATCCAGCAGAGCTACAAGTTCGGGTTCAGTCACTGCCTCCGCATTCTCTTCTGATGGTAGAGGCAGACGGGAGAGACAGTCAGCAGCATAGTTTTGTGCTCCTGCACGATACACCACATCGTACGTGAAGCAAAGGAGTCTGGCTGACCACCGGGCAATACGCATTCCTCGCGCCCAAGTCCTTTTGTGTGTAGCAGTGTAGTCAGAGCCTGGTGGTCTGTACGCAGTGTAAATCTTGTCCCCCATAAAAACGTCCTCCACTTTTCCACAGCCCACACACAGGCTAACGCCTCCTTTTCCACAATGGAGTATTTTCGTTCGGCAGGGGTAAGTGAACGTGAGGCAAAAGCAACTGTGCGCTCCGTGTTATCAGCATGCATTTGTGTCAGTATGGCCCCCAACTCATAATCCGAGGCATCTGTAGACACGATCGTAGTAAGGCTGGGGTCAAAGACGGATAGCGCTGAACTGGTTACAATGCGAGTCTTGACCGTGTCAAAGCTTGACTGTGCTGCTGCCGTCCACTGAAATATGTCGATCACGCAGGCAGTCTCGCATGGGCTCCACCAGAGATGCATAGTTTTGCACAAATTTTGCGTACCAGGCTGTGAGCCCCAGGAATGAGCGCAGTGTGGTGGCGTCGCTAGGCGCTGGAGCCGCTGTAATAGCCTTGAGGTGATCTTTGTCTGGCAGCAAACCCTGAGCTGAGATGGTGTGTCCAAGGAACCGTAAGCTTGTCTGGTTGAAGTGACATTTTTCATTGTTGAGCTGGAGACCAGCTTCCTTTAGCGCAGCAAGCACCATCTGCAGGTTACGATCATGCTCCTCCTTTCCTGTGCCATAGACTATTACATCATCCAGATAATTCTGGACCCCTTGAGGTCTTTCAGGACCAGAGACATCATTTTAGAGAACGCACTTGGAGCTGAACACAGTCCATATGGAACCCGACGAAACCTGAACAGCCCTTCGATGCGTTATAAATGCAGTCATATCTCTGCTTTCCTCTGCCAGTAACACCTGATGATAAGCATTTGCTAAATCAATGGTGGAGAACACAGTCGCTCCACACATTTCAGAGAAGAGATCATCCATATGTGGAAGTGGGTAACTGTCCATCACTACCGCCTTGTTTGGTTCACGTAAGTCCACGCACATTCTCACTGCACCATTCTTTCTTCGTGTGACAACGATGGGTGATACCCATGGAGATGCATCAATCCTCTCTATTACATCCATTTCTAACAATCTCTCCAATTCAGCAGAAACAGCTTGTTTAACAGAAAGTGGAAGTCTCCGCAGCTTTTGTTGAACAGGTTGGACGTCTTTCCTGACTTTTACATGGTGAATGAAACCTTTAGCAAGTCCTAGCTTCTCCCCAGTCACAGATTCGGCTTTGATCTCTCTGATTTCTGTTACTGGACCCGCAGGTGAGAGCACGCTGTTGTTGTCAATAGAAAGTCTCAGTGCTCTGAATAAGTCCATTCCCAGCAAAGCCGTGCCTGTCTTTACGATGTACAGTGTAGCTGGTACTGTAATGGTCGCATACTGCACTGTAGTTAACATGCAACCTAGCACTGGAACGTCAGCTTTGGTGTAAGTCACTAACCTTTTTTCTGGCTCAGAAAGCGGAACACCACTGAAGTGCGTTCTGTAGAGGTGCTCAGGAATGATTGACACCGCCGATCCAGTATCCACCACTAACTCCACAGTACGGGAAGTTGCTTTTGCTTTTATGGCTAATGTGCATGTAATTTTGTCATCTCGTTGTCCATTCTCTATCATTCAGCACCGTATTCATTTCCAGAATAACCACTTCTCCTACTTTGGCTGTGTTTTGTTTGGACTTACATACACGGGCAAAATGTCCAACCTTATTGCAATTTCGGCATGTCACTTTCCTTGCAGGGCAGTCCTGAGCATTTGCCATGTGAGCAGCTGATCCACATCTAAAACAGCTTTGATCCTGTCTCAGTGCTGCTGCAGGCTCTGTGGAGTAACTGCTCTTTGCTCTGGTTCTGAATGGACGTTTCGGTCTTGCCTTCACCACGTGCACTGGAGCATGCGGCTCGAAGCTAGAGTTTGAGCATGTCCAATAGCTGCTTCCACTTGACACGCCAACTTTACTGCTGTATCCAGAGTGAGATCTGCCTCAGTTTGTACTAACAGTCTCTCACGTATTTTTACACAGCTAGCGTGCTCAATAAGTTGGTCCCGTATCATCTCATCTGTATTACCAGCAAACCCGCGACGTAGTAGCTAACTCACGTAGCGCGCCCACATACTCAGCTACAGTCTCATGTGGTCTCTGTACTCTTTGCCTGAACTTGTGTCGTTCCACCACGACATTTATTGCTGGACTGAAGTGTGCACGCAGTGCAGCCACTGCTGAATCATAGGTTGTACCTACGTTCGGTGAGTGTATAAAATACACGTTGGCCTTCGGTGCCCAAGCAGTGTAGGAGAATTGCACGCTTCCTCGTATCGGGCCAGTCATCCCCCTCCGCGTGAATCGCGAGCAGGTAATTCCCGAACATTTTCATCCACATATCGAACGGGATAGTGGGTTGTCCACTGCATGGCAGGAACAACGCAGGAAGAGGCACACCGGCAGTCGCCATCCTCGTCGCCAATTTGTTATATTTTATCTTGTAATAGTCACAGCAGAACAGACGAGAGCCACACACTAGAATCAACTTCACTTAAGTCTTTTTATTATCCCTCCTCTCTTCTCTTTTTTTTGCGTATCATACAGTCCCAGAGAGCTACGTCGCCTTCTACAGGTTACAACCGTAACTCAATACACAACAGGAACCCGCAGATTCCCGAAACTTGAAGAGAAGTTTTGCTCACCAGAGCTAAACATTGTCGCTGTAGTTATCTCCCTGGTATAGGGATTCCAAATTTGATGTTGCAATAGTCTATTGTAGTGAGACTTGGTACTTTGCCGATCTTCTACTGTCTCTCGGATGGACACTGAGAACATTGGGGAATCTGTTATCCTCTCTCACTTTGAAGCGAAGACTTAGCACGTTGGATGGTTTGTATTCTATTACATCTCCTACCGCTCAGGCCAGAGATTCAGAATGTTGATTATTATTCTGTTATTGTTCCTGAACTCGAACAGCCAGGAACTCAGAACATTAATTATCATTCTGATTTTGCACCCGAACTTGAACACCCGGGAAATCAGAATGGAGAAGCGTATCCTGTTAATGACTCTCCGGACGGGACTGAGGACAAAGGTGTGGCTGCTTTAGTTAATTTCAGTTTGGCACCTTCCTTTTCAGTGTTCTGATTGGGTGTTATGATCAGAGGTGGAACAAAATGTGTGGCCCATCCTTCCTCTTTCGTGTGAAACATTTGCATATTTTAAAGTACATAATTAGAACAGTGTATTTAAACTTTTATCTATGTATTGTTTCCTTTTCAAACCTCTTCAAAAATTCTCTGTTGCAATTTTAGCTCATTATTTGTTACAATTGGGAATAATGATCTCTATGGAATCTAACAGAATTAATATTTAAGCCCAAACATTAACTTGACCACAGGGCAGAAACAGCTTTTCCTACCTCAAGTTAATTAGCATATCAATCTCTTGTTGCATGCTTTTCTTTATTTTCCTGCTGTGACTAAAGGTATTTTAGACCTAAACATTGATAGCAACAATACAATGAAAGTTAAAGGATTTTATCCAACATCAACATTCCGGAAATTAACTATGGACATCATATATACCAAATATTAGGGTAATAATAATAATAATAATTGCAATGGTAACAACATGCATGATAAGCGATTAAATGAGTAATAAGATTAAATCATATGGTTAACCCTTATCAGCCGGAGTGTTCAAATTTGGGAACAATTATTCCTATGGTTCCTGTCTCAATATCTTTGTCATCAAAATCAGTCACTGATTTTATTTCTGAAAACTGCCAGATACTATAAATATAATATAAAAGTACATTTAATTTATTAATGGGTAACTGGGCGTGAATAATAAATGTATTGTCATCATCTTCATCCTCCAGTTACCTGGGCGGAGCCAGAGATGATGACCGAGAGATTACCTCAAGTGTTGGATTTACTGATTCAAATTGAAAACTGCGGTTATCTTTTGAGGTAAGACAAGTTATTTAACATGTGTTGTCAATAGTGTCAGTTGAAAGTCAAAACATTTTAGTTACGAAGCATTTATTTGTACGAGTAATGCTAGTTATTTCTGGAAAAATTACATGAGAGTCGGTGTTCATCGGACAGGCAGCTAGCCTCTATTGTTAAGCAAATATCTGTGAAACATGCTAAATAATCATTAGCTAGCAATACAATGTACATATTTAAATATCAATAACTTTTTTGGCTAATTGTGTTGCTTCTGGATGATCGCCGAAACTTTTTATTTACAAAGCATTTATTTGTAGCTAGTTTTTTCTGGAATAACTGACGTGACCATCATAAGCTAGCCTCTTCTTTTTATATCAACCTTTTTTTTGGCAGTTTATGTGAAACTTGCTGAATAAACATTATCTAGTAATACTATGTTACATTTTAACAAAATAATCTGTATTTACTGTATCAATACCTTTTTTTTAGACAATTTTGTCACTTGTGAAAAATCCGCTTGAAGTAATGTGAGGCAGCGAGTAGACGCTGATCATAACTGCCTGGAAACTGACCTGATAGTTAGATAAGTTATCTAGCTTGTTGATTTTCCCATGTAATAAAAAAAAATGGTTGATATCTTTCTATAATTTCACAGATAGCCTTACCCATCTGTAAAGGGATTACAGGGAAATAAGGAGGCGAGAACCAGCTTGACGATATAAATAATAGTTTAATATAAAACTGAAATAAAAAGACAACCATAAATCTCTTTCTCTCTCCCACTGCAGTCTCCAGTCGGCCTTTATTCCTCTCTGAGGCTTGATTATCCTGATTAGGGTCTGGGTGTGTGGAATCATGACCCGGCCCTGCCCTCCAACCTGTCACACCATCCATCACACAGACATGATTTTAGGTTGTGTGTAGCTTCCTGTTCAAAAGGAAATTGTGAGAGGGCTGTCTGCTGTTGGACATTCAGTTTAGACTATTCAGTGTATGGATTTGTGAAGAACACACTGATGGCTACCAATTTTTGTACTTTTTTCTGTTCTAGAGATGGATAAAGACTATGGATCCCTGCTCAGCACTCTCAAGAAGAGGAGGCAGCTGACTGCTGATGAGCTTAGGTTCATAGCAGAGGAGGATGTGGCTCATGAGGGCATGAGCACACAGGAGGAAGATCTGCTGGACCAGGAACTACTGCAGGAAGACCTGGACCACAAGGAGATGAAGGAATCTGATCCCCAGCCAAGATCATCAACTGGGTATGTATGAATGTGTATGTATTGTTTCTTTCTATTTCTCATATGACAGATACTCACAGTAACACTAACACTGTTACTCTTATAATTTTGGGTATGGCTAGCCAATCTCGCACAGATCTCAAGTCAGCTAGAAAGCGTAAATGCTTCCCTGACTCTGTTTCTTATCCCTTGCTGTTATGACCGTCCCCTGATTATTGTTGTCTAGGGAGTGGGGAGATCAACATTAGCCCACAATAAACACAAAACACTCCATTTACACACTGGGAGAGGGAAATGAGGCAGTTGGAAAACAGTGTAGTGAAATACATACACAGGTTTATTTACAATTTGCAACCGTGATTTAAAAGTGTCCAAACAATCCAAAGGTAATTATTAATAACAAGAAAATATTTACAGTATGTACATCCAATATTTACTATATTATCTCAATATTTATACAATGTACATCCACACTGATGACTGGGAAGAGAAGGAATTGGACAGTGCCAAATCAAATAATTAATAAAATCGCACGTAAAATCTTTTTGATCTAATAAACCTACCTAAAGCAAAAAGAAAAATCTGTGACATTGTATCTAAACTATACTAACTAACCAAACAAAAAATAGTGGCACTTGCCCCTGACCTAGTGTGTTTATACAGTAAAATGTTCAAAGTGTTCATAATGAACATCACGTGACAAATTGCCTGTCTCTTTTTCTCCAGCCAGCGCAAACAAGTATTTTTTTCCACTTCATAGACATTGCCGTCATCAATAGTTTCATATTGTTTACGGAATGTCAACACATTCATGTGGGAATGAGCATAGACCAGTGAACTTAACCCAGATAGATTTCAGAGAAAACCTGGCTCGACAGCTGGTAGGTATCGATATTCACGTTCAAAGTTTCCTTTTGCATACACTAAAGCCTGTAGTCCCTCCTTTGTCATACCTCCACACAGCCTATGTCCCTAAACTTGAAGAGTCCTCTAAGAGATGTTGGCTATGCTATCGGAAAAGTAAACTGAAATAAAAAAGACTGAAAATAAAACTAAAGTAGCTTGTTGCATGCCAGAATGTAATTCTGGCAAAAGACTTTGCTTGGTTCGCAATAGGAACTGTTTTCAGTCTTGGCACTCAGCTAAGTGTGACAAGTTTCGTGAAGAGGCCTAGGCTGGGCTTTGTTTACTGGTGGTGTTGTCCTCCCCCCTCCCCTCTTTTCTCACTCTCTTCTCTCCATAGGTATTGCAGTTGTCAAGTATTTATTAATTTATACATATTTTGTTCCTGCACTCTTTATTAAAAATGTATTTACTGTAGATAGTTCAAAAGTTTGATTTTTTTTTAAGTTTTGCGGTGTAATTCATATAATAAAATGTAGATTTCAGTGTTTGTGTCTTTCAATTTCAGATGCAATCTCAATTTATTATTACAGGTGCTCTAAAGGAGAATTTGAGAGTGGTCATGTGAAATATATCTTAACATTCTAAATGTTTGTTTTATTCAGTTTTCACTAGAATCACTAGAATTGTCATAACTTTTAACACTAGAACTACCATGGCGGTCATCCTGCCGTGGATTTTTAAATTTTGCAATGTAATAACTTTGTTGAAATAAAACCCATATAAACATAGGAAAATGACTTTTCTTTAAATGTGTGTATATGTTATTCTAACATTGTTATTTTATTAAAATTACAAAACACAAAAGAGTTCTGAGTATTTCTACCTTGAACGGCCATAACGGTCATTTTGACCGCACGCATTTCAGCATTTGCTACGTAAAGGAGCAAAGAGCGCTGTTCACCACGGAGCTGCTGAGAAGTGACAATGCAACGCTCACAGTCTTTCAGTGCAAAAGAAGAAAAGCACTGTCCACACAGCTGTTGCCATCACAAGTGGCCAAAAGTCTAAACCTGAGACAGTCACATACTACAACAGAACCAAGTTCGGTGTAGATGTGCTAGATCAAATGGCGAGGAAAGCACCCACATGTGCATGGCCAGTGGCTGTGTTTTATAAATATCCTTGACCTGGCTGCGATAAATGCTTCAATCCTGTTCAAGAAATGGACAAATGACAGAATGTCATGGAGGAACTTCATAATGCGACTTGCAAATGAACTACGGCCATATGAGAGCAAAAGCCACACAGCTGATGGTGCGAGGACCCAGACAGGAGCAGATGCAGATGGAGAGGGGAAGGCTGTGCCAAGTGCGGAGAAACTGCAAGAAAAACAAAACTAAGGACACTTGTGACAAATGTCAAAAGCTAGTGTGTGGGAGCTACACATGGAAGGTAGAGAGTACCTGTGTTGACTGTGAGTAATCGATACACAAGCATCAGTGAATGATGTGCGGTGTTTGCCCCCAAAACAACCAGACGCCTTGTTCAAGTGAGCCCACTTTTAGGAGAATTTGTTCAGAATGATTTTACAGAATAAAATGTTCATTATAGTTTTAGAGCATTATATTTTTGGTCACTGTAAAACAAATATTGCTTTCTAAATCAGTTTCTTTTCCCGTAATTTAGCGAATGTTCATATTCTTTATTAACTGTTTTGGCCATTTTGGGTTAGGCCTATATGTGTTTCATACATGTCCAAGGTTTTTACTATGTATTGAAATTAGAGCTGTCAATTTAATGCGTTAATAACGTTTGATTAATTGTATAAAAAAATGCGTTAAAAAATGTACGCACTTAATCTCAATGCCTGTTTGCACATGACGTCGTGTCACTGCGTTGCTGTGGCGCGAAATGCAGATGGAGGGCAGGAAGTGATTTTCTACATAGGATTATTAGCATACAAGCACTATCACAAACTCAAAATGCCTATGTTTTGCGTAGTTTATGGTTGCTCAAATCAACCAAACCGAGAAACCACAAGGAGCTTTTTATCGTGTACCAAATGTTGTTGTTCATAAAATGCAAGAAATTGACTGAAAAACGCTGGACAACTTGTGTCTGCGGTTTAGAGGAGCCGAGTCGGATAATGCTCATGTGTGCAGTGAGCACTTCGTCAAAGGTAAGTTAATACAACTTATGTGGCTATGTTTATGTAACGTTAGCTGTTTCCGTACTTTGTAAAGTTAAAGAAATTTTTTTTTTTTCTTTGTTTGTTTCAGTTTGTAACCCTGTAACTGAACAAAAATAAGTAACGATAGCAAAGCGAATTACAAAGCCTTTACAGGTGAACGTAAATAACTCACCCTGCCATGCAATTGCAATGAGCTGCAATGACTTCTCCGTCTTGTTTCGCGATGATCCATGTCTTTAGGTGCGTTCCGGCTGACCTTTGAGAGTGGTTAACCTAATCACGTAAACAACCGCAACGCTAACAACGAGAGGCGCCACAGTGTTTAATGTTTGTTGCTAGGTTAATCCACAGGACATAAAAGTTGTATGCCTCCATACTTTTGTATGCTTTCATTTGTGTTCTGAAGTAGAATTATGTCTGGAGGACATCTACTGCCTCAATGGCAGGCAAGTATTCAGTTGAAAAATCGCTCCTTTTCAAAACACAAGGATCAAGTCCAACATATGTTGTGATTTTCTGTTTATTCCTTTTGCTCGTAATATCGTCTAAACTAGTTAAGTATGGACTTTCCTCCATCTTGACTGCAAACAAGCTAAGTATTAAACTATATTTAACTTGACACAGTGACCTAAACATTTTATGTTTATGACGCAATGCACCCGAGAGTGATGTCTGATGCAGGTGTACATTGACGGGTCCTTAAACAAGCCCTCATAATAAATCTCAGACTGATTGACAAATTCACTTGTGAAATGGATTGCTGTGAACTGTATGCCAATGATTGGCTTATGATAAATAATATGGTAGTAAACAATACATTGTATTCAAGGCGCTTTTTGTATTGTCTTATCAATGATTCTGCCACAAGAATGTAATGCATTTGAATTATCTTAATATTTTTTCATTTTATTTATATATATATATATATATATATATATATATATATATATATATATAAATAAATGAAAAATATTAGATAATAATATTTTAATTTATATTTATTTTATATATATATAAATATGTTTTATTTTATTTATTTATTTTTAATATTTAAATATAACTGTATAATTATTTCATCATTATATATTGAATTATTGTTATATGAGGGGCTTTCTCAGCAAATATTTGTATATGCGATTTAAATGCGATTAATTGCAATTAATTAATCGGGACACCATGTAATTAATTAGGTAAAAACCTTTAATCAATTAACAGCCCAAATTGAAATACATATTGTGATGTTTTTATAAGTTATTGTTTCCTAAGATTTGTTTTTATTTTACAAATAAAATAATAGAATATAAATAAATCAAATTTGTATCTGTAATTAGCTACAATAGCTGGTTCTGTGGTTGTTGAGGATCTAATGAATTTTCACATTCATTAGAATTTAAATTTCGTTCGAAACTGGGCAGTTTAATAACTAATCCTAAAGAGATAAATGATTGTTTCAGGGAATTTTATTCTGAACTATATACTAAAAAAATTAAAGATAAAGACTCGAACTATGATTGTGGCTTTATTTCAAACGTAAACCTCCCAAAACTTATTGAATCCTCTAAAATTGATCTTGAATCTGAAATTTCAGTAGCAGATTTACTAAATGCCATTCAAGCTTTTCCATCGAGTAAAGCTGCAGGCCCTGATGGGTTCGGCAGTTATTTTTTAAAAGCTTTTAATAAGAGGCTAGCCCCATATATGCTGAGAATGCTACAAGAGTCAATCCAAAAGAAGAAACTTCTGGAAGAAAATATTTGTGTAGTTTTGAAAAAAGGGAAAAGTGAGACAGATCCATTAAATTATAGACCCATTGCCCTCTTAAATTTGGATCAAACGGTATTAACTAAAGTATTTGCTTCCAGGTTAGCACAACACATCTCATCTATTATTCATCCTGACCAAACTGGGTTTATTCCAGGAAGGTTTTCATTCTGTAATGTTCGCCTTCTTAATATTTTATATACGGACCGGCGGTTAGCAAACAACTCTGCAGCTGTTATCTCCTTAGTTGCCCAAAAAGCCTTCGATCAGATAGAATGGTCATACATGTTTGAAGCGTTAAAACAATTTGGATTTGGAGATAGATTTATTGAGTGTATGACAGGGTGATCCTCTATCCCCCCTTCTTTTCAACATTGATTCCTACAGCTAATGGCTCCAGTGCAGAGTGCACTCTCATATCCATGGGATCTCATTAGGAAATGCTGAAAGTCTGGTAAACTTCTGCAGATGATTTGTTACTGTGTGTCAAGGATCCTGAGGTTTCTGTCCCCAAACTTTTAGATTACATTGAAACTTTTAGTACATTTTCAGGATACTCAGTAAATTGGAGTAAAAGTGAATTTATGCCCCTAACGAATCATTTAAGCACCAGCTTTTTAAAAAGTATACCATTTAAGATCGTGGAGGATCACTTTACATATCTTGGCCTGAAAATTCCAAAGAACCCTAAATATTTGTTTAAATTAAATAACTTAGACATAATTAACAAACTCAAATCAAACATTGAGAGTTGGAAACTACTCCCCTTATCATTAATTGGCGGTGTGAATGCAATAAAGATGGTTACTCTTCCTAGGTTTCTTTACCTCTTCCAAAATCACCATATTTATTTACGGGCAACCTTTTTTAAACAACTAGATTCAATTATTCTCTCATTTTTATGGAACTACAAGACACCTCGCATAGCAAAAGCCCATTTACAAAAACCTACTGGATGTGGAGGCCTTGGTCTTCCAATATTTAAACACTATTACTAGGCAGCAAATGCTAGGGCTCTCACTTTTGGCAAAGGGGCATTCTAGATAATATGTCACCTGAGACTTTTCTATTATGGGTCCGAGTGGAGGCCATGTCAGTGCCGGGGTCCTCTCTCCCAGCTTTACTTTTTACAGAGATCAAAACGGTTAATAAGCTGACGAGCAGTAATTTTGTGCTGAGGAATTCCTTGAAGATCTTGAATCAGATTAAAAGATTTTATAATTTACCAAAATCTCAATAAATACACCAATAGCATGTAATCCATCATTTGAACCTTCTCAGATTTATGGAATTTTCTCAGCATGGTGGAGAAAGGGACTATGTTGTATAGGAGATCTCTATATAGAGGGTCAGTTTGCAACTTTTTTGCAATTTAAAAATACTCAGTCTAATTTTTTCCATTATTTGCAAATCAGAAATTATGTACAGAAAAATATCCCACAATTTATAAATAAGCCTGGAAGTCATATTGTCCAAGATATTCTATCTTCTGAAACCAGTCATTTGGTATGCTGTTTTGTTCATGCTTTTGCAACAGCAACACCTGTATGCACCAGCCACCTAAAGGTGGCTTGGTTTTTTGAGCTGAATGATGAAGTCTTTGATAAGATCTGGGAAGAGGGCTTGTTGAGAATAAAGAGTTGTTCAATAAATTATAGGTATAAATTAATTCTGTTTAAAGTTATACACCGGCTTCATTACTCAAAAACTAGATTGCATAAAATAGTTCCCTCCATACCATCTCAATATGATGGCAGAGGGAACATTGGCGCATTTGGACATTGACGCAGTTGGTCCAATATGGTGGCGCGGTAGCACGCAGCAGCCACTCCGGATCCAAAATGGTGCTATTTTTGTTAAATAACCCGACTTTTGCAGCACATGGACATTGGAGCAACCGGGTTTCTTGTTTACCATCGCCAGACACAGCTCAAATATAGGATTCATGCAACAACCAAGCTGCATGATGACCTGCAGGAGGCGCTAAGCAAACTCTGCTTGCTGCGGAGACCAGGCCTCCAGTACTTGGCGTCGCCTGATGCCGGTGGCCGGGGAGAGGACATCATAAGCGGTGTGTGAGGAAGCAGAATCGCGGAAAGAGGGCAGGGGTCCATGCTAGGCTAAAAACAAACCCTAGCCGGCCAGCTCTACCATCTATCCTGCTCTCAATATTTGCTCCATGGACAATAAACTGGACTACATCCGACTCCAGCAGGCTACGCAACGTGAGTTTAGAGACTGCTGCGTCTTTGTTTTCATAGAGACGTGGCTCAGCAACAGAGTTCCGGATGCCGCCATTCAGCTAGAAGGGCTCGCCTCGTTTCGTGCCGAAACAAATGCAGCTCTGTGCGGTAAGACTAGCGGTGGTGGCTTGTGTGTTTACATCAACACGGAATGGTGCAAGAACTCTATACGAGTCTCTAGCTACTAATCATCGCTGTTGGAGCATGTGACTGTTAGATGCAGACCTTTTTATTTACCATGGGAATTCACCACTGTTATCATAACCGGAGTTTACATTCCCCCCCAGCGCTAATGCTAAGGAAGATCTCTGTGAACTGTATGGGGCTATGAGCTAACTGCAGAACGCTCACCCTGACGGACTGTTTATTGTCGCCGGACATTTCAACCATGCGAATCTCAAGACAGTGCTCCCTAAATTCCATCAGTATGTGGACGTTGCAACGAGAGGGGCGAACACGCTTGATCT
Source organism: Xyrauchen texanus (assembly GCF_025860055.1). Taxonomy (NCBI): domain Eukaryota; kingdom Metazoa; phylum Chordata; class Actinopteri; order Cypriniformes; family Catostomidae; genus Xyrauchen; species Xyrauchen texanus. Next base: position 44,567,868 of record NC_068277.1, read on the forward strand.
TGTTTACACAAACATCCCAGGCGCGTACTGGGCGGAGCCCCGCCCCCACCTCAGCTACTCAGACCACATCTCTGTTATGCTAATTCCAGCATACAGACCGCTCGTCAGATGCACAAAACCGCTTCAGAAGCAGGTGAAAACCTGGCCAGCAGGAGCCATCTCTGCTCTTCAGGACTGTTTTAAGTGGACTGACTGGCACATGTTCAGGGAGGCTGCAACATATGGCGACTCTACAAACTTGGAGGAATACAATACTCTACGCCTAGAAAATCCACAGTCACTTCTAGGACAGCGGTGATATGCGGCACGTGTGGCAGGGCATCCAGACCATCACAACTTCTACACTCGGTCTGAAGTGCAGAACGACGTGGTGGCGAGGAAGACCACCCCTCCTCCCAACGACCTGGTGCTCTGTCTTACCATGGCTGATGTGAGGAAAACTCTACATAGATTCAACCCACGGAAGGCTGCTGGACCAGACAACATTCCTGGCAGAGTGCTCAGAGGATGTGCAGACCAGCTGGCAGATGTTCTTACCGACATCTTCAACATCTCTCTGAGCAGGGCCATTCAAGGCCACCACCATCATCCCCATGCCAAAGAAGTCTTCAGTGTCCTGCCTCAACAACTACCGCCCCGTCGCACTCACACCCATCATCATGAAGTGCTTTGAGAGGCTCATCATGAGGTACATTAAGACCCAGCTGCCCCCCTCACTAGACCCACTGCAGTTTGCGTATCGTCCAAACCATTCAACAGACGATGCCATCACCACCACCCTCCATCTGGCCCTCACCCACCTAGATAAAAAGGACTCATACGTTTGAATGCGGTTCATAGACTTCAGCTCAGCATTCAACACAATCATTCCCCAGCACCTGATTGGAAAGCTGAACCTGCTGGGCCTGTACACCTCTCTCTGCATCTGGATCCTGGATTTCCTGACTGGAGACCTCAGTCAGTCCGGATCGGGAACAGCATCTCCACCACCACCACACTGAGCACTGGGGCCCCCCAGGGCTGTGTGTTCAGTCCAATGTTGTTCACTCTGCTGACTCACGACTGTACAGCAATGCACAGCTCGAATCACATCATCAAGTTCGCCGATGACACGACCGTGGTGGGTCTCATCAGCAAGAACAACGAGTCAGCATACAGAGAGGAGGTACAGCGGCTAACGGACTGGTGTAGAGCCAACAACCTGTCTCTGAATTGAACAAAACAAAATAGATGGTTGTTGACTTTAGGAGAGCACAGAGTGACCGCTCTCCGCTGAACATCGACGGCTCCTCTGTGGAGATCGTCAAAAGCACCAAATTCCTTGGTGTTCACCTGGCGGAGAACCTCACCTGGTCCCTCAACACCAGTTCTATAACAAAGAAAGCTCAGCAGCATCTCTACTTTCTTCGAAGGCTGAGGAAAGCACATCTCCCACCCCCATCCTCACTACATTCTATAGAGGGACTATTGAGAGCATCTTGAGCAGCTGCATCACTGCCTGGTTTGGGACTTGCACCGTTTTGGACCGCAAAGACCTACAGAGGATAGTGAGGACAGCTGAGAAGATCATCGGGGTCTCTCTTCCCTCCATCAAAGACATTTACACAAAACACTGCATCCGCAAAGCAACCAGAATTTTGGACGACCCCACATACCCCTCACACAAACTCTTCACCCTCCTGCCATCTGGCAAGAGGTACCGAAGCATTCGGGCCATCACAGCCACACTGTGTAACAGCTTCTTCCCCCAAGCCATCAGACTCCTCAATACTCAAGAGACTGGTTTGACACACACACACACACACACACACACACACACGTTGTGTTTCCATGTTTTATGGGGACTTTCCATAGACATAATGGTTTTTATACTGTATAAACTATAGATTCTATCCTCTAAACCTAACCCTACCCCTAAACCTAACCCACACAGAAAACCTTCTGCATTTTTACATTTTCAAAAAACATCATTTAGTGTGATTTATAAGCTGTTTTCCTCATGGGGACCGACAAAATGTCCCCACAAGGTCAAAAATTTCGGGTTTTACTATCCTTATGGGGACATTTGGTCCCCACAAAGTGATAAATACACGTTCACACACACACACACACACACACACACACACACACACACACACACACACACACACATACACACATGTCCTCAGTTGCACTTTAATTTTGTCAATTTATACCTGGCTGCTACCTCAATAACTGCTATGTGCATAGAACACCATCTCATAGTTTTTTATGTATTCATTTGGCATTTTTAGAAACTGTCATTTTTTGCACTACTGTGTCTATTGTCCTGTTCATTGTTAGTAATTTATTGTACTGTCCCGTACTTGCACACGTTTGCATGTGCACTTTATATAGGAATGTTATTTAGTCTGTGTAGTCTCATGTGGTTCTGGGTTTGTCCTATGTTGTTTTATGTAGCACCATGGTCCTGGAGGAATGTTGTCTCGTTTCGCTGTGTATGGTTGAAACGACAATAAAAACCATTTGACTTGACTTTTTTTGGTTTTGCCCTATTTTACATGATTTCTGGTCAAACATTTTTTAATTGCTTTCAAGAGCATACGGAATTGATATTCAACCTGACCACAATCTGGTGATTTTCGGCTATTCTGATTTGACTGGTGCTCTCCCTCATACCCATCAACAGGCTTTAATGGTGGGCATGATTGCAGCCAAAATGGTAATTCTTCTTTATTGGAAATCTCCACAAGCACCTTGTTTTAACCCTCTGGGGTCGACGGACGTGCTGATGCATCCTGCTGGATATTTTCGTCATTACAACAGAAACAATTTAAAATACTCAATAATTTTTGGGTATACAGATAAGACATCATTAGAGACTATAAAGGGTCTACTTTTATTTGTGTATACTCACAATAACAACAAAATCTTGTGCTTTTGTAAAATAAAGAAAAAAAAAGGGTGAGCTTTCAGCAGTCTCTGTGTTCGAGCATATTTCAGAAACACGTCACAAAAATGAACTGAAACTCTGCGACTACTTCTCACACAAACATGAAACATATGTCAAAAGAAAGCTTAAAATGTCTACTTTTAAATAAAACAATTCAAATTTAAAACAAATATTCTCCTGAAATGCAATCTGTTTGAAACAAAGCGATGTACAGTTTTTAACCGGTCCATCTCATTATCTATAACGTGATCCCACCCATCAGCAGAGCGTGCCATTCATACGCTAATGTACTGAGACGTTCAACGCAAATGTACACGCCCCTGACAGTGTTCAGAGGTTTGATGTATACACAACACAACTCAACTTTTCTGCACGTTTGTAACGATACACATTCGAGGAATCTCCTGGATATTAAGGAAGAGTTAACATTTTCCTCAGAAGAAGAGCAGGACTCCGATGAACATTTGTATTTTGAAGAGAGACTTGATCAGCCGAGGATACAATTTCGGACGAGTAAGTCAATTAGTTTTCATTAGCTGACATGCTATTTTATATAAACATGTACATATTTTACTAGTGGGACTGTTTCCAGACTTGCCAGACAGAATTCAGAGTACTGACATTTGAAATATGACTCCTAATAAGCAAGTTTCAGTTACATTTAAATGCTGTTTAGGCTAAAGTAGGTATTTAAATTGTATGCTGTATAATATTAATATGGTATGTAATATGATATAAAAATAATATTAAGGTTTAGATTATATTTTACCTATTTATTATATAAAATTCAGCTTTGATCACAAATTACCTTTTACAATATATTTAAATAGAAAACTGTTCTATTAAATTGTAAAAAGAGTTCAAAATATCAATGTTGTTTCTGTATTTTGGATTAAATAAATCCAGTCTTGGTGAGCAGAAGAGACTTCTTTTAAATGGTAGCGTAGGTCTAAAATTAAGTAAAGTTTTTATGTAAAGAAAATGTATAGTCAGATTTCTTCTTTTAACTTAAAACTTGATTTTAATCATTAAGTCTCCTCACATTCATTCTCTATCCCTCATTGATAGGCCCAGGGGAGGGTCTTTTGTCTCTCAGGTGTAAATGACCTCCATATTCATGATCATTCACGCCTCCTCGCCTATTACCTTTCAACAATAAAGTTGTCTTACAAAAGTTTAATTACTATATTGTTTTGTATGAATGAGTGATCAGGATGATTTTCACATCATTTTGTAACAAAACCTCTAGGCTACAAGATCCAGCTGGAGCTCCGCTCACAAAAAAGATTTGTAGCCACATGGAGTCCTCTCTTGAATCTTTTAGAAGTTTTATTACGATATATTATGTAATATAATATTCTTTTTTTTTTTTTTTTTCATTGTTGGTTTTTCTATTTTCTCCCACTGTGTTAAATTATCTGGTTTATAAAGGGATCATGAATATTGTCATTCATGCTCATATTTTCAGTTTCTCTATATGTGCTGTCAACTGAGGCAGTCCAGTTGTTGTTGTTGATTTATTTATTTATTTATTTATTTATTTGCTTTTGTTTTTGCTTTTGTGTCAAGTATTTTATTTTTATTTTTTATTATTATTAAAAAAAGATTTTGTGTCCTGGTGTTTATTATTATTATAACAGATTCATTTATTCAAGCATTGGATTTTGATTCTAGTGGTGGCTGCATAAGATTCTTTCCGATTCGTGTGATCCAAACATTTCCAATAACTCCTTGTAAAGCATTGTAAAGTCCAAAACTCAACATGTATTGTAAAAAGATAGATGTAATAATTTCCAAAATTCACAACATGTTTTTACCTAACTAAATATTCTGCTTCAATCCATGTTTGTTGGCGTTTAGACTCAAAAACATTTTCACTGTGGTGAAAAAACTTGCTGGACACAAAGCGAGGTACGCTATATATATATATATTATATATATATATATATATATAGTCTAGCACTATTATATATTACAAAAAAGATCGTATTACATAGGCCTATCTGCGTTTGATTGGCGCTCTGTGCTCCATTTAATCCATATTGTTCTATTTTATTTAAATTAAGGATTTTGTTCGAGGATTTTTTTAATTTTTTAGGGTGATGACGTCAAAAAATATGATGACAGACATTAGAAGCTTCATTCTAAAACCCCAATAGAAGCTTTGAATGTAAATGTGACATGAAAAAAAATGACATTTGGTACAGTCTAGTCTGAACGGTCAGAATGACCGCTATGGCCATTCTAGTAGTTATAGAATTCCGGTAGTTCTAGTGTTAAACAATAGATTATATTTCTAATCTGTCTGCTATTCTACATTACCCACAAAATGATGTATATTTTATACACTCTGTTTCCCTCTAGCTTGTAAAATGGTTGAAAATGTAGTTTTCTGATGAAGAATGTTTAAGATTTTTATAAAAATTGCTGTGTGAAATCTTATTGATAAAGGATGATTAGCCTTTAAATAATCATACATATATTTTCAAAAGGCCTAGTTCTTCTCTTCAATATGGTGTATACAGTTCAGGTGTGTGATGTTATATGAATATGAATGTTATATGAATATGAATATGAATATCATATTCTGGCACAAAATTTAATTTTCAGAATTTTTGGCTCAGGCCTGAAAAGGTTAAAGCAAGATTAACCTTACATGAGGTAGTATGACAATCTCTAAGGTAGATTTACATATGAGAAAGACAAGAACGATGTTAATTACATGTATTTAAGGGGGTAAACTGTTAGTTAATCCAGTCTTGGAATTTCATGGCTTCAGATATCGCTCTCTTGAGTGTAACTTCAAGGGGGGCATACTTAGTCTGCCCTATCTCACTGTCCTGTGGGGTGCAGGGCCTCCTTGACCAATGGGCCTTTTGTTTTAAATCATGCTGTTTTGGCAGAGTGGTTAGTCTCCTTGAACAACCATTTGGCACTTGTTAATTATCTTAAATCAACAACCTAAAAAGGGGGACTCAGTGCAATGTTTATGACAGGTCTTTTGTTTAGTGATGTGATGCAGGATGGAACTGGGAGAGGCTGCCTCAGACTTTTCAGCACCAAATGTATAGATTCAGTTTTATGGCCTGGAAAGACCATAAGGTTATTCCTCCAGAAGGTTTTCCTTATTGTTTTGTGTATTCTTTGGAATGTTTCCTGCCTGGTGCACTTAAATCCTAGACTCTAGGCATTTTTTCTGAAGATATAAAGACCAAAAGTGAAGATTACATATTAAGCATGCATTAATTCATACCACCATAGTTCAGTTTTTGTGAATAGTTGTGCAAGTTACATAAACAGTTCTGTGAACAAACATGGAATGGATATGTTGCAGCTGGTGTCAATGTTAATAGTAAAAGTTTGTGTAAATATTTATTTGTGGTTTCTTTGTTTTAGCTTTTGCCAAATGGTAAGTTAATGCTGCTTCAAGAGGTCTTGAACATTTTTTATGGTCCTTCTCACCTCTGGTCTAAGGGCAAACCATATTATGGGGGTTTGATAGGTTGCTAAGAAACCACTCATGGACCAATGAGAAGTCTTTTCCAACATGTTGGAAGGTCCAGGTCCTTACTTTCTGAAGTATCTGGTAGTTGTCCAAGCAGCGCATCTGATGGCTGTGCTAGGCATTTATTTGTGTTGGTCCTGCCATGATTTAATCAAAATGGAGCCACTCTTCTTTGCCTTGACAGTTAGGGAGGGGCTCTGCCATGAACTGTCTCCTGGAATGTCATCATGTCCGATTGTTCACCACAATAGAAAGTTATAAGGGTTTGAAACAACCTTTAAGTAACCAATCCAGATATTTTAACCAATAGGAAACACCATTCCACACACTTGCACTTAGAATTGTCTTTATCCCACATATACTATCATTTTGCAGGATGATAAATGATGCACTTTGTGCCTCAAAGTTATCCAACGTTGGAAGTTGGTGGTTTAAGTAAGCACAATAGTTTTCAACTAAAATATTACCCATATATATTGCAGTTTACATCACACCATGGTTAATATGATTGGATAATTAAACTGGGAACAGACAAATTGCTGACTTTCTGCACACATAACATTTCAAATAGGACGTACTGAGGTAAAGTATCTCCACTATACCCTACTGTGTTAAATTATTGACAAGTTAAGGTTGTTGGTTCCTTTTTCTTCCCTGAAGAATTCTATATTCTGCTAATTAACAGCTTATGTCTGTAAGTTACATAGCTAGTTTCTATATTCTGTGTTGCCTGGAAACCTGACAGTGACAAATCCAAGAAACAACACAGTAGATCCATTGCCTAGGGTAAACTTAGGGTGGATCAGAGACTGCAAGCAGAGATAATGGTTTAGGTCTGGGAATTGTTAGACTCTGGGAAGGTCTGTCATGCCAAGGGAGTCTATTCATTGTAAAAAAGTGAAAAGTTTTAACTTATGGCCAGAGATCAACTTGCCTCTCTCCATCATGAATTTCCCAATTGTTTTCTGTCTTATCTCAAAAACCACAAGCAAAGCCACTGGCACATCCACAAATTCAATTAACCTTGAATTTCTGAGCTTTACATTGTACAAATGTAGCATAAAGCTTGTCCGTTTTTAACAGTTGCGTTTGTGAAACTTCATAATCAAGCAATGTGAATAAATTTACTATAAATCTATGGAAATATTCAGTAGGCACAATAAAATCAGCTTCTTATTTCAGTCCCAAAATTTAATGCATGTTGTCAGAGATATAAAATGTAGCACAGACAGGAAACAGCTTGGTTTTAAAACAAATTACTGTTTTGACTCCCACGTCATGATGCTTTGGCATCTTTTTAAAGTCTACACAGAGCAGGGTTGGAGGAAGTGAAAGCCCCAATGGGCTCTTACACAGTCCCTGAATATAGCATAGACATTCCCTCATTAATTTTTTAACTACAGTCCATTTCAAAGTCCACAACTTGATCCTCGAAATTGCTTTTTAAAGCAAAGTGGCAAAAAGTTCACCGTCCTCTCCATCTTTGTGTTCTTTCATTTTTTCTTTCTGTCTCTGGCTTCATTTTTTATGATCTCTGTTAAAAAGCACCCTTCCAAAAAAAATAAATACAAATAAATAAATATGCCCTGAGTATTTGGAATGTGGAGGAAACAGGGGAAGCTTAGGGTACTTTTTTAACATTTGTGAAGCAGCATGGCCAAAATGACAAGCAAAGAGAAAAATGGTGCAAATGCATGAAAGCTGGCAGAGACATTTTCCAGTTGGATGACAGTGAAAAGAGCACCTTGTAAAACCGAGCTATACCATGGATCACAGAAGCAGGCAAGAGACTCCCACACCCACCTGTCCCTAAAAGCTTTCCAAAATAGATTTTCCTTCTCAGAATGACATGCTAAATTCGTTTGACTTGCTAGAAGACTGGCATGTGGACAAGGTGATAGTAGTGAGTGCTTTGAGACAAGACTGATGTCTGATGCCACTTTCTATAATATATATGTGGAGGTGAACAATATTATTTTTCTTCTTTAGAGCAATTGTCTTATAAGTTACATTATAAATATGAGCAAAGTGTTGTTTGATGGATCATCTAAATTGAACCTTGCCATTTGTTATAGCAAGTATCCTCCAAGATGTATTATATTTAAAATGGTTTATTTACCTTTTGAGTTGGGAAATGGGTCAGCACGGCCTGCTGTACCAAAAATTAGTTGAACTCAGATGCATTTTTTTAAATAAAAAAATACATGTTGCTCAACAATAAATAAGTCAGGAAATAAAACTTGACATCTGTGCCTTCACAAGTTGTAACATATATTTGTACAACATCTAAAGTTGTAAAACTTTACAATACTTGCATTTAAAGACATACCTGTATGTCCATGCACACACAGTTACAATAATAGCAATGCAAGCACAAAGTGCAAATTTACGAGCAGTTTCAAAAATCTGTTTGCTTTTGACAATGAACCATTAACCAATGAACAGCTTTCAGTTGAAGTCAGTGGTGCTTCGTCAAATAATGTAAAATAAATAAATTAAATATGATAAATCTAATGAAAGTCAGAGTGAATAAAAAAAATCACTGTAATGATGCTGAGCGATGAGGTAAACGAAGAGATGATGACATCAAGAACCCAAGTGCAATTTTATTAACAAACATGATATCCAAAAACCCTAACTGCCAAGGTGAATTAAACATAAACTTGACTTGACTTGACTTAAACCATCTAACAAAGATACATTCACAATACCTGACAAATGACAACGGAAAACTTGAGGGCTTAAATACTTAGACATGGGAGAACACATGACAAAGATGACCAATGACAAGACTAAACTATAAACAAGATTACAAGACTAAATGAAATTAAACCAATGAAAAGACAAGACTAATAACAAAGTAATCAAACAATGAACCAATGAAAATAAGACAAATTAACAGGGGAAACACATGACAAGATCACATGAGAGAACATGAAATCACATGACATGTCACCTCATGACATGAACAGGAACTAAACTTGAAAATAAAAGACATGAAAACGAGAACAAAACTCATAAATGTGACATCACCTCCCCACTAAGGGCAGCTCCTGATGCCCCAAAACATAAACACAAAGTTCACTGTCAGGGAGCTGGGGTTAGGGGGAGGGGGCGTGGCTACATGGAATGACATGGAAACATGGTATCCTGACTTTGCCATGGTAGGCATGGATGATGAATCGTTGGGCATGGCAGGCACGACTGCTGGCTTGTAGAGAGGAGGCAGGCCTGGAATGTGGAGCGGTGGTGGGCCTGGACTGAGGAGCAGAGACGGGCCTGGACCATGAAACAAAGGCTTGCTTGTAACATGGCATAGAGCAGTCTGGGTCTTGGCTGAGATAGACCTGGAGCAGACTGAAGCTTGGCTGTGACATGGCAGGAAGCAGATTGAGGTATTATTGTGACAGGCTCAGGCGTTGCCGTGTCATGGCGACAGAGCAGACTCCGGCGTGGCCATGACATGGCACGGAGCAGACTCCGGCGTGGCCGTGACATGGCCTGGAGCAGACTCTGGCGTGGCCGTTACATGGCCTGGAGCAGATTCCAGCGTGGCGGTGACATGGCCTGGAGCAGACTCCAGCGTGGCCGTGACATGGCATGGAGCTGACCCTAGTCTGGCTGTGATATGGTCTGGAGCAGACTCAGGCGTGGCAGTGACATGGATTGAGCACACTGAGGATCCGGGGCAGAAAGTGGTGCAAGCTCAACGACCATGATGTGGATCTGGGGCTTGGCGGCCATGTAAAACTCTGCTTAAGAATATATAGTTCATTAGAATATCCATCTTCGAATCCCAGGGCAAGGAAAATTATATATATATATATAAAAAAAAAAAGATGTCTGATCCTGGCAGTGTGTAGCACCTGCTACTCTGCATATGTTTCTGAAGGATCTTAATGTCAAAAAAAGAGCAGCTGAAGTTCATTTTAAATAAAATCCATGTGATAACAAAATGAAGCAGCAAAAAACATAAAAAAAATGAAATCTTAGCCATGGTTTTCACTCCAATTCCCTACGTTCAAACTGATCCTGTCCTCAGGCAACACAAGCTAAGATGTTCATAAATTTCACAGCTAATTTTCAACAACAGAACATGTACGTGTCCATAAGTTCTTAAGGGAATTTGTATGTCAGAGAAAAATCAAATTAGCACAATGCGAGATGAAAGGTGAGGAGCCCACTGTAGCAAAGATCCACTTATTACACAGTGAAAACCATTAATCTGCCTGTTATGATGGCAGTGATTATTGTCGTGCTTGCGGTGCATATTACATTATACGTGTTTGGGATATTACATGTATATATATAATAACTCTTAATAGAATCAGTAGTCTAGTTGTATGTTCTAAATAATTAATTTTACCACAAAGAATGGGAGGGTTATTAATACAGGTGACATGTGGAGCTAACTTGATTTATATACCTGTGCCTAAAGTGATGATGATAAAATGTTATTTACTCTTACAATCCTTTTGCGTTCAGACCCTAAAGAATTTCTGCTGCTGGGGGATATTTTTCATCCTATCATCATGCTTTAGGGTAGAAATGTACAAAAGTTGCTACCATAACGATGGTCACATGTCTAACCTTGGTGCACCGCAACTGCAGTGGGAGATATTTGGCCAATCAAGTTGTTAGGACCTATGACTACAGATTGTATGTATAATTATTTTTATTTTAGGTAAAAAAGGAAAGCTTCTGATAAGCTGCTCTCATTATTACATTACCATCAGTGAGCGCACAATAGCCTGAAACCCTCTCACCCCATAGAGGCCACCAGACGTGCTGGAGAACACTGAAACAAATGAGAGGTATAGCAGAGATGTGCCCCCAGGAATCTGTGCAGTCAGTCAATAAATTACTTTCACTTCTTTTGAAATTAAAATGGCAAATATAAGTCTTGACATATGCAATTGTCATCCTCTACAGTTTTTTTCAGATTAGAAATCGCTCATTCAGAAAAGCCTAGTGGCCCAAATCTTTAGTATTTCCGTCTAGCCACAGACAACAACAAAAATGTATGCATGCATAGCATGATTGACTCCAGCTCAGTGATTATACCAGTGCAGAGATTATTTCACAAAACCCTGTTGCATTTGTTCAGAAGTGTATTGGCATTCAGCATGCATATTGTGCAGATAATGCACCAAATTGCATGTTAATTAGGTTGCTTTAGTCAGAAATATCCATGGAGTATGTTTTACAAAATAGAACATCTGATTCCAGCAATGCAATAACACTAATCAACTTAGACAGGAAGGAGGGAGAGTGCTCTAGAGCAGATAAGATAAGCATGGAAGTTGACTTAGAATTTTCCAAAACATCTGTTTTTTCCAGTTGCGTAGTAAATGGGTTTGAAATTTCTGAGCAAAAATGTGCCATAATAGAATAAAACGTCTCGGGTTATGACTATAACCCTTGTTCCCTGAAAAGGGAACGAGACACTGCGTCGTTGAAAACGACTCTTTGGGGAACACTCCTTAGCGTGCGCCTCTGAAGTATGAATGAAACTATTCCAATCTTGATTGGTGTTGCGTCATGACGTAACATGTGACGGCATAACCGGATGCATAAAAGTGACGCCGGCACACATACACATTAGCCTAGCGATGAAGCAAGCCGCTCTCAGGCCTTGAGGGGCGTGGCAGGACGACGCAGTGTCTCGTTCCCTTCTCAGGGAACAAGGGTTATAGTCATAACCCGAGACGTTCCCTTCCGAGGGAACTCGCACTGCGTCGTTGAAAACGACTCTTTGGGGAACGAATGCCCACTAGGCCACGCACCGAAAAAAGGCCTGCCCTAGGGTGAAACTGAACTCAGGCACTCAGCTAGGACGAGAGCACACGTGCGCCAGGCGTACTAGGGAGGTGCAGACTGTAAAACCTGATGAAAGTGTGCGGGGTAGCCCAACCGGCTGCCTCACAGATCTCCTGGAGGGGTACTCCCGATAAGAGAGCCCTAGAGGACGCCATGCCTCTAGTTGAATGAGCCCTCACGGCCAAAGGTGAAGGCAAATTGCGCACCTTGTAGGCCGAGATAATAGCCTGAACAATCCAATTACTAATGGTTTGTTTCGAGGCAGGGAGCCCCTTCTTAGGTGACCCAAAACACACTAACAGTTGGTCCGACCTCCTCCAAGAAGAGGACCTCTCGAGGTAAACGCTCAAAGCTCTGACAGGGCAGAGCAAATGGAGCCTCTCTTCTTCTGCCGACACATGAGGTGGAGGATGAAAAGCCTGCAGGACCGTAGACCGTGCCGTGTTAGACGGCACCTTAGGCACATAGCCAGGTCTCGGGTGTAAAATGGCTTTAACTCCGCCAGGGGCAAACTCCAAGCAAGCTGGCGTCACTGCCAGGGCTTGAAGATCACCCACCCTCTTTAGAGAGGTAATAGCTAAGAGAAAAGCCATCTTGAACGTCAGGTCCTTGGGCGAAGCCGACTGAAGGGGTTCGAAGGGGGCCAGGGATAACCCTTCGAGAACCACCGCCAGGTCCCAGGCAGGAACCCTGGACCTGGTTGTCGGTCTCATCCTCCATGTACCACGGAGAAAACGAATGACCAGCTGGTGCCTCCCCAGAGGCCCATCACTCAGTGGTGCATGGAACGCCGAAATGGCAGCCACGTACACCTTGAGTGTGGAAGGGGAGAGACCCGCAGAGAAACGATCTTGAAGAAACTCCAGAACTGAAGCCACCGGGCAGTTAACTGGATCTACTTCATGTTCTCTACACCAAGTGGAGAACACATTCCACTTGAGGCCATATAATCTCCTAGTAGACGGAGCCCTAGAGCTAAGTATGGTTTCAACCACCCCCGCTGATAGACCAGCATTTAGGTACTGAACCCCCTCAGGGGCCAGACCCACAGTTTCCACAGCTCTGGACGAGGGTGGAAGACTGTGCCCCCCGCCTGAGACAACAGATCCCTCCTCAGAGGAATCTGCCATGGCGGAGCTATCAGGAGTGAAATTATGTCTGAGAACCATACTCGGGCCGGCCACATGGGGGCAACCAGAAGTAGACTGATGCCCTCTTGCCGGACCCTTTCCAGGACTCCCGGGAGCAGAGCGATCGGGGGAAATGCGTACAGGCGAAGCCTCGGCCAAGCCTGTACCATGGCGTCCAACCCCAGTGGGGCTGGATGTGAGAGGGAGAACCAAAGTGGACAGTGGGACGCGAACAGATCCACTTCTGATGGTCCAAATTTGTCCCATATCAACTTCACCACCTCTGGATGAAGTCTCCATTCCCCGGGCCTCAGCCCCTGCCTCGATAGGATGTCTGCTCCCTGATTCTGAACCCCCGGAATATACATTGCTCTGATAGACAGTATTTTCCCTTGGGACCAAAGAATTATCTGATGCGCCAGTCTGCACAGAGGGCGCGATCTGAGTCCTCCTTGTCGGTTCAGATAAGCTACCACTGATGTATCGTACTAGGACATGGTAACCCTTGATGTCTGGAAGGAAGCTCCTCAGAGCCCTTAACACAGCCAACATCTCTAGACAGTTTATGTGCCAAGAATGATGATGGTCCTGCCACAGACCCCTGGCAAAGCGGCCGTCCATGACCGCGCCCCAGCCAGTGAGGGAGGCGTCTGTCGAAACGGTTTTCCGGCGACATGACGCTCCCAACACTGGCCCTTGGGACAGGAACCAAGGTTTCTTCCATATTAGCAGAGAACGAAGGCACCTGCGCGTTACTCTGATTATACGAAATGGATTCCCGCTGGGGAAAACCCCTTGGCTTTCAGCCACCACTGGAGGGGCCTCATGTGTAGAAGGCCCAACGGTACAATGTTGGATGCCGCTGCCATGAGGCCCAGCAGTCTTTGAAATTGCTTTACAGTGATGGCCTGGCCTAGCTTTAACCCGGACACCATCGCCATAAGGGACTCGATACGTGCAGGAGACATGCGTGCCTGCATCGTAACAGAGTTCCACACAACGCCCAGAAACGTTGTGCACTGGGATGGTTGTAACACACTCTTTTTTGTGTTGAGTCTCAACCCCAAACTTCGAATGTGGCCAAGAACGACATCTCGATGCCGAACCGCCATTTCTCGAGACTGGGCCAGAATGAGCCAGTCGTCGATATAATTCAGTATACGGATGCCCTGAAGTCTCAGTGGAGCAAGAGCTGCATCCATACATTTGGTGAATGTGCGGGGAGATAGTGCTAGGCCGAACGGAAGAACCCGATATTGGTAAGCTTCGCCCCCGAAAGCGAACCTCAGGAACCTCCTGTGACATGGAAGGATGGATACATGAAAATAGGCGTCTTTTAGATCTATCGTGACAAACCAGTCCTCGGATCTGATCTGACTCACGATGACAGGAATAGTAAGCATTTTGAACCTGAACCTCCTCAGAGACCGGTTCAAAACTCTGAGATCTAAAATCGGCCTCAACCCCCCATCCTTTTTTGGAACTATAAAGTACCGGCTGTAAAGACCGGACTCCCTGTCTGAATGATGAACACGTTCTATGGCCTCCTTCAGCAGCAGAGATTGCACTTCTTGTTCCATCACCTGAGCCTGCTCCGGAACCACTGTAGTCTGCACCACCCCAGAGAATTTGGGGGGCGGTGCCCGAACTGCAGTCTGTACCCTGAATTTATTATATGCAGGACCCATGCAGATATGTTGGGAAGATGATTCCATGCCTCTACAAAATCTACTAAGGGAACCAGCCTCTCGAGGCTGGTCTCGGGTGTTTTCGAGCACTGTTCTCGACTTCCTGAAGCGGGATACCGGCAGGATTTGGTCGATACAGTGCTTGTGACCACAATTGATGTGTGTTTTTTATTTTTTGACGCGAACGGCACGGTGTGCTTTCGCTGGAGATTGGTGTGGCCCGAAGCGTCAGAGACGGCGGGAAACCAACACCGATTTCCTGAGGACTCCGCTGCGAGAACAACCTCGGTTGCTCTGCAGCGGGGGGGGCAGCCCTCCGAGGTTCTAACACCCCGGTTAGGACCTCTTCCCCGAAGCCCTCCTAGCCTTAAGGACGTCCCTCAGGTCGGCCCCCACTGGCTGGAGGGCTTCCGCTGGGAGCGTTTCCTCTGTTGCCAAGCTCCTGGAGGAGGGGCTCTAGAGGAAACGCTCTCCTTTTGCTCTGCGCGGTGCGAGGAGCTGACTGAAGGCTGGGGCTGATGTGTTTGCCCCACCCTACTTGACTTAGACTTGGATTTACGGGGGAGAAACTGCTTGAACGCCGCAGATTGTTTCCTCGCCTCCTGAAACCTGTCGACGACCGATGTAACGGCGTCGCCGAACAGGCCAGAGGGCGAGAGCGGGGCATCAAGCAAAAAAGCTCTGTCTTTTTCTTTTATTCCCGATAAATTTAGCCACAGATGCCTCTCCGTGGTCACCATAGCTGCCATAGAGCGGCCAATAGCGCGGGCCGTCTCTTTAGTTGCCCGGAGAGACAGATCTGCGGCTCTGCGCAACTCCGCGATATCTTCGGGAGTTGGCCCCTCCCCTCGTCTAAATCTTTCAGGAGATCGGCCTGGTACGCCTGCAAAATCGCCATTGAGTGCAGGCACGAACCAGCCCGACCTGCCGCCATGTAAGCCCTGCTTATTAATGCAGATGTATCTCTGCAGGGCTTACTAGGCAGCGCCGGGGTTTTAAGGGAAGATGCCGACTCAGGAGAGAGGTAACCGGCTAAAGCCTCCTCCACACCAGGCATCTTCCCATAGCCCATATCCCGTGCCCCTAAAACATCGCTGTAATCGACCACACTGGGGGTGGAGACACGGGACGAATGTGGTTTATCCCACGATCTCGAGATCTCTTTGTGGAGATCGGGGAAAAACGGCAAACCCCGGCGCTGGGGTTGTGACGCGTGCTGCAGGAAACGCTCGTCTAATTTGCTTCCGACGTGCGTTCCCTGCTCATTTTGTGGCCAGCTAATGTTAAGTCTGGCCACAGCACGCGTCACAACCTGAATCAGCTCCTCAAAAGCCTGGCCGAAAACCGGCGTGCTTGGCTGCTCACGGTCGTCCGCATCAATGCTGAGCATTTCCACTTCCTCGGAAGCAGAGAGCTCGAGCATTGGGACCTGATCGTGGGCAGAAGAAGCCGCGACGCGGGCTTCTGCACCACTCACAGTAGGCTCGGGATCCTCAAACGAAGAATGAGAAAGTGCCGCAGCAGTCTCATTCTCATCTGCAAGATCCCGCTGCGAACCCCACGATCTCAATCGCCGCGCTGCCTCAACAGACGCGGGACCAGAACCGTGGGGAACGCGAGCCTGACCGTGCTCATCAAAGCACGCCAACCGGGAGCGCAGCACTCTCATGGGTAGTGCTTCACAACTTACACAGGCAGATCCCTCGAGAGCTGCCTGTGCGTGCTGCGCTCCCAAACAGTTCACACACAAATCGTGCGTGTCCCTACCCGTAATAAAACGAGGGCAGGGGTGCACGCACTTCTTGAACTGCTCGGTGGCCATAATTCTTTTAAATAGGACAAACAACACCAAATAAGACAAACAATATACATAGAGCGCTTGCTGAAGAGCGAAAGCTAATGTGTATGTGTGCCGGCGTCACTTTTATGCATCCGGTTATGCCGTCACATGTTACGTCATGACGCAACACCAATCAAGATTGGAATAGTTTCATTCATACTTCAGAGGCGCACGCTAAGGAGCGTTCCCCAAAGAGTCGTTTTCAACGACGCAGTGCGAGCTCCCTCGGAAGGGAACCAACAATATGCTGGAACTGTGCAAACTATTTAGATATGATAAGGATACATTCTTCATCTTGTTTGAGCCCAGCACATTAATAAAAAGCTATTTTAAAAAGTTGTGTGTGAGTGTGGCCTAGAAGTAGTTCCTGTGGTTAGAAAATTCAGTTTTTTAAATAAGTACTGAACATGCAGTCCTTCTTAATAACAGCAAGGACACTGGACAGTGCCCCATTTATTCCTACAAGTCCAAGGACCAACTTTTAGCTATAAGCAATGAAAAAAGTGTGTTTGATAACAAGGGTGATATCCTTGTTGAATGTTTCATATAAAAATTAAGCAGGGGAATTGATGAAATAAAAGGGTAAACTGAAAAGTAGATAATTTACGTTGATGATTCAGAATTGATCATTATTTGGTAATCTCAACCCACATTGATACATATTTATGCCTTAGCAGCAGTGATCTCTCTCCTGAAGGCTGGACTAGACTTCATGACTTCAACCGGTCCGATTTTAGCCATGATTTGCTGCCGGGCCGAGCCGAGCTTGTTGGCTCCAGTCTGCAGATTTTGGGCTAGTCTGAGTTAACAGATTTCCTCTAAAAATGACATGCAGTCCTAGTTGTTGGTTACCGACTCCTATATTTTACCCTACGACTATGATTTCATCTATTCTGAGATTTTATATGTTTGATATCTCGTAGTGTATGATGCTCCACAACTCAAATCTGAAGTAATATATGCTGAGCTGGAAATGTAACTTTCGGGGTGATGAAGCTCAAGAAACTGAGATGATGAACAATTTAAAGTGGAGCTTAACTTTTAGCGCCACTCACCTCCAACTTCCCTCCAAAGATTGCACCCAAATGTGTTTGAACCTTGTCTTTCAAGACATGGAAAACACAGAGTAGCACCAACAACAACAGCAATTGTCCTTTACATGTTTATTTACATCTGCCATGCAACTTCTAGAACTGGAGAGTGTGTGTTTCAAAGTCAGTTAGTGAAAAGATTGAATTGACAGTCGGATAGTGTGTGATCCTTAGTCGTTTGGTCTGTGATGGCCAGTTTTTATCTAAAGCCATTTCAAAGTTGTTAAGTGTCTGATACGTAGTATCTTTAGATTTTATTCAGATTTCAAAAGTTGTGCAGTGTAATCCAACCTTGGGTAAAAGCCTCAAACCATCAGTGTCCTCTTTGCAAACTGTTCACAAGGAGGTTTGGCACCTTCGATCGATCAAGTCATTCTTTAAACATAAATTTAAAACATGACTTGAGAAACAATTTGGCAAGGCAGGGACCACTAACCAATGTGAACTAAATACTAAATACAATACTGAAAAAAAGGAAGGGAAGGGCTACATGGAAACAATTAGGATGGGATCAGGGAACAAAGAAAAGTTAAGCACTTAAAAATAAAAGCACAAGATGGAAAATCACTCGACACCTAAACAAGAAACAAAACAGAAAACAAGAGACAAGTTTCTTGTTTAGTTGCAGGTGAAGGCCTTAGCTCTGTATTTGTGTGGTGGATGGAATCTGCCTCTAGCGGTTGCTGTGGTGTAGATGTGGCCTCTGGCGCTGCCCTGAGGTCAGTGGCCAGCAAGGTTTTTGAAATGGTAATAGAAGTGCTTATGGACTTAGAAAACACCAAAAAGACACATGAGCCAGACACAGGCACATTGGCAGTGCTGCTTGTTGCCTTTTACTTCTTTCTTACTCTGTCTGGGAGTTGGAGATAGCTGTGAATTGCCAGTATCTCAATGGTTATCAACCATGTCTCTTGAGAGATGAATGAACTATAACTTGTCACCCATGTAGGCTACAGTTGAAATCACACATTACTACAAGCTTTCTCACAAAGAGGCCAACCATTCTGCACAGCTTGAACTGTAAGTGGTGACCAATTGGTTCATTAAGGCCACCGTGCAATTACGGTGGTCAGAGTAATTTGCACATCACAATTTTCTCTCCTTCTCATATGAAGCATTATGAAGTTTGATTAATTTTAATCAGTCAGTTTGTTCGATTTTTATAAATATAATACTTCAGTGTAGTTAGTCCCTTTTGTTAATAGCTTGTAGTGTTGTAGCTATTTTTAAAAGTGTAGCTTCAACTCAAAATTGCTCAGGGACACATTAAGTAAATATTGTAAACTTATACATTACACAATTATTTATATTATTATTTTAATTAATTATATTATGTTTGTGTTCGTTTCTATGGACTATACACTTATTTTTTGAATAAAATGGCAAAATTACTTACACTGAACTATCATTTATTGTATTCAATATTACCTATAAGAGACTCAATTGTTAGGTTTCAAAAATAACAACATGTACGGGCCATTTAAGATGAACGGATTTGAATTTGCAGTATTTACTTTAACTTTTTGATACTTAAGTATTTTTAAAACCAGATAATTTTTTACTTTTATTAAAGGAGTATTTTAATGGATGTCTTTTACTTAAGTAATAAATGTGTTTGGCATTTGTATTTTATTAAAGTATGGAAACTGAGTATTTTTTCCCATCACTGTGTACCTCACATCAGTTCATTGTATGGTTAAGCAAACATGAAAATTTATACATATATAAACTCAGCAAAAAAATAAATGTCCCTTTTTCAGGACACTGTATATTAAAGATAATTTTGAAAAAATACAAATGACTTTACAGATCTTTATTGTAAAGGGTTTAAACAATGCTTTCCATGCTTGTTCAATGAACCATAAATTATTGATGAACATACACCTGTGGAACGGTCATTAAGACACTAACAGCTTACAGACGGTAGACAATTAATGTCACAGTTATAAAAAACGTATTGTACTAAAGAGACCTTACTACTGACTCTGAAAATCACCAAAAGAAAGATGTCCAGGGTCCATCCTCATCTGCGTGAACGTGTCTTAGGCACGCTGCATTGAGGCTTGAGGACTGCAGATGTGGCCAGGGCAATCAATTGCAATGTCAGTAATGTGAGACGCCTAAGACAGCGCTACAGGGAGACAGGAAGGACAGCTGATCGTCCTCACAGTGGCAGACCATGTGTAACAACACCTGCACAGGATCGGTACATCCGAATATCACACCTGTGGCACAGGTATAGGATGGCAACAACAACTGCCTGAGTTACACCAGGAATGCACAATCCCTCCATCAGTGCTGTGACTGTTCGCAATAGGCTGAGAGAGGCTGGACTGAGGGCTTGTATGCCTGTTGTAAGGTAGGTTTTTACTAGACATCACTGGCAACAAAGTCGCTTATGGGCACAAACCCACCTTCGCTGGACCAGACAGGACTGGCAAAAAGTGCTCTTCACTGATGATTCATGGTTTTTTCTCACCAGCGGTGATGGTTAGACTCCCGTTTATTGTCGAAGGAATGAGCGTAACACCGAGGCATGTACTCTGGAGCAAGATCGATTTGGAGGTCGAGGGTCCGTCATGGTTGGGCTGGTGTGTTACAGCATCATTGGACTGAGCTTGTTGTCATTCCATCTCAATGCTGTGTGTTACAGGGAAGACATAATCCTCCCTCATGTGGTACCCTTCCTGCAGGCTCATCCTGACATGACCCTCTTGCATGACAATGCCACCAGCCATTCTGCTCATTCTGTGCATGATTTCCTGCAAGACAGGAATGTCAGTGTTCTGCCATGGCCAGCGAAGAGCCCAGATCTCAATCCCATTGAGCACGTCTGGGACCTGTTAAATCAGAGGTTGAGGTCTAGGCACCATTTAGAGAATGGTGTTTTGGCACCATTTAGAAAAAATTCTAGAGACTTTTGTGCAAGAAAATCCCAGGAGAGCAGTTACAGAAATACTCAAATAAGCCTGTGGAGGCGAGGACATGGTCGAATGTTCACCTGGAAATAGATTAAGCAGTAAGGGTTCTCACCTGAGATGAAATGCTGGTAATTTACTGTTACTGTGTTTGTAGAGAGAGACAGGGGAAATAAAAAAGAGCCAGTCCTCAGAGTGTGGGGGAGAGATAGGGCTTCACACACCCTGAGAGAGTGCTGTTCGAATGAACATTGTGTTTGCCACTGGAAATCATGCTTTAGTTTGAGTTTTTGTTAAATAAATAACCCCTTTTTGTTGGATTTGCCATCTTCCACTTCCTCATTCCATTGAACTGTTACACTGGTCCTGAAAGATGACCAGAGTGTGCTGTGGATCCAAGTACCGCAGGATGGGGTGGCCAATGCCCTTTCCCAGGCAGCAGCGAACCCTCACATGATGCTCACAAAAATGGGGCCACAAGTTGACACGGAGGCCTACCTTGAGCTCTTTGAGCACACGGCCACAGCCCTGAGATGGCCGCAGGAGCAATGGGCATTATATATTCCGCTGCTGACCAGGGAAGCCCATATCCCGGCACAACAACTTCCGGTCGCTGACCTCCTGGACTATGCGTTGTTGAAGATGTCCATCCTTTTACAGGTCGGCCACAGTCCAGAAGAACACTACCAGCGCTTCCGCTCAATGCTGAGTGAGGTCAGCCACCTTTTTGCCTTTTCTCAGCAGCTCCATGATGCCTGCCAGCGGTGGGTGCTGGCTAGGAAGAAATAGTGACGCTGGCGACCTGATCAACTTGTTCGTGCTGGAGCAGTTAATTTCTCGGCTGCTGAAAGGGGACGACCGAGTGTGTCCAGTGCCACCAGCTGGCATCACTGGATGAAGTGGTTCAGCTGAGAGAAGACAATCTAGCAGCGTATTCAGGGGCCGGTGTACCCCATGCCAATTCCCCCCCGTTGTCTCATCCTCAGCTCCCCCGCAATGCTCCATATGGGGGTAATAGAAGAATCTCACTGTGATTGGGCCAGCCTGGTGGTTATATTGGTCAGATTCTATGTGGATTATAGGAAAGTCTACACCTTGTATTGATGAACTGCTGAATTGGTTGGGCACGGCTCACTTTTATTCAACACTGGATATGACAAAGCGGTATCGGCAGATCTCCATAACGTGTCCTGTGAAAAAATGTCCTTCTCCACACCGTTTAGTTTACAGCAATTTGTGACCCTTCTGTTTGGTTTATTTGAGGCACCTGCTATGTTTCAGCATCTTATGGACAGGGTCCTCAGACCGCACACTGCGTATGCTGCTGCCTACTTGGATGACATCATTATTTACAGTAATTGGTAGGTGGAGGTATGGTATCTAGGGCTCTAATGGGGCCATGGTCAGGTGCATCCCCAAATTGATAAAAACCACAGCGATTGCGACCTGCCCGAGTCCCAAGACCAAAAAGGAGGTGAGGGGGTCTGGGTAGCTCAGCAAGTATTGATGCTGACTACCACCCCTGGTGTTGCGAGTTCGAATCCAGGGTGTGCTGAGTGACTCCAGCCAGGTCTCCCAACCAAATTGGCCCTATTGCTAGGGAGGGTAGGGTCACATGGGGCAACCTCCTTGTGGTCATGATTAGTGGCTCTCTCTGTCAATGGGGCATGTGGTAAGTTGTGTGTGGATCACGGAGAGTAGAAAGTGCCTCCACATGTGGAGACTCCGCAATGTCATGCAAAACTGCTACAACAACAACACTGAGATACTTTACCACATGTTCATTGCTGAGATTTTGAGAGGGACAGAATTTGGCAAACCTTTAAGAGCCTCCAGAGCAACCTGTTTATTTCTGAGAGTGTACCGTTTCATTACTACATCTGTTTAGAGACAATTCAATAAAAAGTCCTATTTTTGAATAATTGTTTTTCATTTGATATATTTTTTTATATTTCAATATGGAGTGAATTCTATCAGCTGAATGTCTGCCTTAATTAATGCACATTTTAAGGCTCAAATTAATTAGTGACACAATGCTTAGTAACATTTGTTAAGTGCTGGAAATTTTAAATAGTTTTTTTTAACTGCCACACCAGCAATGTAGCACTAAGTTGAGGATCAAAGCTATTTCAATAGAGCACTTAAAAGAGAAGATGTTTACAAGACTCTAATGAACATTCTGCTACATTTTAGGTTTCATGCCCCAGTCCTCTCAAATAGCTATGTATATTCTTCCTAATTGTATAGTGGGGTCACTTCTTGATGAAGAAAGCCATGCACACACTAAGATCAAAAACCCATATGAAAAGCTCAGCACTAAGTAGATTATCAGTTATGTCCTCACTGTTTGAATATAATCCCTATATCCCTATATCAAAAAGCAAGAAGTGATAATCTTGCCATAATGCGGAGTTAACACCCATCATGTCTTTACACTTGTGAACTCTGAAACTGTGACTTGGATCTGATTATAGCAATCTAAGATACAAAATTTAATAGCTTCCGCAGACACATGACAGATCTACTTCAATGGAGAGATAGAAGACCATAATCTAGCACATGATTACTCAATAGGCAGACTCCGGTCCGAATCCAGACCGAAGGACAATTCAGTCTGGACGAGGTCTAAATCTTTGTGCTAGTTACCTGACACCTGACTAAGTGATATATGTATACATGCGTGGAGCCGGAATGAAGCGAAATAGAGCAAAATATTTATCTCTAGATTGGGAATAAAGTCTGTCCAGCGCTACACGATTATTCCCTAGTGCTGAACGCACTTTTATTTCTGCTCTCCACGTGTTGCCTATATCCATGTTATAGAGGAGCAACAAAGCCTAATTTACTGTACTTGCAGTTGCTGTTATTTTATCAACAGTAGTGGAAACAACACTACAGACACTGGCATCTTTTGCATAAACATAAACAACAGAACACTTTAAGTAAAGTGAAACTATCGTCATCTGTCTGATGTGATTTAGATGATTCATCAAAGCCAGGTTTGTGTCAGGACAACTTAACGTGCCAATTTTAGAGTTCCCTATCTGTCACTCACTCAAAGTTTTGTCGATATAGTGACACTAGGGGTCACGCTTGGGAGCTCCAAACACATTTGAGAAAAGTCGAATGAGAATTGTTGATTGGAATTTGCATGCCACTCCCCCGGACATACGGGTATAAAAGGAGCTGGCTTGCTAACACTCATTCAGATTTGTTATTTGGAGCCGAGCAGTATCGAAGAAATCCACAACAGTTCCATTCACCTCTGGTGAAACAGTTGTATGCTGTTGAATATTTGGCGCATTGCAACGGGATCTCCCCCTCTTGCACAGATAAGTGTAGAGAATGCCCCTGGGCGCATCGGCAGCTACACTAAAATAGTATACTTAAAGAGTATTTCCTCTAAAAGAGTAAGCACTGATGGAATGCATCTTTTTAAAGATACCTTTCCATTTGTGTGTAGTTCCTGGATGCGGTCACTATCTCTCTGCCTCTGATGGCCATGATTGCTGCCTCACATGTATGGGCTGTAGTCACGCTGATCGTTCATGGATTGTTCATGCTCTCACTGCAAGAGCATGACCATGGCAACATTGTGGTCATGGATTTCCTTCTTCAGAGGGAAAGCCACGACTGCAACGTTGCCATGGTCATGCTCTTGCAGTGAAAGCATGACCATGGCAACGTTGCGGTCATGGCTTTCCTTCTTCAGAGGTAAAGCCACTCCAGCTGCTCCTTGCCCCTGTCCTTCTGCCTACGTCACAAGGCTGTGGAGGTTTGCACTGGGGGCGATTTGGGGACCCCAATGGGAACGGTCCCAGGGTGAGTTTAATGTCTCATTCGGGGCACGGGAGCTGTATGAGCTCCCGATCGCAGCATCGGAGAGCGGACTGGTACAGTCAGATGTGGAGGACTCGGCTGGGTTCCCACCTTCGGGTGGAGTTGCCCAGTCTGAACCCGAATCGGAGCTGGCACCCTGGAGCTGGCCACCCTGCCCTGAGCCCTCGCAGCTTGATGAATGGTTCCTGGGCTCAGAGCACCGCTCACAGCCACGCCCAGCCCTAGTTTCATTCTTCCCAGAGGTGCATGAGGAACTCACGTCATTGCAGGCACATTTTACTGCCCGGACCCTCTGAGTCCCGAGATGGGCATGACGCCACATACTCATCGCGTGGCCATCACGCCGATCTGTCGTGGTACAGTCAGCCCTTGGACGGACCTTGCATTTCTACGGGCAGGGGTTCCCTTAGAACAAGTGTCCAGGTGTGTCGTCATTACGACAGATGCCAAGGAGATTTACATTCACATCGCATTTTGAAATTTGCCCGCCATCTCCTCCTTTGGAGTCAGCCGCGACCGAAGTCGGCCACTCACATCCAGTGAACACGCTGTCGTGGCAAGTGATGATCAGAGGAGAGTGGAGACTCCACCCCCAGGTGGTTCAGCTGATTTGGAGTTAATTCGGCAAAGCACAGGTAGACCTGTTTCCTTCCTCCTATTGCCCGCTGTGGCCCAGGGGTCTACGCAAGTATGCATTGCCCCCAGCCTGCTTGCACAGAATTTGTGAAAGGTCAGGGAGGACGAAGAACAGGTTTTGTTGGTAATGCTGTACTGGTCCACCCAGACTTGGTTCTTGGAGCTCACGCTCCTCGCGACAGCCCCTCCCTGACAAGTTCCCCTGAGGAAGGACCTCCTTTCTCAGGGACGGGGCACAATTTGGCACATGCACCCAGACCTCTGTTCCCTGGACAGGATGAGACCTAAGTGGGCTACCACCTGCAGTGAAAGCTGAATGCCTTGAAGTGACGTCTGTTCACAAATTGGTGTTCTTCCCGAGGTGAAGAACCCCAGAGATGTGCAGTCAGGTCAGTGCTTTCTTTCCTGCAGTAGAGGTTGGAGGGGCGGCTGCCATCCCCCCTGGGAATACATGCATACTCTACTAGGAGTGTGGCATGCTCCTGGGCCTTGGTAAATGGCGCCTCTCTAGCAGACATCTGTAGAGCAGCGGGCTGGGCGACACCCTATACCTTTGCAAGGTTTTATAATCTCTGGGTTGTGCCAGTTTCATCCGTTGTGTTGGCAGGTACGAAAAGGTAAGTATGCGAGTAGCTGGACGGGTATACCACTTGCACGCAGCGCCTTTCTCCTCCCCGTGGAGAAAACGTGCACTTTTTCCCACCATGACCGGTGAACCCTGGATGTCTTTCCTCCTCAGCCCTGCAGCAGGCGAATTCTGCTGAGAAATTAAATGCCAGGCCCAGTACTTGCATTAGTATGCCCTGTACTGGGATAGGTGCTCCACATGTGTTGGTTGCCTGTGGGTAACCCCATGTGACATATTTTTCATGGTACGGTTTCCCTGACAGCAAACCCACACAAATCCACACAGGTTAACCTCCTTCAGGCAGGATGTGGTCTCCGCAGTGTCCGCAGTGGAAAAGAACACCTTCCCCGATGCAAATACATCTGGCCCCAGCTGAATGACTTTTAATTTAATCTTTTGGTAGAAGATCCCTCAGATCCCTCTACTGTACTTTGGCTGTCTCTGGGCCCCCAATGTCCTCATCTCTGCCTAGTTTTGAAGAGACTATTTTGACTGTTTAGGATATTCTTTAATTTTTTATTATTTTAGTTTTTTACAAAGTACTATTGCTGCCATGTGTAAGCTGCGTATTATGCACATTATCTTGAGGGAGCCCGCCTTTTTGTCACTGAACAGCTGAATGACCTCTTTGTTTCTTGATGTGTTGTATTTGCTGTAATAAAGCAATTGTACATTATGTTATTAAATGCTGCAAGGAGACATTTCAGAATAAGTGCAATAGCTCACATAATGAGGGCTCAAATGACTATTCTCATTCACCAACAGCCTCCATATACTTGGGAGCGCCCACGCTCAAAACAGTCCTGGTAGATTGTGAGGACCCACTTTAATGACAATCTGTGGGTGAAGCACTTTTGACTAACCAGGGCTATGCTAGAAGAATTTTGTGCCATTGTCTGGCCCTTTTTGAGCCTGTCACGTCAAGCTCTTGCACGCCTATACCAACTGGTGTGCGCTTTGCCATCACACTTTATAAATGGTCATGACATGTCAACTTTCACGTGAATAAGCCGTTTCCATCACTTTAATTAGCATTTTAACTAATGCATTTTTTTAGTTTATTCGCATATCAAGTGTTTCCATTCAGGATTTGGATGGAAACGCAGCTAGTGGGTGAACAATACCCAAATTACTTTCTGCATCTAATGAGATTCTGAAGTATGCAACCAGTGGATACTTGGTTAGTAACTCACTGGTGCCTGAGGCAAGATCAGATATTAGCCACCACCTACCTCACTAAACAATAAATAAATAAATAAAAATAATATGTAGCAAGTAATAAAAAAGTAGTTAACTACATTAAAGTGTGAAATAATTAATGAAAGTGTTGTTAATGAAAAGAAATGCTGTTGATAATATTCCATCCAAATGTTATAACTATTATCTTTAGATCTATACAATTAAATCATTTATATAGCACAAAAAAAAAAAAAACTATCTTGATTAGGATGAGATTAAACTTATAGTGTCATCATTTAATTGAACAAATAAATCCATAAAAAATAAATCATAATAAATTGAACATAATTTAAAAGTAATATAGTCGAACACGTAGTGATAAACAGACTGTAATGAATGGGAGGCTTGGAAGCAGACGAGGAGAGTGGATCTAAATGCAGCTAAACTTTATTAAAACAAACAAACGAATAAACACAAAGAAAACAGCCACAATGGGCAAACAGGAAACTAAACACAATGACATAAAACTGAGAACTCGGGCAGGGAACATTCAACAATTCACAAAGGGGAGTGAAAACAACCGGGTTAAAATACATGGACAAGGAAACACAGGAGCCAATGAACAAACAGAACTCAAAAAAGATAACAGGGCAATAAACAGAAACCAATGGGAAATTAACAAGGGCAGGTGAAAACAATGAACAGAGAACACGAGGCTAACAAGAAAACTATGGAACTACAAAAGGGACAAAATGAAAACTACGGAACTACGAAAGTGACAAAAATGACAAACAAAGGGCAAACGTGAGACAAGGCAAAGTATACATAACAGAGCCCCCCCTTTAAGGAGCGGATTCCAGACACTCAAAAGTACCATCACATAAAACAAATGTCCATTGACTGGGGGAGCTTGTGGTGGGCAGACAGACCAAGGGGGGCAACGAAGGGCAGGGAGGCAGTCCAGGGGGCAACGAGGGGCAGACAGGCAGTCTAGGGGGCAACGAGGGGCAGACAGGCAGTCCAGGGGGGTACAGAGGGGGCTGGGTCAGGGGGCCTGGGAGGTGGCCACAGGACAGGGACCGGTTCAGGGGGCCTGGGAGCTGGCCACAGGGCAAGGATAGGTTCAGGAGGCCTGGGAGATGGCCACAGGGCAAGGACAGGTTCAGGAGGCCTGGGAGCTGGCCACAGGGCAAGGACAGGCTCAGGTGGCCTGGGAGCTGGTCACAGGGCAAGGACAGGCTCAGGCGGCCTGGGAGCTGGCCACAGGGCAAGGACAGGCTCAGGCGGTCTGGGAGCTGGCCACAGGGCAAGGACAGGCTCAGGCGGCCTGGGAGCTGGCCACAGGGCAAGGACAGGCTCAGGAGGCCTGGGAGCTGGCCACAGGGCAAGGACAGGTTCAGGAGGCCTGGGAGGCTCGAGAGGCTTGAGGGGCAGAGTCCTGGAAGGCTTGAGAGGCGGAGCCCTGGAAGGCTCGAGAGACTTGAGGGGCGGAGCCCTGGGAGGCTCGAGAGGCTTGAGGGGCGGAGTCCTGGGAGGCTCGAGAGGCTTGAGGGGCTTGAGAGGAGGGGCCCTGGGAAACTCTGGAAGAGGAGCCCTAGCAGGCTCAGGGGTGTCGAGAGGCTGACGCTGTACGAGGATGATCCGCCTACGGCGGGGCCGCGGCGGAGCCCAAGAAGGCTCTGGAGTCTCTGGGGACAGAGCCGTAGGAGGCTCGGGAGGCTCAAGAGGCGCTGACTCTTGGACGGGCACGACCACTGGCGCTGGCTTTTGGACGGCCATGGCTACTGGCACTGGCTCTTGGACGGTCACGGCTGCTGGCACTGGCTCTTGGACGGTCACGGCTGCTGGCGCTGGCTCTTGGACGGTCACGGCTACTGGCGCTGGCTCTTGGACGGTCATGGCTGCTGGCGCTGGCTCTTGGATGGTCACGGCTACTGGCGCTGGCTCTTGGACGGTCACGGCTACTGGCGCTGGCTCAGGGACGGTCGAGGCTACAGGCGCTGGCTCACTGCTGTCGGAGGCTACAGGCACTGGCTCACTGCTGTCGGAGGCTACAGGCACTGGCTCACTGACATCGGAGGCTACAGGCACTGGCTCCCTGACGGCGGAGGCGACAGGCACTGGCTCACTGACGGCTGAGGCTAATGGCTCTGGCTCGCAGACCGGGGCAGGCGTGGGCTCTGGCTCGCAGACCGGGGCAGGCGTGGGCCGGGGGGCGGAAGCCCGTCTTCTCTTCCTCCTCCGGGCGGACGAAGTTGAGCGTGCCGGCTCGAGGATCGCGGAAGCGGGGCACACCGGCTCTGAAGCAGACGAGGTTGGCAGCCTGTAAGTCAGGACGGGCGTGGAGAGACGAATCGTGGCAGACAGGGGGAGTACCTTTGTGGGAAGAGCGGTAGCGTCATCCTCCAGATCGTCCATAGTGGGTGGCGATCCGCTGACTCGTAGGGTCTCCTCCACATAATTGAGGAGTGTCCAGCAACGATTCGTCGGCAGCAACCGCTCCCTCAGAGACCCGTTCAAGCTACCCCGGAAGAATACCACCAGGGCGTGGTCGGGGAAATCAGAGATTTGTGCCAGCTCCAGAAAATCTTGGACGTGGTCCTCCAAAGGGCAGTCCCCCTGCTTGAGGCAAAGGAGCCGGTAATTCGCCGGATAAGCTGCTAGATCCATTTGGGTGAATCGTTCTGTAACGAATGGGAGGTTTGGAAGCAGACGAGGAGAGTGGATCTAAATGCAGCTAAACTTTATTAAAACAAACAAACGAATAAACACAAAGAAAATAGCCACAGTGGGCAAACAGGAAACTAAACACAATGACATAAAACTGAGAACTTGGGCAGGGAACACATACCAGGCATGGCAACATAATTCATTCATCTACATTCAACGATTCACAAAGGGGAGTGAAAACAACCGGGTTAAAATACATGGACAAGGAAACACAGGAGCCAGTGAACAAACAGAACTCAAACAAGATAACAGGGCAATAAACAGAAACCAATGGAAAATTAACAAGGGCAGGTGAAAACAATGAACAGAGAACACAAGGCTAACAAGAAAACTATGGAACTACAAAAGGGACAAAATGAAAACTACGGAACTACGAAAGTGACAAAAATGACAAACAAAGGGCAAACGTGAGACAAGGCAAAGTATAAATAACACAGATGCAATTATCTAACCTATGTTGCTTGATTTGACTTGTTGAACTGATTTATTTACATGAAACTTTAGAACAAACCAATCCACTAAAATGAATTGAACTTCCCAAAACAACAAATAAGTGCATTGGTGTGTAAAAAAGGAAAAAAGGCAAAGGACACACTCACAAACTTATCGGTCCAGAGTGGAACCCTTTGAATAGGATTGAATACCCTTTGAAGGTCTCTGCGTTTTTCTGTCTTTTCTGCGCTGAACCAAAACAGTTATTAATTTGCTCTTTACAAATTCATTCCATTATTAATTTTATCTGACTCCAATTTTATATTAATCTGACTCTAATTTTAAATTAACCTCTAATTACTTTCTGATAATTGTTTTAATATAACATTTATAGGTTATTGATTACTCTTATATTAAATCCTCTTCTATTTATTGTCCTTTTGATCTGTAATTCAAACAGAGATTTTAATTGTCTTTTCTCCTACTCGGCTCTCCTAGGTGGCTGTCCTATCTTGTTCTCCTTTACTCTATTTACAGCTCCAATATTCTAACTGAAATTATTTAAATGGCTTCCTCCTGTATTAAAGATCCGTTAATTATATAAATAATTGGGAGGAATACATAATAAATAAAAAAAGTAACCATTTATTTGCCAGGAAGGATTTAAAACACAAGTTACAGATATTCAAATCAAAGCCAATTTCACAAATGATCAGAATAAACAAACATTCCTAAAAATAAGAATCAATGTATAGACATACAGTACCTGACAAAACTACATGCAGTGACTACAGAGAACCCCGATTCCTTTGTCATCTCTCCTTAAATACCAAGCAATTCTATTGTTATTTTAGATGTGTTTGTTTGATGTTATCAAGGTTTTGTTTTACAATTTAGGGGTTTGAAGATGGACCTTTGAAACTTGTGATTGAGTAGGTCTTTTGATGTTTACAAAGAATGCATCGAATCTGCATAGAGAGATGCACTCTCTGTGAGAGACCTGGGAGGGGATATGCCTCTGATAGAATGCAGTATTTTACTAAGTTCTTAAATATTACTTGTGATATTACTTTGCTGATAGGGAATGAGACGGTGTTACCAGTCGCACTGAGACCTCTTGAATGATACCAATCAAGTATGATAAAAAAAAAAAAAAAAAAACTTTTACATTACAGAACAGGATAAGTCATTACTTAGTTTTAGGTGACTCTAAAATTACTTGATGTAAGAGAGGGGGGCAGATGTGGGTGAGAACTGCATTTTATGGTCCTTGCTCAGTAGGGTGTAGTTTGTCATGTGCAGACTTACAGGTGAAAGATTTGTTTTAACCGCTTCACTTTTAATGAACCATCTGCACAAACTGATTCACTGATTCCATATGACAGAGAGGACATTTTACATAAGCAAATTTGATCACCATCTTGGTTTGCTCAACTGCTGTGTGCGCAATACATGACAAATTTCAATGTCTTGTTTTTATCACGTTAAACCATTACTCATGAAAATACTTTTGGAATTATCAGGCTATTGTATAATGTAATACATTTAGTAGCTAGTTAGTGCCCTCACAACACTGATGCAGGGGCACCCCATAGAATGCTGCCATCCTTGGCGTCTGCCTGTATATTGCCTGTACCAAGATGTGTTACTCCATAATGACATGGGAGCTGAGGAGCCATTCGATTTAAAAAGTTGAAAAATCATAAAATGATTTAAGGACCAAGAAAGTGTTTCCTCATTGTTAAATTATACTTATTCAACAACAAGTAAATTGTTCCCTGTCAAAAAGCTACACTTTGTTGCTGCGGTGACTTAGTGCTTTGGGAACAACTTTAGGTGTGACCAGCTGTGAATATGTGTGCAACACGTCAATGAAATTGACCAGAATTTATAGCCTCTGCTGGTGACATCATTGGATGCACCTGTAGCAGGGCTATAAATAGATGCGTGACAGGTGCATCATCAGAAAAAAAAACGTGCATTTATTCCAGATGCACTTGTCCTAGGCCAATCTTTGGCTATTTGCTGTTTTATGTTCTTCAGCTGTGTCTAAATTCCTATACTTTTAGAGTATGTACTGAATTCGATAAATAACTTCTCGGCTGTTGATAAAATAGGTTTTTTAGGTTTACTGTATTATAAATACAGATATGTAGTATTTTCCAGCCATACTATATCTAACATATCACCACTGTCCTTTGAACCGCATGTTCTTTAAACTAAAACTCTGACTTTGACCTAAAAACAACACCAAAAACGTCTCGGGTTACTTACCTGTAACCCTTGTTCCCTGATAAAAGTGGAACGATATGCTGCACTGACCTAGCGCTTTGGGAACAACTTTAGGTGTGACCAGCTGTGAATATGTGTGCAACACGCCAATGAAATTGACCAGAATTTATAGCCTCTGCAGGTGACATCATTGGATGCACCTGTAGCAGGGCTATAAATAGATGCGTCACAGGTGCATCATCAGATATTTTGTCTTCAGATCACTCTGTGTGTGTGTGTGCTTCATGTGCCTGTCAGAAACTTTCTACTTTCCTCTGTTAGGAGTTAGATTTTGTTAGGCAGTGTGCAGAAACCTTTCTCTTTTCTCTAAAAAAGAAAATGACTGAAAGACAGAGCAAGCGGTGTATGTTCCCTTGTTTACACTCTATGGCTGGGAGGGACACACATCAGTTTTGTTTTGTATGTTTGGGGGAAGAGCGTGCTACTCTTGCGTTGGAGTGGGGCTGGTGCGAGCATTGCGATTTGTTCTCAGTCAAAATTCTTTGCACTCATCTCGCTTACTTCCAAGAGCCAGCACCCACACTTTCATCGTGGGGCTCTCGCATTGACCTGGCTGAGGAGTGAGAGACGGGTCCGTCCCTATTGCTCGCTCTCTCCCCAGATCCAGCTGATTCTTCTCGTGAGCCTGAAGAAAAGATAAAGGGGAATGCTATATCAGTCCCTTCCTTCGATGACCTCCATGACGAGCTTTCTCGTTCATGGAGGAATCCTTATACTTCCTGTGTCTTCGTGCCCTCGACGTCGACAAATTCGACTATCGTGGGTGCTGAGACACTGGGGTATTCGGTGATGCCGACGGTAGAAGAAACACTTGCGGGTTATCTCTTGCCTGGCTTGGCATCATCGCTAAAGAGACCCATTCTCCCCCACAAAGCCGCGCAGGACCACCTCCATGCTTATGGGGAAGGCTTATCAGGCAGCAGGTCAAGCTGGTGCTGCCCTGCACACTATGTAGTGTTACAGGTGTACCAGGCTGATCTGTTGAAGGACCTGAGTGAGGGCAAACTGTAGATGAAGAGGCTTTTTCTGAGCTTCGCTGAGCCACGGATCTGTCTCTCCGTGTGACCAAGCAAACGGTTTGCGCCATTGGCCAGCACTGAGAGACACTTAAGGCTCAACCTTTCGGGCATCAGAGATAAGAACAATGTTTTCCTTTTCGATGCCCCGGTTTCACCTTCTGGCTTATTTGGTGATGCTATGAATGTAGTTCTCTCCAGGTTCCAGGAGGCAAAAAGCCACGAGGAAGCCTTCGGGCAATTACTTCTTCACTGCACTCAGGGGGAGGGGCTGTCGGCCACCCAGCCCCACCCCAGTCCTTCTAGACGGGAGTCTCAAAAAAGTGTGGCGAATCGTGCTCCCCCTCGTAAAGACTGGGGGCCGGTTCGTTGCCCTCAGCAGCCCCCCAAAGCAAGACCTCAGGGCAGTTATTTCTAAAAAGGGAAAAACCCTGATGGTTTGCACCCAGCCTTGTGGGGGTAGCCCCCCTTGGGACGGGTCATGTGAAACATCGACCTGTACCCTCCCGATACTCCACGAAACCGCTCCATTCCCACCACCACTGGTGTTTCGGGAGTTAGCAGTTCCAGCTAAATTTTGGGTGTTCTGTTGCTTCCTGCCATAATCCAGGACATGGGACACAGATACTTCCTGGTTCCCAAGAAGGATGGGGGGTTGCGTTCGATTTTAGACCTTCGAGGCTTGAATTGCTCCGAGGGCGATCAAGTTCAAGATGCTAACGGTCAAGACAGTCGTGTCTCAAATCCAACATTGCGATTGGTTGGTCACAATCGATCTCATTGACGCGTACTTTCATATAGAAAGTCTGCCACAACACAGGAAGTTCCTGAGGTTCGCATTCGGGGCGAAGCTTTCCAATATCGGGTTCTTCCATTCATTCTAGCCTAATCACCCTGCACATTCACGGAATGCATAGATGCAGCACTGGCTCCTTTGCGACTCCGGAGCATCCGCATTCTAAATTACATAGATGACTGACTGATACTGAAGGGTACACACTGAGGGACACTGGGCTTTCACCTGAAGTTATCGAGACAATTCTAAGTGCTAGGGCTCCCTCTACTAGAAGTTATGTCAATAAATGGGGTGTCTTTGAAAGATGGTGCAGTGTACATAATGCAGATCCAGTTAACTGCCAGATTGCTTCAGTTCTAGACTTTCTGCAGGAAAAATTATCAGCAGACACATGCCCCGCCACTCTCAGGGTTTATGTGGCCACTCTATCGGCTTGCCATGCCTTGATTGATGGGGTGCCGCTAGGGAGACATCCTCTGCTCGCTCGCTTCGTTCGTAGAGCCATGCGTCTCAGATTCCTTCATGGGACTTAGCAATAGTCCTAGTGGGTCTGGTTGAGACCCCCTTAGAACATCTAGAGTCAGCGTCTGATAAACTTCAGTCTCTCAAGATGTTTTTTTCTTATGGCAATTACTTCTCTAAAAAGAATTGGGGATATACAGGCTCTGTCTGTCTTGCCAGCCTGCTTAGATTTTGCCCCAGGAATGGCTAAAGCAATTTTGCACCCTCATCCTGACTACCTGCCTAAGGTTTCTTTCTTGACTGTACATCTGTTCACTCTCGAATCCTTCTGCTCCCCATCGTTTACAATGCCGGAGCAGGAAAGACTTCACAGACTTTGTCCAGTCTGTGCCCTTCAGACTTATGTCCACCGCACTAGCCAGTGGCGTAAGTCAGGGCAACTATTTGTTTGCCATGGGGGCCGCAACAGGGGGGTGGCCACAACCAATCACACTATGTTGCATTGGGTGAGGGGATGCTATTGCCCTGGAGCGAGGTCAAGCTTCGCCAGTAGGTATCAGGGCTCACTCTACCAGAGGGGTTGCCTCCTCTAAAGCTGTGGCTAGAGGTGTCCCTCTGCAGCATGTTTGTGATGCGGCAGGCTGGTCCTCTCCGCACACATTCATAAGATTTTATAGTTTGGATGTTCATGCCACTTCGGGCTCTTATGTCCTTGAGTCAACATCACAAGCTTATGTCTGAGACCTCTTGCGCTCTTGTGAGCACACTACACAACCATAATGGGTCCGGACATCCGCAGTGCGCTGGCGTGGGTATTCTCGTTCCCAAAGCGCTAAGTCAGTACAGCATCAAAGTTTAGCTTTTTGACAGGGAATGTCTCGGGTTACTTAACTGTAACGCCTGTTCCCTGATAAAAGCGGAACGAGATGCTGCGCTTCATTGCCGCACTGGGATGCCCCAGGACTACTCGGTCACACCTAAAGTTGTTCCCAAAGCGATAGGTCAGTGCAGCATATTGTTCCACTTTTATCAGGGAACAGGGGTTACAGGTAAGTAACCCGAGACGTTTTTGGTGTTGTTTTTAGGTCGAAGTCAGAGTTTTAGTTTAAAGAACATGCGGTTCAAAGGACAGTGGCAATATGTTAGATATAGTATGGCTGGAAAATACTACATATCTGTATTTATAATACAGTAAACCTAGAAGTTATTTATCGAATTCAGTACATACTCTAAAAGTATAGGAATTTAGACACAGCTGAAGAACATAAAATAGCAA
Organism: Xyrauchen texanus; assembly: GCF_025860055.1. Taxonomy (NCBI): domain Eukaryota; kingdom Metazoa; phylum Chordata; class Actinopteri; order Cypriniformes; family Catostomidae; genus Xyrauchen; species Xyrauchen texanus. The sequence goes on from NC_068277.1 coordinate 44,604,079, forward strand.
ATAGCCAAAGATTGGCCAAGGACAAGTGCATCTGGAATAAATGGACGTTTTTGTTTTTTCTTCACAAGAGGATATTCTGATCTATAATTTATAGGAGACGTTTTATGCCCCTTTTTACTAGATGTAATATAAGTCTCAGGTGTCCCCAAAATGTATTTTTTCAGCTCAAAATACCCCACGGATAATTTATTATACCATGTTGTACCTATATTTGGGTGGAATCAAAAACACGCTGTTTTTGTGCGTGTTTCTTTAAATGCAAATGAGCTGCTGCTCCCTGCCCCAGACATAGCTGTGGTCTCCTTGAATATAATCAGTGACAATGGTAACTTTAACTGCATTAACCATGGAATTAGCTAACAACCACATTCGGAAAGGCGATTTGCAAACATTCACAAAATATAAAGTGCAATACTTACGTACATCTTCAGGATATAAAGCTGGAACTCGAACATCACATTTTTTGAAAATCCTGGTTTATATTGACACTCATTCACAAAGTAGTCTGGTGTAAAATGATTTGCACAAACATACAATTTTTTTTTATATTTTGGGTACAACACAGTGGCTCTGATTCCAGGAGTACATGAAGACACTTATGTTGAATTTACAGCCAACAACAGAACACTAATGAAGCTTACGAAGCTGAGATGTTTTTCTTCTCTATGGAGGATCTATGATAATAGGGTGGAGTCCGTCACCAGTCGTGGGCGAGGCCTTTTTGACACACAGTTTTTAATTAATAGAAATATAAGAAAGAGGAGTGGGTGGACTTTTGACATTGTAGATTGGTTGTGTACACACACTGCCGACTCACATTTATGTACAAACACCATGTAAAGTGAATTTTGCATAATAGGTCCCCTTTAAGTTGTTGATGTAGTGGTGATTATGACCTTAATTTCAGTGAGAGCAACGAAGAGCAGACATATAGATCTTTATCATTCACATATAAACAAAACGCACACATAACCTAGACTTACACATATATGTTACTGAGATCCTGGCCACCAACCCATTTCAATAGGCAGGAGATTTTTCAGTCCCCAGGGATGACATATAGGTGTTAGATTCAACATTGTGCACTAGCGCTATATCACTTTCTCAGAGTGCATGTCAGAGAAGCATTGTGCTTGTCGGTTTGGCAACTTCTGATCATGGGTGAGGTGCAAATTGAAAATATAACAATATGAGAACAGCAACAGATACCTTTACAAAAAGTGCTGCTCTGATGTATCGATTTAAAATGTACAGAAACAGGTGTGAAAGAATGCATTGAGTATGCATGAACATTGCTATATGGAGACAAATATTCTCAATTTTGTAATACTGAGGATATAAAAATATAGTGGAAAATGCAGATTATAATGCCACATCTTGATCGGTCTACATTGAGATTCCAGCATTGTTGAACAGAGGAAATTAAGCTCCCTCCAGATATGGATGTGTAACATTTCTCAGTGACTAAATGGCAGTTGATGGAAGAATTGAAGTGAAATAAAGAGAGCTTACTTAAGGATAGACTGAATCATTACTATTTTAGCAAGTTAATGCTTTTAAATTATTCTTGCTAAAGAAAAGATTTGCTCTTCTTTTAAAGAAAAAATTGCAGGTGATGTTTTCCCTTGTAGTTTAAAGGTAATTAATTTTAGATGGAAACAGATTTCTCGAATGAGTCATGGATGAGAACATATGTGAATTATCAGTCAATGGAAGTATATGCCTCAAAGTGACATTCATTCTGTGGTGAATATTGAAAAGATAAAAAACATTTTAGGTGTATCAATTTTATTTTAATTGTCAATTTTATTTGTATTTATTTTTTTATTATCTGTGTGTATTTTTATATAATTAGAGAGATAAGAACAACTGAACAGATACAATTTATTACTACTTATGAGTAGGGTCTAAATTCCCCTGCAGTGCCCCCTGGAGTGAGTTATTTTTGCAAGTGGCACTGCACAGCCTTTAGTGTTGATGAGTATTTCATTCTTTCTTTTTTCTTTCCATTAACAATACTGTATATAATATAGTAAACATATTAGCAAATGGGTTATGTCTGCTGTACTTTTTTGTTTTATTCAAATGAACAAATAAAATCAGCAGTCCGGTTTGCCTATTTGCACTGTTTGACTTATCAGACATTTTGTGTGTGTCTGTGTGTGTGTTTGTGAGAAGCGCTAATGTAAACAGACTTGGCTGCGTGCATCAAATAATCATGCTCGATCAGCATGTTTTCACTCTGAGTATAAAAGTTTTAAACTTTTATCTTGGTCCTTTTGCGATAGTTTGGCTGTCTATTTCAGAGAACAAATGTATTATATGCCTGAAAAGACAGATTGCGGTCTTTGCAGAGTTGCTGTTTGTGTAAATGAAAACTGCATGTGCACCTAATAAGTAGACGTGGCTGCATGTATGGGAAGATCGCGTTAAATATGATGGCTGTGCATACAAGCTATGAACTGCTATCGTGGTACTTTGGATACAATTAGGCTGTTTAATTTGTAAAATAAACATATTATGTGCTTGAAAAGACTCTTTGAGCAGCTGTTTGTTTGACAAATGACTACCACTTCTAATGTAAAAAAATGGCAGCACACTGTAGCATATTTAGGGGTTTCAATGAAAGTTCGCTAACTTGTTAGGTTAGTGGTGCTGTGCTATGAGCTTTGTTATGCTATTAGCTTATCTGTACAGTGTTGACGATATGGCGTTGGCAGGTTGCGCATGTGCAATTAGATGCCCCGAGTCTATTTAGGACTTTCTGTGAACTTTCGTCACCATAGCAACCAAAACCAGTGATTTGTGATCTGGGTCAATACTAATAAAAACATCGATGCATATGAATGTCAGCGCATTCCACAATACAAAACAGTATGTGTGAGCTAGGAATTCAATGAAACGGTCCAATTTCTACATTACCATGTAAGGAAATGTATAATAGAATCAGTCACGTTGGACAACCGTTATAATTTAGATAAATGACAAAATAATTAGATTCTTTGTCTAAATAAAATCTTCCACCATTAAAATCGTAATACAATGTCTCGTTGTATCAGCACACAATTTCTACTGTAGGGAATTAGCTTTAATAATAGAATTATGATTAATTCTCTTATTGGAGTAATATTATTCTCATGGCTTATTGACAATAATAGTACACGTATAGGTATAGCTTTGAAGCTAAATCTTTTAAAAACATGAATAAGATTATTTATCAACATATACCACAGTCCAACAATCTTTAAAATAATTAATCATAACTCATTATAATTAATTATGAAAATTTTGATCGGTTAATAGAATTAATATATATCTGAATTAATATTACAATCAATTTATCGGTTTGTCCAGCGAACACTCAGTATTGATCTTCTATCAATTCTCAGAAAGGATATTTTTCATGGCCACACAAAAATAACTCTTTCTTAGCATGTAGCTGTGATCGAATCGTTACATTGATGTTGATTTACAAGCAGACCAGAATCAACTCGCAAGAATGTACACAAAATGTATTTAACTAAAATATGAACACATAACTAACCTAATCAAAAACATACACATGAAACACTTGTACATGGGAAAGTGAAAAGTGAAAATAAAATGAAACCGGAACAGAATAGGGGAAATGCAGTTATTAAAAGTATCATTTCACATTTTGAGAGGACCATCAAGTTCTTAATTAAAATGCACCTTTTGTTACAAAGGGATTTACCTCTTATACTAAACATAGGTTCAGTTAGCTACTGGTACGATATTTGCAATTGCCTTGGCTGTTGAGAGAGACGGATGCGAGTCTTGATGGTTCCTCGAGTCGATGTTGTTCAAGTTTCTATCAATTTCTTCCATGTTGAATGAAGAAATGCCGATGAACTATGGTATTCATTGACCCTATGGTCGAGGTAGTTGCACATGGCTTGAGGTGTTGAGGCTGGCCGGCCTCAGGGTCAGACTGGATGGTCCTGGTCCCACACGAACAGCAACAGAGGGAAGAGAGTCAGTGGAAAGAGAGGAGTAAAAGGTGGGTTGTGTCTTTTAACTCCTGATGGAGGTCCCTCCTCTCTAGTCTGGCTTGACCAATGAGAAAGTTCCAATTTCCAAGCAGGAGATGTTCCTTTGTTTGGAAGCTGACTCATTTGCATGATTAGGGTTAGTTTAAGCCCCTTTATGCTCTGATTAATATAGCAAGCGTACAATGCATGCTGTCAGAATTATATATATATATATATATATATATATATATATATATATATATATATATATATATATACCATTGTGCAGGATGTCACACAAGGATTTATTTGAAAGGAAACATGGCAGAACTAATTGTACATTATCTGGTCATTCTGTTTTAAGGCATGCATAAAAACAGAAAAGTCTGTGTTCTGGGCTTTATATCAATTTCCTATGGGGGAAAGGAGTGCTTTTGCATGCAGCTACCCTCCCCGGCTTGGAATGTCACTGATGTCCACTGGTTGCAGAACCTTGTAAAGACAGTGTAAAGGCTTGATAATGATCAGTAGGGGAGCAGACATAATGGAGTTGGAGTGGTTTGGGCCTACTTGGACCTTTGCTTGTTACAGTCTTGAGACATCTGTTGGCTTATTCATTAAATAATGAAAAATTGTGTGTCTTATTGGTCCAGATGCTACAACACATTGGAGGAAGATCACGTTTGATGTATTGACTGTGTGAATAAGAGCTGAAAAAAAAGGTACTTTGGTGATGAGTTGGATGTATGTACTGTATTTAAAAGAAACTTATTCTGTGGGTTAGAGACTGTTTGAGCAACACTTTGAGCTAATATAAATCACAGACGCTTGACCAGCACAGGCTGTTTCTGCGCGAATGCCGATTTGAATCTGGCAGCTTGTAACATAACTGGCTATCGCAGAAACAAATGTGTGATGCTACTCCGCGGGGCCCAGTTATTAACTGTCACATATGCGAAGCTTACGTATGAAAGGGTTAATTTCGTACACCAGTTTATTTGGTGCCTCGTCTAATTAAGGATAATCCCCACTTATCAGAATGTTTATCTTCAGAACAGTATAAGAGACTGAAAATAACCGTCTTTGCAGAAATATGTATTTCCCTGCATGTACATGTAAAAAATTTTTTTTAGATTAATACACCATGACATAAAAATTTGTGTGCATGGCAGTGCAATGCAGCAGCATTAGGACTGTGATTACATTATTGAATGCAGTTTCCCTGTGGCGAGACATTTATGTTCCCACTGTTCAGACTGGTGGCTTACAGCTTATTAAAAAAAAAATTATGAACACACAGGGGTTCATTCAAAATAAATATCTTCTATGTTAACTTTGAGCTTGGGGCCCAAACACTGAAAAACAAACAAAAAGTTCAGGCATGAATCTCTGAATGGTGCAAGCTAATATGTTAACTGAACTTGCTATGTGATAGTGAATCAGTTTAGTCAGAAAATTAGTCAGGGCTTTGTCTTCTTTCATCACATGGAAGCATGTTTTTATCAAGGTAAGCCATTTCCAAATCTGGCAGTGGCACACATGGCTATCGTAGTTCATTAGATTAAATAAATCCACACATAGCTATGTTAAGTCACTAATTAAATAAACTCTGGTCTTTACAAGTCCAGGTATACCTCGGTGTCAGATTACTAATTGTTTAAGCCTTTTGGCCAAGCAGGCCCAGCCACACATAGATATTTAGTTAATTAGTGTTATGTCAGCAGGCCAAGACACACTCATACACTAGGTCATTGTTTCCCAACTTTTTTTCTGCCATGTCACACTTTTTATGACAAAACAATTATACGGCACACCACTATCCCACATAGGCTAACCATCGTCAATTTTGTTTCCTTTTCAAGAACTTGTCCATGTTTTCTGTCTTTCATGTATTTGAAATTTGACTATGCAAAAAAAAAGTCACTTACAGTGCTTGCGTCAGACTTTCTCATCATCCGTCATTTTGACGGACAGGGTCGTAAAGATTCCTTCATATATTACCCGTAATTTTAATTTTCATATTTTTATGATAATAAGACATTTAATGGCTTTTATTTTCATTCACATTTTCATTTTTAATCATAAACTTACAGGATGAGCATATAGCAGATTATACATTTATTTATTTATGAGTAGAACAGATGAACAACAGAGACACCACACAAAGCAAATCATTTTTTTCCCCCACAGTGATAGCAGAGGCCACTAAATCAGGCATATGAACAATGCAATATTACAAAAAACAAATATGATTAAAATATGAACCAAACACGTAAATCAGAACTCAGTCGACAATTCAAACCTTCCTCTTGGTCTGCATCGACTTAAACTGGGTGCTCGTCTGTGCGTAATCAAACGCATCAAGGGAGACTGATTCTGAGGCAATTGTCATTAGATTTTGCGTCTTTGCCTCGGACAGACGACTTCTCGTGGCAGTTTTAATTTGGTTCTGGAGGCTGAACCCAGCGTCAAGTGCCACTTTGCCCTCCACATGACAAGAGTTGCAGAAAGCATCACAGAGGGGTGTTTGTCACGTAAAAATTGGGGGTTGTGCACAAAAAACATTGAAAACGTATTTGGAAGAGAGAAAAAAAAGCTTGCAGTTGCTTTTATAGCAGAAAGTAATAAAATTACTAATGTTTAGTTTGAAGTGTTTTCTTAGTGAATTTAAACCTCTGATATTCGTAAACTATAAGGTTATATTTAATTAAAATAAATTATGAGACATTCAATGTCTCTTCACAAATTTGGACAGTTGTTTTATATTTCTTGTTGCTTAGTACTGTCAAATAAATTTTGGGTGAAGCACAAATGTGTGTGTGAAAAACACTTTGTTGTAAAGTCACTTCGTAGACTTCAATGTATTCTGCACCGGTGATGCAAGTAATGTGAAAAACCCGTAACGTGTATAATTATCAGTCACTTTTGCACATTAATCATTGCTCTTCACAAACACAAAATGATCATGTTTTCAAAATGGCAAATTTATCCAAAAGGTGAGTAGTTTGGATCCCTGAATGTATTATTTTTTTCCTGCATTTTTTTATTTTGTGGAATTTTATAATTTTCCACGGCACATCTGACAATCTTTCAGGGGTTGGGAAACACTGCACTAGGTGCACATGGCTCTCCGGAGCTGCAACAATACACAAGCCTTGGCGGTAGGTCTGCTGTTTGGGGGGTTGTGTTTTGTGTTATGCATTTGTGCTGCTTCCCTGCTTTGTTAGTGGATTGTATTTCTGTCTAATTGTGCAGCATGTCTTGTGTTTTTCTAATTGTGCAACAGCAGTTGCATGTCCACATGCTTAACCAAAGTCTTTATAGCAAGCCAGTCCACTGGTGGCCATCTTTGGAATGCTCTCAGGAAGCTATTTAGAGTCATGAAAGTGCAGCTCCTATCTTCTTGAATGGGGAAAGACCGAAATTTCCAAAAGAGTTAGTCAAGATTATATTCAAAGAAGTCAGAATTAAGCTATCACAAACTGTCAAACGTTCTTTCCTCTGTTAGGAGTTAGATTCTGACCTTTTCTCCTTTCTGTTTCCTCTGAAAAGAAAAAGAAAACATATATATATATATATATATATATATATATATATATATATATATATATATATATATATATATCTGTCGTTTGAATAAAAAATGACTGAAAATCAAGGCAAACGATGCGTGTTTCCCTGTCTCTGCTCTATGACTGAGACGGACACGCATCAGTATTGTTTTGTTTGTTTGGGGGAAGAGCGTGCTGCTCTCGCGCTGGGGCGGGTGCGCACATTTCGATCTGCTTTCGAGCTAAATGCTTCGCGCTCGCCTCGCTTACTTCGGGAGTCAGCGTCATCTTTCATCGTGTTTCTCTCGCATGTATCTGGCTGAGGAGCGAGAGACGGGTTCGCCCCTTTCGCTCGCTCTCTCCCCAGATCCAGCCGATCGTTCTCGTGAGCCTGAAGCGCGCCTTGGTGTCTCTTCATTTCACGAGGGGGCCGCTACATTCCACAATAATAAAGTTGAGAAATTACTTGAGGTGGTTACTCAGGCTGTGGCCAGACTACAGCTAGACTGGCCGCGAATAAGAGACCCGCACCCCCCCCCCAAAAAATGCCAGACAGATTTCTGTCTGGTGGCCAAAAAAAAAAAAAAAAAGGGGAAAGGTAAGCTATTTTAGTCCCTTCCTTTCTATGATGACCTCCATGACGAGTATTTTTCGTTCATGGAGGAATCTTTTTACTTCCTGTGTCTTCATGCCCTCGATGTTCAACTATCGTAGGTGCTGAGATACGGGGCTATTCTTTGATGCCGCCGGTAGAAGAGACACTTGTGGGTTATATCTCGCCTGGCTCGACATCATCACTAAGAGACCCACTCTCCCCACAAAGCCATGCAGGACTACCTCCATGCTAGTGGGGAGGGCTTATCAAGCAGCGGGTCAGGCTGGTGCTGCTCTGCACACAATGGCTATATTACAGGTTTACCAGGCTGACCTGCTGGAGGACCTGAGTGCGGGTACTGCGCTTTACGAGCAAGCCTTTTCTGAGCTTTGTCGAGCCACGGACCTATCTCTACCCGCGACCAAACCGACAGCCCGTGCTATTGGCCGGTCTATGTCCACTTTGGTCAGCACGGGAAGACACCTGTGGCTCAACCTATCGGGCATCAAGGACAAAGATTCAACTTTCCACCCTGATGCCCCGGTTTCACCTTCTGGACTTTTCGGAGACGCCATGACTATGGTTATCTCCAGGTTCCAGGAGGCAAAAAGCCATGAGGAAGCTTTCGGGCAATTCTTTCCTCGCTGCACTCAGGGGGTGGGGCTGTCTGCCACCCAGTCCCACCCTGGTCCTGCTAGAAGGGAGGCTCAAAAACAGAGCGTGGCGAGTCGTGCTCCCCCTCGTAACGACTGGAGACAGGCTCGTCGCCCCCGACAGCCTCCAAAGCAAGACCTCAGGGCGGTTATTTCAAAAAGGAAAAAACCCTGAAGGTCTTGTGCCCAACCCGGTGGGGGTAGCTTCCCTCGGGACGGGGCGCGTGTGCCATCCACTTCACCCCTCCTGGTACCCTCACGAATCCTCTCCTTTCCCGCTGCCTCTGGTGTTTCGAGAGGCAGAGGCTTCCAACTAAAAGTTGGGTGTACCGCTGTTTCCTGCCTTATTACAGGACGCGAAACACTCGACATCCCCTCAACAGGAAGTTTCGCAATTAGTATCCATTCTAGAAAACATGGCAGTGTGGAAACTTCTGCCCGGTATTTCTATGTGGGCTCTAAGAACAGTAGAAAGAGGCTACAGAATTCAATTATCTCGCCATCCTCCATGTTTCAACGGCATGGTCGCCACTTCCGTGAAACCGGATCAGTCATGTCTACTGTAAGAAAAAACAAAAACAAAAAACAAAACTGCAAATCTCCTGGTTAAAGGGGCCATAAAATGGGTTCCCCTTCCTGAGAGAGAGAGTCAGGTTATTACACCATATACTTCCTGGTTCCCATGGAGGGTAAGGGGTTGCGTCTGGCATTAGCTTTTAAATCCTGAACTACCCAGTCTGGGTGTTCAAGTCCAAGATTCTGCCTATCAAGACGATCGTATCATAAGCCCAACATCACGTTTGGCTGGTCACCATCGATCTTATGATGCACTTCTTCACTTAGAAGTTCTGCCGCAACACAGGAAGATCCTGAGGTTCGCTTCGGGGCGAAGCCTTCCAGTATCGGGTTCTTTCATTCGGCCTAGCCCACTTAACCCACACATTCACAAATGCATAATGCAGTGCCGGCTCCTTTGCAACTCTGGGGCATACGCATTTTTAATTACATAGACGACTGGCTGATCCTAGCACAGTTCCAGCAACTGATAGTTCAGCGCAGTGATACCGTCTTAGCTCATCTAGTTTCTATGGGGTTGAGGCTCAACGCCATGAAAAGCGTCCTCTCTCCCACTCAGAACACTGTCCATTGTGTATGGAGTTCGATCACTATGCGGGCACAACTGTCTCCCGCTAGAATCGAGTCCATTCAGTAAACCCTGAGCAAAGTCAGGCTAGGTCAAGGTTCTACTAGGTCTCAGGGCGACTGCGTCCTCGGTGATCCCTCTGGACCTTCTGCACATAAGACCGTTTTTGTTGTGGTTCAAAGCCAGGGGATTTCTTCCAAGGGCCAAACCCCCTAAGCTAATAAGGGTTACGCGCCTCGGGCTTCGTTTCCTTTCTATGTGGTTTAGACCCCTGGTTTTCTACCTTGGGTCCCACTCTAGGTGTGTCTTGTTGTCGCAGGCTGCTAACAACAGATGCCTCCCTGACGGGCTGGGTAGCGACCTTAAGTGGTCATCCAGCTTAAGGGGATAGGAGGGTCGTCAGCTCGGTTGTCACAGTCACTGTCGCGAGTTGATGGCTGTATTTCTGGCCCTGAAATACTTCCTCCTGAGGCTGCCATGTCTTGGTGCGGGGTGGGCAATACAGCGGTAGCCTCTCACATAAATCATCAGGGAGATCCATGTTCTTGTCAGCTGTATTTCTGACGCGTCGGATTCTCCTTAAGGCCCAGTTATATCCCTGGATGCCCATATGTGAGAGCAGATTTACTGTCCAGACAGAAAATACCAATGGGGAAGTGAAAACTCCACCCTAAGGTAGTAGTTGGCCAGAGTTCGCCAGCAAGGGTCTTGCTTCTTACTGATAGCACTGCGCTGGCCGAACAGGGTTTGGTTCTCGGAGCCAATTTCTTTCCTCGATGGCTTGCCTTGGGCGATTCCAAACAGGAAGGATCTTTAATCTCAGGCACAGGGGACAGTATTTCATCCCTGCCCCGAATTGTGGAATCTTTCATGCTTGGCCCCTAAGGGTACCAACTGGGGGACACAGGGCTTTCTCCTGAGTTTATCGAGACCATTTTTAATGTGGGCTTCACACTTATTCCACTTGGAACAAGTTTGGGTGAGATCGTATAGGGAAGAAGAGGACCTCTTCGCCTCTATGAACAGCGCAATGTCTCCTCTACTGCTCCCTGAGTCACCCAGCCCCCCCTTGGGTCTGGACGTTAAGACACATACATGACCCAGAATGCATCTGTATGCGGTTCTTTCCCCGGTTTTTCTGCTCCCGGGAGTCTTGGCTAATGTTCACCAGCAAGGGTCTCGCCTCCTACTAATGGCGCTGCGCTGGCTGAACAGGATATGGTTCTCAGAGTTAATATCGCTCCTCGACGGCTCGCCTTGGGCTATTCCGAACAGGGAGGACCTTCTTTCTCAGGCTTTCCCTGGCCAGAATTGTGAAACCTTTCATGCTTGGCCCCTGTAGGGTACCAACTGAGGTTCACAGGGCTTTCTCCTGAAGTTATCGAGACCATTGCAATTGCTAGGGCTCCCTCCATTTGGAACTGATCTGGGTAGATTTTACAGGGCAGAAGAGGACCTCTTCGCCTCTGTTGATAGCGCAATGTCTCCTCTACTTCTCCCCGAGTCACCTAGTCCCCCCCTGGGGGTGCTGATCGTGGTGGCGCATACATGGCACAAATGCGCCAGCATGCATTTCCTTCTAATAAGTTCAGATTACAGAACCAGCTAACTTCCAGTTTGCATCAGTTCTGGATTTTCTGTAGAAAGAACTGTCAGCAGGCACTTGCCTCGCCACTGCCAGGTTCTATGTGGCCTCCTGGTGGTTTTCCACGCCTTGGTGGGCGGGGTGCCCTCTAAGAGGCATCCTTGCTAGGACCTCTTCATAGGGTAAGACCCCCATTTTAACATTTACATTTACATTTATGCATTTGGCAGATGCTTTTATCCAAAGCGACTTACAGAGCCCTTATTACAGGGACAATCCCCCTGGAGCAACCTGGAGTTAAGTGCCTTGCTCAAGGACACAATGGTGGTGGCTGTGGGGCTTGAACCAGCATCCTTCTGATTACCAGATTACCAGTTATGTGCTTAGACCACTACACCACCACCACTCTTTTAAACCTCTAGAGTTAGGGTTTGGTAGACTTCTGACTCTCAAGATGGTTATTCTTATGGTAATTACGTCTCTAAGGAGACTTGGGTACCTACAGGCTCTGTCTCATTTGCTGGCCTGTTTTGAGTTGCCCCAGGTAGGACCAAAAGCATTATTTGCACCCTCACCCTGACTACCTGCCCAAGGTGCCTTTCGCGACCCTTGGCCGGTTATTCTCTAAGCCTTCTGCTCCCTGCCGTTTGTAACGCCGGAGCAGCTAAGACTTCTCAGACTTTGTCCAGTCTGTACCCTTCAGACTTATGTCCACCGCATTTGCTAGTGTTGTAAAGTCAGGGCAGCAATTCTTCACTTGGAAGCCGTGACAGGGTGGCGGTCATGTCCTGACAGACTATGTCACTTTGGGTGAGGGACATTACTGCCCGGGCCTACGAGGTGCGTGATCAAGTTTCACCAGTAGGTTTTAGGGCGCACTCTACCAGAGGGCACTCCTCCTCTAAAGCCTTGGCTAGAGGTCTCCCTCTGCAGCAAGTTTGTGGTGCGGCAGGTTGGTCCTCTCTGCACACATTCATAAAATTTTTATGGTTTAGATGTTTATGCTACTCCGGCCTCTTGAGTCGACATCTCAAGCTCATGTCTGAGACCTCTCACGTTCTTGTGAGCACACTTCACAACCATAGGGGTCCGGACAGCCCCAGTGCGGCGGCGTGGGTATTGCGTTCCCAAAAGCGCTTAGCAAAAGCGCAGCATCATGGTGAAGCTTTTTGTAAAGGGAACGTCTCGGGTTACATGTGTAACCCTTATTCCCTGAAAAAAGCAGAACGTGATGCTGCGCTTCTTTGCCACACTGGGACGTCCCAGGACTGCTCTTCAGATGAAATATCTGATGATGCACCGGTGATGCATCTATTTATAGCCACTGCGCCAGGTGTGTCCAATGATTACATCGGCAGAGGCTATAAATTCCAGTCAATGTTCATTGACGTGTTGCATACATATTCACAGCTGGTCACACTGAGACGTGTTCCCCAAAAGCACTTAGCAAAAGCGCAGCATCACATTCCACTTTTTTCAGGGAACAAAGATTACACATGTAACCCGAGACGTTTTTCACAAGTCCTGATTTTTATTTCAGCTTTTATTTCTTTCATCACATTCCCAGTGGGTAAGAAGTTTACATACACTTTGTTAGTATTTGGTAGCATTGCCATTAAATTGTTTAACTTGGGTCAAATGTTTTGGGTAGCCTTCCACAAGCTTCTCACAATAAGTTGCTAGAATTCTGTCCCATTCCTCCAGACAGAACTGGTGTAACTGAGTCGGGTTTGTAGGCCTCATTGCTCTCACACGTTTTTTCAGTTCTGCCCACAAATGATCTATTGGATTGAGATCAGGGCTTTGTGATGGCCACTTCAGTACCTTGACTATGTTGTTCTTAAGCCATTTTGCCACAACTTTGCAGGTATGCTTGGGGTCATTGTCCATTTGGAAGACCCATCTGTGACCAAGCTTTAACTTTCAGGCTGATGTCTTGAGATTTTGCTTCAATATATCAACATAATATTCCTTCCTCATGATGCCATCTGTTTTGTAAAGTGCACCTGTCCCTCCTGCAGCAAAGCACCCCCAAAACATGATGCTGCTACCCCCATGCTTCACGGTTGGGATTGTGTTCTTTTTATACTTGCATACTATTGTTTGTACAGATGAACGTAATACCTTCAGGCATTTGGAAATTGCTCCCAAGGATTAACCAGACATTTGGAGGTCCACAATTTTCTGAGGTATTGGCTGATTTCTTTTGATTTTTCCATGATGTCAAGCAAAGAGGCACTGAGTTTTTCAATTGACTCCAATTAGCCAGTTAGCCAATCAGAAGCTAACAGAACATTAGTATATGTAAAGTGATGACCCACTAGAACAGTGATATAATCAATTCAAAGTGAAACATTCTGTCTGTAAACAATTGCTGGAACAATTACTTGTGTCATGCATTAAGTAGATGTGCTAAACGACTTGCCAAAACTATAGTTTGCTAATATAAAATCTGTGGAGTGGTTCAAAAATGAACCTAAGGGTACGGTCATCATTCCAATCTGATTATTGTCATCCTGCTTTAAAGTTAGTGTATAAAATCCTTCACTGTTTTTCATCAAGGACTGGTACTCAAAGTTACTGTCACCATTCACTACTGGAGATGCACTGATTATAGCTCCACTTCCTGAATAACTGACAATTCAATGGGCCAAACATGACTGGATCCCTCTGTTCCATGAGCAGCTATATCTCCCTTTAGGAAAGAAAAAACCTGACCATACTCTTGACAAGACTGTCAAGCAATTTAAGGCTTAACAAAGAATGTTTTTGTTGCTGTTTCAGAGTTGATATAATTGAATTCAGAGCATGACTGGCATGTTATTGTTCCTTGTATAATGCATGCCTATTTCTCAATTTGTTAACAGCAATGTTTTTTTTTTTGCTTTGTGGCTGAAATTACAATATTACTAGAAGGCAAACTAGACAAGTTTAATGGCTGGAATGCAAATGAATAAGAGTTCCTCTTGGTTTTTAATTACTCAATGCATATTTTTTTTCCTTGAACACAAATTTTCACATAAGGAACACAAGCCTGCAAAAAAATAGGTTACAATGTTTAATAGCTCCCCTAGGCTTTACAAGCAGCTATTCTTTGCTGCATTTTAACCCTGTTCACAAAGACCGGGGGGAACTTTAAGAATCAAACCACACTCCTCAAAAAACAAATCCTGCCCTAATGAGGAGCTGGCTCAATTTGTTCTAATTATTGTATGCAATGTGGCATAAACCGTTTAGGGGAAGACCAGGGCTTTTTAAGCTTGTCAAAGACATTGGCAGAATGAGAGGAGCATGACCCAAGGGCTTATACATCAGTTCATCTATTCGTGCAGAGGTAGTGGAGCATTTAACAGCCTGCTGTTTTGCTCTTTAGGCAGGTTCTTCTAGCTCAGCTTCAAACAAACACCTATGCCATAGCTGTCTTTGAAACAGTGCCCTAAAGGGCTCCGTCTCTGCCTTGATCTGCTCTTGGGTTACAATAAGAGTGCAATTTGCCAGAACATGTCCTTTCACTATGTTCAATTGTCTGAGATGCAAGCAAGGCATGTGATGCAGAAGTGACCCACACTGCAGGATGTTAGTGTGTGTGGATACTTGTGTGTTATGTTTATGAACCATGAAATTAAATTTTTAATGATCATTCAACATAGAGGGTTAGTTTTGGATGCAATTTTTTAACAATAGAATGTGTGGTGCCAGAATGCAATGAAACCACAAAACCAGAGGTGGCTTGCAGGCAAAATTTACCTTTCAAAGCATTTTCTTTCTTTATATATATATATATATATATATATATATATATATATATATATATATATATATATATATAGAAGTAGATTAGTGTAGATACATTTCTGCACTGACATGTTAAAACTGAGTTAATGTTTTTAAAGATGCACTCAGTGGGGGCCTGAGTAGCTCAGCGAGTATTGACGCTGACTACCAACCCTGGAGTCAAGAGTTTGAATCAGGGCATGCTTAGTGACTCCAGTCAGGTCTCCTAAGCAACCAAAAACTGAATATATTTATGAAGTTAAACATAAAGTAATCAAGTATAATCAAAGTAAATATAGCCATTTTATTCTACAATTATTTCTGATGGTTAAGAAGGTATTTACTGTGTGTGTGTGTGTGTGTGTGTAGAGGCCTGTGGTCAAAATAGAAAGTATTTACTGTGTGTGTGTGTGTGTGTGTGTGTGTGTGTGTGTGTGTGAGCGTGTATTTATCACTTTGTGGGGACCAAATGTCCCCATAAGAATAGTAAAACCCGAAATTTTTGACCTTGTGGGGACATTTTGTCGGTCCCCATGAGGAAAACAGCTTATAAATCATACTAAATTATGTTTTTTGAAAATGTAAAAATGCAGAAAGTTTTCTGTGAGGGTTAGGTTTAGGGGTAGGGTTAGGTTTAGGGGATAGAATATAAAGTTTGTACAGTATAAAAACCATTATGTCTATGGAAAGTCCCCATAAGACATGGAAACACAACATGTGTGTGTGTGTGTGTGTGTGTGTAGAGGCCTGTGATCAAAATAGATGTGTGCTCAACATGGTGTTCATATAGGTTAAACTAAGTCTCATATTTCAACACCAGAGGAAAAATGGATAGCAGGTGATAAAGGCCTCACATAGGTTTCTACAGAACAAAATGTATAGAAAGGATAAGTCATGCCTTGTGAATATATATATATATATATATAAATATATATATATATACACACTGTCGCTCACTTCGATGTTATGTCGAAGATGCGACACTAGGGGTCTCTCTTGAGCGCCGAATATGCCTCTGATCTATGAAAAAAGGCCAATGTGAAGATGGCAGATAGTATTTGCATACCCCCGGACATACGGGTATAAAGGCGAGGAAATACTATGAGTTCAGCTTTCGGGGCAGCACGCCCAGGCTGAGTCCGAAGCGCAGATGACCGACATGCTTTGCCGGGCCGCCGCTAGCGTGGGGATGGATTGGAACCCTCCATCCTCCCCACAGCCATCGCGGTTGGATGACTGGTTCCTGGGGTCCGGGCGCCGCTCACAGCCTCACCCCCCAGTCACGTTTTTCCCGGAAGTGCACGATGAGCTGACGTCATCATGGAGAGCACCCCTCTCCACTTGTCACAGCGCCACTCGCTCATCCACACTCGCTACCCTCGACGGCGGAGCGCGCCGCGGATACAGGCCAATTCCCCAGGTGGATAGGGCGGTTGCACTCTACCTATGCCCCGGAAACCCTACCACCTGGTGGAGTCAACCTGTGCACCCCTACAGGCACTGTAGGACAACATCCTCGCTTACCGCAAAGGCCTACAGTGCCGTTGGACAGGCCGCTTCCGCCCTGCACGTCATGGCCCTTCTACAAGTCCACCAGGCCAAGGCGCTCAGAAACATGCAAGGGGGTGGCCCTGATCCCGATGTGCTGCAGGAACTTCGCTCAGCGACCGACCTCACCCTTATAGCTACGGAGGTCACAGTGCAGTCACTCGTGCAGGCGATTGCCACGCTCATGGTCCAGAAACGTCATCTATGGTTGAACTTGGTCGAGATGCGTGAAACCGACAAGGCTCACTTCCTCAATGCCCCTGTCTCCCAGTTTGGCCTCTTTGACGACACCGTCGAGGACTTTGCCCAGCAGTTCTCTGCGGTGAAGAAGCAGACGGAGGCCATATCGCACATCATGCCCCGCCGCAAGCCTGCCGCCATGGGCCATGCTCAAACTCCCGTTCAAAATGCTCACGCAAAAACATATCCTGACTTGCATCCGGCATCTAGATTGGTTCGCAGCGGTAGACCTGAAAGACGCGTACTTTCACGTCTCGAGTTTGCCGTGACATTGACCTTTCTACGGTTCGCGTTCGACAGCCAGGCGTATCAGTACAAAGTACTCCCTTTTGGCCTGTCTCTGTCCCCTCGTGTCTTCACGAAAGTCGCAGAGGCAGCCCTTACCCCGCTCCGAGAAGCCAGCATCCGCATACTCAACTACCTCGACGACTGGCAAGAGTTACTATGCGTGTACAGAGACCAGGTGCTAAGGGAAGTGGGCATCCGCATACTCAACTACATTGACGACTGGCTCATCCTGGCCCACTCTTGAGAGTTACTGTGCTGTGCAAGGTCAGGGAGGACGAGGAGCAAGTCACCCTAGTGGATCCATACTGGCCCTCTCAGACTTGGTTCTCGGACCTTACGCTTCTCACGACAGCCCCTCCCTGTTGAATACCCCTCAGTAAATCTTTCTCAGGGACGGGGCATGCTCTGGCATACGCACCCAGACCTCTGGAACCTCCACATCTGGCCCTTGGACAGGATGCGGAAAATCTAGCCGGTCTACCACCTGCTATCGTAGACACGATTAACCAAGCCAGAACCCCTTCCACCAGGCACCTTTACGCCCTAAAGTGGTGCCTGTTGGCAAATTGGTGTTCTTCCTGGGCTGAAGACCCACAGAGGTGCGCAGTTAGGTCAGTGCTTTTATTTTTACAGGAGAGGTTGGAGGGGAGGCTGTCCCCTTCCACCCTTAAGGTGTATGTCGCCGCCATCGCGGCTCACCACGATGCAGTAGATGGCAAGTCTCTGGGTAACCACGACTTAATTATCAGTTTCCTAAGAGGCGCCTGGACGTTAAATCCCTCCCGGCCAAGCCTGTTCCCCTCCTGGGATCTCTCAGTGGTCCTCACGGGCCTCCAGAGACCCCCCTTTGAGCCGCTAGATTCAGCTGGACTCAGGGCCCTCTCTCTCAAAACGGCCCTGCTGATCGCGCTCGCCTCCATCAAGAGGGTCGGGGACCTGCAAGCGTTCTCTGACAGCGACACTTGCCTGGAGTTTGGTCCGGCAGACACATATGTGGTCCTAAGACCGTGGCCGGGCTACGTGCCCAAGGTTCCTACCACGCCATTCAGAGATCAGGTAGTGAGCCTGCAAGCCCCCAAGAGGAGGCAGACCCAGCCCTTTCATTGCTGTGTCCGGTACGTGCTTTGCGTATTTATTTGGACCGTACACGGAGCTCTTGATGTTCTGAGCAGCTCTTTGTCCGCTTCGGGGGACAGCGGAAAGGGAACGCTGTCTCCAAACAGAGGCTCGCCCACTGGGTTGTCGATGCGATTTCATTGGCTTATCACACCCAGGCCACCCCCCCCCCCTCCCTTGCGGGTTCGAGCGCACTCAACCAGAAGTGTTCTCGTCCTCGTGGGCACTGGCCAGGGGCACCTCCTTGGCAGACATTTGTAGAGCAGCGGGGTGGGCAACACCTAATACCTTCGCAAGATTTTACAATCTCTGGGTTGAGTCAGTATCGTACCGTGTTCTCTCAGGTCCGAGCCCGTTGAACTCGGTAACACGCTGACAAACTGGCCGGGTGAATCGCTTGCACCTAGCGCCCTTTCCCTCGGCTGAGGTAAAACCATGTGCCTGTGTGGCAGGGCGGAGGGTGGGGCTGGGTCGTGATCCTACACACCCGGTCCCGTATTAGGCTAATTAAGCCTCCAAGGGATAAAGGTCGACTGCAGGGGATCGTGCGGGAGAAAGAGATAGTTTACGGATCTCTTCCCTGCCACAGCCTGTTTCTCCAGCAGGAGACCCCATCTCTCGGATCCCTCCCCAGCCCTTGTGGGTCCGCAGTTCAGCGGAGGAACTCACCGATCCAGTCCACTGCGGGTACTTAATCTACCCTGTACTGGAATAGGTGCTCCACAGGTCACAGACTCCCCCTGTGTGTATTTTCCGCAGTACGTTCCCATTACAAAAGTGGACCCACGTTTTCCTCCGGTCGCCGTGTTGTAGCAACTCCCCCCTCCTTGAGGCTGGATCTACCACCGCGCCACTTTCCACATGTCGCCTAAAGAGCCCATGTGACGTATTTACCACGCTGACCTCCCCTTTCGGGCAGGTGTGGTCTCCAAGGGTTTTTCCCCCTGAAATAATAGGAAACTGGGTAAGACCCCCTTCCCTTGATGCATGTAAGGGCCCTGGCCGTGATTGCTCTATTCGAGAAACATAGAGAGAAAAGAGGCCCAGCCAGGCTTTGCCCGTTCCCAGGTTGGCAAGCATCACCTTGTTCCCCTCGTCAGGGTAACCAGAAGGAATCTGATGACTTTATGGGGCATTGGGGAAGGGTTAGTGCAGCCTGATACAGCTGGTCGCGTTTGCACGTAAGAGTACCTGCCCGCTTCTCTATCAACAGTTCACATACATGGCTCAGTGAATGGCACGATTAAATTGGGACCGCTTGTGTTGCTTCTTCGACACAACGTCGAAGTGAGCAACAGATGGGGAACGTCTAGGTTACATATGTAACCTCAGTTCCCCGATGGAGGGAACGAGACGTTGTGGCCTCCCTGCCACGTCGCTGAGCCGAGCCACTGTTGTGGCCGGACCATTTCCGGCTCCTCCGAAAAATCCTGAATGAACTCATAGTATTTCCTCGCCTTTATACCCGTATGTCCGGGGGCGGAGTATGCAAATACTATCTGCCAACTTCTCATTGGCATTTTTTTCATAGATCAGAGGCATATTCGGTGCTCAAGAGAGACCCCTAGTGTCGCTTCTTCGACACAACGTCCGTTCCCTCCATCGGGGAACTGAGGTTACATACGTAACCTAGACTGGTGTAAAACAGAAACTTCAGTTGCTCTGCAGACTGACTCGGCTTGTTATTTCTAATAATAAATTCAAATTTTCTGGCGTCAAAACCTAAGAATTTGAGAGTGATTATTCACAGAAAAGGCAAAATCTACAACAGTTGCTAGGGAGGGTAGAGACACATGGGCTAACCTCCTCGTGGTCGCTATAATGTGGTTCTTTCTCTTGGTGGGACACGTGGTGAGTTGTGCCTGTATGCTGTGGAGAATAGCAAGGGCCTCCACACGCGCTATGTCTCCGCGGTAACATGCTCAACAAGCAACGTGATAAGATCCATGGATTGACGGTCTCAGACATGGAGGCTACTGAGATTTGTCATCTGCCACTCAGATTGAGGCAAGTCACTACACCACCATGAGAACTTAGAGCACATTGAGATTTGGCCATTCCAAATTGGGGATAAAGGGGGAGATAAATTTTTTTATTTATGTAATTTAACAATGACAGAGTAAAAATGTGCCATTCACAGTCAGCTACATACTTTTTTCAGTAAGTGAAAGCATAAAATTATGAGGGATTATTGAGAAAAGATTAACAATCGGCTGGTTATATGTATAATTTATATATTGTACCATAAGTAGAATAAAGCTGCTTATGTGACTAGAGTATTTATCGCATGTGAGTATAGGCTACATAACTGTTAAAATGTAAACAAATACAACTTTTGACTTAAAAGAATTATAAGTATATGTTGAAATTAACATGAACCAAGATTAATCAATTCTGTAAAATTATTATAAATTGATAGTTTATATAAACTAATGTAGTTAACTAATGTTAACAAACAGAAGCTTATTGTAATGTGTTATGAAAAATCTAAATCTCTAGTCTATATATATATTGCACTCTAATCTGTTTTTGATAGTAGGATACTACTACTATTCTGATGCTAGTGAAACTGTAATGCAGCAATTTTCATCTCCATAAGATGAATCGCTTATGATTTATTATTCCTCTTTTGTAAGCTGCTTTAGATAAAAGCATCTGCCAAATGAATAAATGTAATGTAAATATCATGAGATCAAATCAGCTACTAGCAAAAATGTTAAACATATCATCAGATCTTACTTTGGTTGAATCTTCAATATTTAACATGACTATAAAGAAAGATACAGATACATAAAATATGTGGTTGTTACAGCATGCATGAATATATATGCATGACATATATGTATGTTGCCAAACCATTCCAGCACTTTGACTATAAAGCAACACCACTATTGATCAATACACTGTTGATCAAGTTAGTGCTAAACACAATAAATGTTATCATGTTAAAATGCAAACCACAGTTAACAAGCTTCTCTCATGCACTCATGAATATGCAATGGATGTCAAGATTTTCACAGAACAAATTACTTAAATGTTGTGTTGTTTCTCACCAAAACCTATTATATGCCTTCAGAAGACTTGGAATATGATGCACAAGTCACATGGACTACTATTATGATAATTTGGTTCCTTTTTTAAACTTTAACATTAGTCCCTATCAACTGCAATTGTACTAAAAATACAGGCCAGATTACTCATTAAAACATTTTCCTTTTGTTTTCCACATAAGTTATACACACAGTAAATACATTCTTGGATGAACGCTTCTTTTTATGGTTGTAGTTTATATTTTTCCGTCAAGAAGAATCTTTTTTAAACTTGACACTCTGAACTGCACCTGCACATTGAATTTAAGGGTTCTTCATATTTAAGGGTTCTTCTGTTCTGCATATCGCGGTGCCGTTTTGTGGTCCGTTCTGCATAAAACAGTGGCTCATTGTTGCTCATCGCGGCCCATTCGGCACGTTTCTGACAGGACTGACAGGATGAAAAAGAGCGCAAGCGCCGAGCGCATGATGTCATTGCCATGGTTAATCCAATCATGTACTTCAAATAACACATTGTTATTTTATTACTTTTACAAGTCGTATCCTTGGCTACCTTTGATTAGTATACTCACGTGACTGAGAAAGCCGCTTAGACAATAGAGACATTTTAGGAGAAGGGAAATACGGAACAAAACATAATTTTTCCGAATAAATCGGGACACTAGAAAAAGTGCTTAAATTCGGGACTGTCCCAGGAAAAACTGGACGTCTTCCACCCTAAATAGAGTGGAACATACATAAATGACAGGAGTGCGTATGAGTATAATGTCCTAGTTGTTTTGTGCCAGCAGATTCTTCAGGATCCCCTCTAATTTATGGCACATGTTGTGGTGGCTCCCTTTAATTCACAGAAGATAATTAATAAACCTCTGATATATGATGGTCTATGAAATGTCTCAATGGTAAGTGCTTCTATTTCCAGTCTCAGGTGCAGCATGGTTGGGTATTGCTGCAATGTTTTTAACTGCTAGGTCTGCAGCTTGAATTGTCGTCCCCTGCATTAAATATTTCATGGTCAATATGAAGCCTGCCCTAGCTCTCCCTGTGGAGTCTGCCTGTGCCATGCATTATGTTGTATATAAAGTAATTTGACCAAAGTAATAAGTTCTATTGTCCCTGCACAGAGCCCATTATTGGGTTGGGAATGCTGCAGGACAGCAGCAAAAAAGAGTACTGGGAATGAGTGTGCA
Source organism: Xyrauchen texanus (assembly GCF_025860055.1). NCBI lineage: Eukaryota > Metazoa > Chordata > Actinopteri > Cypriniformes > Catostomidae > Xyrauchen > Xyrauchen texanus. The sequence goes on from NC_068277.1 coordinate 44,626,805, forward strand.
TGAGTGTTTATGTAGAAGAGTAGCCTATACCTGTTGAAAAGACCAGAGCTGATTCAGAATCTGTGTACTGTCAGAGTACTGTCATTTGATGAAGAATGTACGTTTCAACCATTGAAAAAGTATGTTCTTATGCAGGTTGATAGTAGGAATACATTCCCAGACATACTTTATACAGGAACATGGGCATTGACCTGTGACCTGTATATAATATGCACTGAACGACAACTGCAGAAAATAAATAAATAAATGATCCTGGTTTTGTAAAACTACATTATATAACTTTTGGCCCTCTAGCGGTTAAAACTAAAAGTGCATGCATCTTGTAGAAGAACATTTTTTTGGTTGTGATTCGGCTCTGCTCCTCTGAGCAGATGAATGTGGTTCGAGGCAGCATTGTACACATGGATACAGGACATCTTATCAGAGCGAATGGACAAATAAATGACGGGAGTAAGGAAAAGACGGATATCCGAGTACGGATATAAGTAACTGCCATATCTTATGCTGTTGTTTTGACATATTGGAAACATTTATGTTTAAAATAAATGATGTTACAAAAGTTAGGCAATGTTTTTTAACATTAGACATAACAATTGCTAGTCTGATAAGGTCAAACTTAAAAAAAAGTTTTTATAACTACTGGATATTCTGGCCAAATAGACCACAGTAGTAACTAATTTATAGATTGTCATTGTTACCAACCAGTGGTCAACATCATTTCAAGACTCACATGTCCTTGGCGAGCCTAGGACTAAAGGATTTATTTATATAAATGTTTGCCTTCACGCTACTTCCACACCACACACGTGCAACAGAGCTTATTTTCTCTGTGTACGAATATGACATCAACACGCATGGGCAAATGACGTATGTATGCAATTTCACATGAATTCCGTCCCAACAGCTCTAAAATATAAATCATTATTATAGGTTTATCAAAGTGAATTTGGGTAAATACATGGTTTGGAAAATTGATTTTTGTTGCACATTTTGTTATGTTTTATCAAAAAAATTTACATAATGTAGCTTTAAATAAGTACAATTTAACTACAAGTAACAACTTTCTTGGTATAGCACTTGAAATAAGCCTCCCGACTTGATTTTAACTACTCAATTGACAAATGGTTTTGTACACTATTTAATAAGAAAGTATGCATATTGGGACATGGGAGAGCATTGCTGTTTACCAGCATATGTTGTGTTTTGAATACTGATATGCTGGTGTCCCTACCAGCTCACTGACTAGCTTAACCAACATGCCCCCCTTGATCAACCATAAATCCATTTGTGCGCAAATTGTCCTATAGCATAGAATGCAACAAATTACAAATGGTTTAATGTCTGACAGACATTTGTTCTGCTCTTGTTTCATGAATAAGGTACTTTGTGTGCCAGTGTTCACATAGAAATATGTCCTAAAACTGATAAAAATTACAATAAAACCATGTCCAAACCAGATGTGTTGCAATAAAGTGCCATGCGATTAAAAGGCATCTGTTCCGTGTTAATCAAGAGTTTTTGTGCTAACCAGCCGCATCCAATACAAGCTGCGATCACTTTCTCTTTCTGCAGTGTTGTGCCAGGAAGCCCATCCCACTATTCAATCTCACAGGTCCAAAATCCCACTCTTCATAGCTGTACATCAAACATCAAAAAATTTTGACTGGCTGTGATTGCACCACCGCAGGTTTGTATTTTGCAAATATATCATATTTTATCAAACATGATTTTTTTGCACTCCTTACAATAAAGCGAGTACAGAACATATCACAATAGGCGACATGTTTCATTATTATCAGTGGACATTCTCTTCCTTTTCTTAAACATTAAGAAAAAGAAAGAGCAGTGGGTAACTGAAAACACAAAGAGAGAGTGTCCTTGTGAAAGGAAGAAAGAATAAAAGATAGTGTGTGTGCATGTGGGAAAAGAAAGAGAAAGAGAGAGAGAGACAAAGAAAACTCTCAATCCTCCTTCATGAAAGGAGGTGTCACTGGGTACCCAAGAGTGAGCAGTGGTGTCGTGCTGTACCTGAGGTGTTGCTGGAAGGTCTTTAAACTGGTTTTATTGGACACACCTGCTGGATTCACTCTCCCTGGAGAAGCTGGTGCAATCAGAAAAATTTAAATTATTTTTGTACCTCCAATAAGAGAGTGCAGCTGTGGAACATGCTTAGAAATTAGCACCGATGGCTTGACAGTGAACTGGGTTGAGCTGCTCTAAATCATTAGCTCTGACCTGCCTCAAGAAGTAGGAGTCCACAGATGTATGTTTGTAGGATGATCATGGATTAAAAGGTCTCTACTGTAATTGAATGGTGAAATCTGTTAGTCATGTATTTACATTTATTAAAGGAAAAGTTTAGTCAAAGAGAAGGGCAGGGAAAAACAATATTGCCTTGCTGTAATTCTGTTTTCAGTTGTTCCCTAGTTTCTGTCATTTGTAGTGCTGTGTCAGTACATAACGTTACAATTGTTAACGCTTAAACGGAAGTTCTGCCCACATCGTCCGCAAGGCGCCATGGTACTCAGGAATATTGCGGATACAGTTACTGTAGCATGTGCTTCACACTTCACTGAAGGAACAGCACAATGCTATCACACTCATATTATATGCTAGGCTTTTGATACACTGCTGATTTCAGCACTCTCAGAGCAACATGAAATATGTGAGCGCAACACACAAGGTACATCTCAGATGTAGATGCTAGATTGTTTGGTTCACTTATAACATGGATTGAAAGTGGCACTGCAGGAACATTTCACCAGATTTTCTGTAATCGACATTTCACATGTACTGGTCATTACAAAAGATGGTCCAGTAGTGGTGTCAGAGGTCATTAAAGTGCTATAGGGGAAGAACTGTGTGACAGGGCCTCTAGGAGTTAGTTTGAGGAAAATATGATGCTGGGTTCTCTCACAGCAGGTGCAGTTGTCAGTTCTGTGGGCTGCCAAACAAACTGCTGAGGCTTTGGCCAGAACACAGTGTGACCAGGGTCAGATTAACCACCGGGCCAATTGGGCCATTGCCAGGGGCCTCTAAAGCCAAAGGGCCCTGAGCTCTAAATTAACTATTTATTTATTTTGAGATACCTATTATTAATCCACATATATGTCAGCCTTATGTGAAATAATATTTGTTCGGCGGAATGCGTGCTGGACGTCAGCTGCAAGAGCACAGGCACATGATTGTGCGCTCAGGGAACCTGCATCTCACAGGTGCAGTACATTTATTTGAAGGACTACAAAGGACAGCTTCTGATTTATAAAATGCTTTCAAACACAAATATAAGGAGCAGTTTACCCTGGCTATGTACCAAGCTGATGGTTTAAATTCATAAAATGTTTTAAGTCCTGCATGCATTTAAGTTTTAATGATAAATTGCCTTAATACCCTAAATATATGCAAGGTAACCTTTTGCAATATTTGGTTAACCGTGAGAGTCCATGAACGGTTATTGTGTTATTGGTTGGGAGTCAGGACCATGGATGTGTTAAATACAACCTCAGATGCAGGAAATAAGTGCACATTGAGCTATAAGCCTTAATAGCACAATACATAAACTCAGGATAAGAATGAATGTCTCTTTTTCATGACACTGTGTTTTAAAGATAATTTTGTAAAAATCCAATTAACTTTACTGATCTTTATTGTAAAGGGTTTAAACAATATTTTCATTGGTCGTTCATTGAATCATAAACAATTAATGAACATGCACCCATGGAACAGTCATTAATACACTAACAGCTTACAGACGGTAGGTAATTAAGGTCACAGTTATAAAAACTTAGGACACTAAAGACCCTTACTACTGACTCTGAACAACACAAAAAAAAGATGCCCAGGGTCCCTCCTCATCTGCTTGAATGTGTCTTAGGCATGCTGCATAGAGGCATGAGGACTGCAGATGTGACCAGGGCAATAAATTGCAATGTTCATACTGTGAGACGCTTAAGACAGAGCAACAGGGAGACAGGAAGGACAGCTGATCATCCTCGCAGTAGCAGACCACATGTAACAACACCTGCACAGGATCGGTACATACGAATATCACACCTGCAGGACAGGTACAGGATGGCAACAACAACTGCCAGGAACACACAATCCCTCCATCAGTGCTCAGACTGTCTGCAACAGGCTGAGAGAGGCAGGACTGAGGGCTTTTATGCCTATTGTAAGGTCCTTACCAGACATCACTGGAAACAACATCACCTATGGGCACAAACCCACCTTTGCTGGACCAGACAGGACTGGCAAAAAAGTGTTCTTCACTGATGCAGGAATGAGCATTACACCAAGGCTTGTACTCTGGAGTGGGATCGATTTGGAGGTCGAGGATCAATCATAGTCTGGGGCGGTGTCTCACAGCATCATCAGACTGAGCTTGTTGTCATTGCAGGCAATCTCAATGCTGTGCGTTACAGGGAATACATCCTCCTTCCTCATGTGGTATCCTTCCTGCAGGCTCATCCTGACATGACCCTCCAGCATGACAATGCCACCAACCATACTGCTCGTTCTGTGTGTGATTTCCTGCTAGACATGAATATCAGTGTTCTGCCATGGCAAGTGAAGAGCCCAGATCTCAATCCCATTGAGCATGTCTGGGACATGCTGGATCTGAGGGTGAGGGCTAGGGCCATACCCCCAGAAATGTCCGGGACCTTGCAAGTACCTTGGCAAATCTGGTGCGGTCCATTAAGGTGGAGATGCACTGCAGACATGGATGAAGGAGAGACTCCGTTAGAAATAACAACTCTGAGAATGAACCAGGAAGATTCCGAATGGTTAATTGATAAATTAATTTATTTGTAGTTTTTTTTAAGCAGTTTTGCAATGATGGATGAGCAACACACACACAAATATTATATGATTACAACTTAATTAAATATAAGTTACAACGTTCGCTATGCACTATAACGAAACAACACACACACAAACAAACATGTTGAACATGTTGCGTAATGTTCACTTATTAATTGGTGTACAGGTGCGGCAGTGTCCAATAACAGTCGTGGGCAGGGCCTGTACAAAGTGACGTCACTTTGTACAGAATCTGTGAATGGTTTGCTCTGAGATAGTGCTTATGATTAATGGGGATTAAAAAAAAATGACTGGGTGGATTTTTAGCATTATAGGGTGGTTGTCTACACACACTGCCAACACACATTTATGTTCAAACACCATGTAAAAGTGAATTTTGCATAATAGGTCCCCTTTAAACTTAACAGTGAGTTGTGGCACAACAATCAAAGACATTCATCCAGTAAGTGTTCACATGATTTTGACAGACATGTGAACAGCCCCTAACTTGCCCTGTAGCCTACTTGGAAAGATTTACCCATACCTGGCCCAAAACCTGAAGGTTTGTTGAGTACCGTTGGACTCAGATCAGGTTGAAGACCTCTAAACACATGCAGAATAGTATGATTTGCAGGGGGAATATGATTTTTATATTTGAATACCTTGCACATCCCTATTCATAAAGCATGATTTTGCATCAGTTCATATTTAAAAAGTAAATATAACTTGCCATTATCTAAACTTTTTTGCCAATTTGAAAAATCCAACCAAATCTGACAAGCATCCTGTAGTGCATAAAAGTGAACATCTACATGTGACACGTTATGGGGGGCCTTCATGTTGTACCAGCACATGGGTCTCTCAGTTCTTAATTCGTCCTTGAGTTTGACACATTATTTCACCAATTGTGTCCAAACACTTCATCTATCCCACTCCCTGTCTCTTCCTCACTTTTCATCTTATCTCTTTGTTTACTTATGTTTTTATTGACAAACACATTGACTTATAAAATAAGTTTTAGTTCAGCCTCATGTTGCTTCAACCTCATATGACTTTCTACATGGAACACAAAAGGGGACATAAGGCAGAATTTTTGTGTCACCATTCACTTTCATTGTATGGAAAAAGATGCAATGAAAGTGAATTGTGACTGAGACTAAAATCATAGTGAATGAGTTCTATGGGTTTGGAACAACATGAGATAATGTGAACTTTGAGCTGGCACACGGATCAGGGCAGTCTCATGAAGAAATCCTTATTTCGTTCTCACCTTGGTTTGGATGATTCAGTTTTAGTCTTGGCAATTTTCTGATATGTTGCATGTTTAATTCCAATATGCTTTAATATACTTTTAAAAAAACAGTTTATTGTAGTTACATTATACTATCATATGATATTTTAGATCCCCTGACCTGACCCCACACCTAAACACAACTACTTATAAAAAATATAAAACTTTTAACAGACATGTATGGGTTACAGTGGATAGGGACGCTAAGTGTTGCATAAATACTTAAAATGTGGATCTGTTCCTCAACCAAAGCCACCACATGATTTCAGAAGATCTGTAATACAGCATAAAAATAACATGAATTGTTTTAATGCTGGTTTTCTAAAAAAAAACAAAAAAAAAACAGATCCAAACAAATAATTTAACAAACAAGTTGTAACGGTGGCGGCCCCTTAGCTAAATTTTAACGGTCCAAAATTCGGGTGCCAGACAGGTTTAGGCCTGTCAAAATGATTACATCGCCAGGATAGCTCTAAAAGCCACCAATTACATGAAATAAAACAGTAACAAAATAGTGTAACAAAGCATAAGTGTATTTAATTAACTAAGAAAACAAACAAAAGGCAAGGAGTCAAAGACTCAAACAAAATACCAGAAATAATTAAATACCAACAGAAATATCACATTACAAATATAACATAATAAGTCAAGTGAGTATGTGTGTGTAGTTGAGAGTTAATGCAGTCAGTGTTGGTGAAAGGTGCACGCTGGGTTATGGAGAGTTTGTAATGTACCTGACTGACTGTGGGCAATACTGCAGGACACAGAGTGATAGTCCAACAAACGGGTAGGTCCGAAGAAACCAAGGTATTTCCTGGCACTTCCTCTTTAGACCTAGGAAAAATGGAGCTCTTTGGCACTAGGTGAACTCCTGCCACTAAATTTTCACGCAAACGGTGCACTCACCAGTGATGAAAAAAGACCCATGCCTCACTTTCTGGTGATGAGCACTAGTGGAATTAGTCCCCTCGTTGTTTCGGCTCTTCTCCAATCGCGTTCCGTATCCACTTCACTGTACACAAAAACAAACTTTTTTTTTCTCCACTCACAGCTTGGCACACCAAAACTTCAGCTCACTCCAGTCTCTAATCTCTCTTTTTCTGTTGTGACGACCCCCCTTCAACCATCTTCCTGGTTACCTTTATAGCTGACAAAAGTGTTGTCACCTGGTGATCTGACAAGCAGCCATTTTAGATGGTAGTGGTGGAGGATCCTTAAATGGGCAGTGCGTAGTCCAGCTCTGCCACAAAGTAATACATAAATAAATAAATAAATGAGTAAATGTAAACATAATTGTAAATTTCATTTTAAAAAAATGTAGCCTATGGTAAAGCATTGAAATCTTCAAAAATGTGATGAACATGGTATCAGTTAAATTTTCAAATGTGGACAAAATGAGAGAGTGTGGATCCAAATGCAGAATATTTGTTATGAAGACGAAGAAACAATGATGAAAATAAAATGCTCAGCAAACAGGGAAATCAAATGCAACAGCAGTTTGCTGGCTAACTTTGGATGAAACATTAACAAATGACGCCCGTGCGATGGACTGGCGACCTGTCCAGGGTGTCCCCCGCCTTTCGCCCAATGTTAGCTGGGATAGGCTCCAGCCCCCCGCGACCCTGTACACAGGATAAGCGGTTGATGATGGATGGATGGATGGATGGATGGATGGATGGATGGATGGATGGATGGATGGATGGATGGATGGATGGATTAACAAATGACCATGCTAACAAAGAAACATACGAACAAGAACTGACAATGAGGGAAGGACACCAGAGGGCATTTATACACAGATGAATGAATAGAGAACAGGGAACAGCTGTGGAAGATGGAGTGCAGGTGAAAGTAATCAAAAAGGTACATGCTGGGAAATGTAGATCATGAACAAGGGGAAAACTAAACAGTCACTGAAACTGAACTGAAGGTGAGGGAAAAACACAAGGCAGGTTTTGACAGGACCAAGGATGACGTTTTGGTGGTGCAGACAAAATTTAACTATAGGGATGTATCGTTATGAGAGTGTATTTCACTAATTTATGTGTGATCTTTGTGTATCGTATTCATAAAGACACCCATCAGAAAGTGAAGCCTAGTGGACACTGCCATGTTAACTGTCTCCATGAAAACTGATTGTGATTGACCTCTCTATATATCCACCTGTCACACATAACTAGTTTGTCAGAAGGACAGGGCCTGGAAGACTTTTTAATAGCAGAAGAATCATCACAAAATTAAGAATTCATGTGACAATGACACGTTAAGTGAGCACACAGGAGCTTCAAACCTGTTCTGTGCCATTTACTCAGTAATTAACATAACCAATGCTTTGCCTCCTAAATGGTCTCATTAATACATGTCCACTCACACTCACATGGCCAATATTTGCTAATTTGTTGGTTTGGTTTAATTCATTATTTTGCAGATTTAGCATTGTATTTATGAACTGCCATATTTACCCATTCTTGTGTCTGTTTTTTGTTTTTGTTTCTCTGTTAATGCTTTTTTAAAGTAGGAGTTGTTTTGAAGGATGTCAGTGTCATGTAGATGATGTGAAGGAGGGGAGAGACCCCTTGGACAACCCCATCATGTGTCATCATTAAGATGAGAGGGACTGAGTCGAGAGGTGAAAGAGAGAAAGAGAGAGAAAGATTGGTAAGGGAGGAGTAGTGTGAAAGAAAGGCTTCTTTTTGACATGCACAGTGTGTGAGAGTCTACCACTCTGATTACCTCCCAAATTCCACTGTGAATGTAAGGGAGGATAGGAGGAAAAGTAGGATAATCTTCATGCACACATTGATCCATAACTGGCTCAGTGGGCCTCCTTTTTAATTGCTCGAACACAAGAAAAATCCATAATCATTATGCTTTTCTACTAGCCTCTAATAAACAAACTGATAAGGTCACTTTTGAAGCATGCATTCTTTTCCTTAGACACTTCTAGCCTCCTCACAATTTTGGCTCCAGGATCACTGTCATTCTGATTGGTTGTTGATATGCACATTTGTAATATTTTACACAAGGCTGAACTCATTAATTCTGAATGCAATGCACACATTCTTGTGAAGGGTCCTAAAACCCCCACACACTGTTACTCTCCCCACACCCCCCTCCTTAGATGAGAAAGGAATGTGAGAGGTTGAAAGACACACACGTTCCTACCATTTAAAACCCAGAAATGGCTTATTTTTAAGGAAATATGTTTTATTCCCGTATGCTTGGATATTTCTGCTGTTATATCAAACTAGTTAAGATTGTTTAGTTGTGTAGTTAAACTCTGAGGGCTTATATAAAGAGTCTAAGAGTATATATTCACTTTTAAGTGTACCAAATACAAGTTTCTTGGTATCAAATTAAACCTTACGACTCGCCCTAGCTGAATATATATATACGGTTACATTCAAATGTATTCTGCAATGTTTTACCATCTTTTGAGTGATTCAAAGCACATCCGGACCCTGTTGTAAATTAGGCAAATGACGAGCCTTGACAAGACAAAGGGAACCATCTCGCGCCAAAACTGAGGAGCCTCATTGGGTCATTCCTCCCAAAGGAGGTGTGACCTCCCTACCTTAAAAGTCAGGATCTGGTGTTGAATCGCTCTCTTGTCCTCTTGCTCTCTTGTCTCTTGTCCTCTTGCTCTCTTGTTTCTTGTCCTTACATCTCTCTCTTACACTTCTCTCTTGCTTTCTCTTCTGAACCTCTTCAAGTTTTCTTCAACTTCTCTTCAAACTCTCGTCAGACATGTCTTTTGTTTTATTTGGCGTTTATCTCAGTCTTTTCCTTGTCTTCAGACAAAGCTCAACACTCTACGTTTTTGGAGCAGTCCGATATCCTCCGGGTGAAAGGACTCTCTCTCAGTTTCAATCGTTACTCCTAAGATGCTTTGAACTTCCCGCGAGCGATCCACGCTCCGGAAGCACCAACAGAAATCCTCCAGCTCACGGACGCAACGAGGACATTCACGCACACACGCAGTCTTGTTCAGCGACACAAAGGTCCATTTTGCAAGTATTATTCCATCTAAATTCAAATGCATTAAAGTGTGTAATTCCCTTGCTGGCTCTTAAGGTTTAACTGTTGTAACAAGTTTGCTATCCCTGTAATCTCTTTATTTTGCTTACTGTTTTACTTTGTTTGTTCTATGTTAAATGTTTGTTGTTAAATGTGTTCTACATTTGTTAAGTTTGTGATATATCCTAGTTCCTTGTATTAAACCCAATTATACGCTTGATTGTCTGTGTTTGTTGGTCATAAAGCAAAGCCTCTTTAATGTGCGATCTAAAGCTACTAGCTGATATTATCAAAGTAAGTTAACGTGCTTTGATTAAGTAAGCTTATACTAAGAATAAACCTTCTGGAGAATTGATCAAGAGTATCGAGCAAAGTGGTTTGCTGGACGAACTGGTTGGTTGCGGTACGGTTTAATTCCATTAAGGTGTTCTGAAAATTAATACAGCCTGTCTGCATATGATGTATATTCCTAATCAATTATAATTCGTTGTGTTTAATTATCTATATATTTCTGAAGCAGACTTTTGGGCTATATAACCCCTGTTTTGGGGCAATTTAGAATGTATTGTTATCTAGTTCAAACCATATGATTAATCATTGATTACAATCATTAATATTAATTGTACATTCCCCAAACCTGAACCAAGAAACCCTACAGCTGTCAGCAGAAATATGGCTCAAGTGTGGAGCAGTTTAAATTAAAATTAACTTTAGAGTGTGCACAGAGTAATTATCCTTACAAAATGATATTAATTAAATATGACATGTCACTGACAGATTCAAGAAAGACTTTAGTTATTGCATTTTATTGTGTCTTTATTAGAAATAAAGCAATACAACAGAAAATGAACATGAATACAGTGCAATTAACAACTGAAACAAGGCAAGCATTTAACAAAGGATGTTGAAATAACTGCGAGAACATGACCATGGCAACGTTGCGGTCGTGGCTCTCCTTCCTGAAGGTGAATGCCACTTCAGCCGCCCCGCGTTGCTCCTCCTTCACACGGGATTGAGGATGACCCAGCTGGCGATGAAGGCGATGCAGGGATGATTACGGGCTCGGTTTCGCCGGGTAAATCCCCACGAACCACCCACCCAAGTGCTTCCATCCGGCCTCATGGCCAGCCGGCATTCTTCCTCGAGCCCCCGGGCTTGGATGATGACACCACCGCTGCATCGGAGAGCGTCCAGACGTGGAAGACTCCCAGCTTGGCCTCTTCGGCGACACCATCGACGACTTCGCCCAGCAGTTCTCGGCGGTGAAGAAGCAGACGGAGGCAATTTCTCACACCATGCCGTGGCGCCGCCCAACCAGCACGCCCCGCCTGCTCGCCGAGGGCGTCCCCTGTGACCAAACAACGGCAGGCAGCTCCACACCCTGGGCCCAGCTCTCAGCCCCAGCGTTGAGCACCTCGCAGGTGGTGTAAGACCCCGTCTACAGGACACCTTCCCGGACCAGGAAAGCTCCGAAGCTCTTCTGAGATGGGCAACCCAGGCAGTCGGATGTTCTCTCCGGAGGTGGTACCAAGACCACTCCGTCCCCCGGTGGAGAGCCGGGAGGAGAATCCTTGTTTTCCTTAATTTCATTTGCCGCACCCTTTCCGGGTTGCTGTACCCACATGTTCAATAAAAGAGAAATTTACCCCGGCAGGCCAGCGCTTACGAGTTCCGAAGACGCCTCCTTAGGACGTCTTCCTCAGTCTCTAAATCCGCCCCCTGCCGGGTGCGTGGAGCAGGGTTAGGGCTTCGAGTCTTCTCTCAGCACCCTAGCCTCGGGACATCCTAAAATATCCTGACATGCTATTTCCTGCTCTCCCCCATGGAAAGACCGCCTTCCCCGACTTAAGATAGGCCCCATCTACTTTACGTCCTATGTGAGAGACATAGTGAGAGAGAAGGCCGCGGCTGCTGGGCTTGCTCTCATTCCAGGCATGTAACACCTTTTTCCCCCCTCTAAGGTTTGTATGCAAAAAAAACAAAAAAGAGTTGGGGGCGTTGGGGAGGGCTACGTGCAGCCGGCACAGGCGACTCCAGCACGCAATAGCTTGCTGTGCACCTGTTTCGACAGTCACGTAACACGGTCAGTGCGTGGCGCTTTTTTATGGACCCCTTGTGTCACTTTTTTCGACACATCGTCGAGTGAGTGACAGAAGGGGAACGTCATGGTTACTGTCATAACCTCCGTTCCCCGAGGGAGGGAACGAGACATTGTGTCCCTCCTGCCACAGCACTACACCTAGCACTGTAAATGGCCATGCTTCATTTTTGGCTCCTCAGTGCAAAATCCTGACTTGCATTCGCTGCCCTGCTTCCCTTTATACCTGTATGTTCGGGACAGGGCATGCAAATTCTGTCTGCCAACTTGACATTGGCCTTTTCTCAGGTTCAGAGGTACGATTCGGCATCCAAGGAAGACCCCTTGTGTCACTTCATTCGACATGTCTCGTTCCCTCCCTCGGGGAACAGAGGTTACGAAAGTAACCATGACGATTTTGAACGAGGAAGACTGGGGTAGAAGTCCAGCAAAACACACAAGTCGACATGTCAGCCGAAAGTATCATAGATGTGCCATAAAATGACATTAGTTTTTCATCTCACTTTTGCTTTTATTGCACTATTGGTTAGGTTTAAGTGTCACGTTGTTATGATATTGTGAGGGAAGCAGGACAAGGCAGACAGGGGTATGGATCCAAGTGCAGCTTTTATTACTAATAACATAAAATAAACAAACACTGGAACAAAAGAAAAGTCCACGATGGGAAAAACTAAACTAACACACAGATGAGCATAGGTTGGAGAACATCCACGAAGGGATAACATGAACGGGTTAACAGGCAGGGAACACGAAGAGCAGGGTAACCTCCAAAGAACAGGGAACAACAGGCAGGGAACATAAACCGAGAGAGAGTGGTCACAGAAATAGCGCAAGCATGAACTGTAACCATGCATCACGAAACGTTAACGCATGACAACGGGAAGGGAAAACAGCGGGGTTTAAATAAAGAAACACGGTAATGACAAAATGACAGACAGGTGCGGAAAATAACATGCAGACAGGGCCGGAAACAATGGGAAGAAGGGAAGTGTAGTTTTCACAGAGACAGTGAAACACGGCGGACAACAAGGAAGACATGACAGGGAGCATGAACGGTAAAACAGAAAACACGGGCGGACAACAAGGGAGCGTGACATGGAAAGTGACTAGTGACGGGTGAAACAGAAAACACGGTACAGACAACAAGGGATCGTGACACGGAGCGTGATAAGTGAAAACGGAAAACACGGGACGGACAACACGGGATCGTAACATAGCCCCCCTCAAAAGGACCGGATTCCAGATGGTCTAAAGAGACCTAAAAACAACAAACACAAAATGTTCCAGGCGAGGGGGCTAGAAGAGGGGGAGAAAAGACAGACCAAAAGGGGCACAAGGGACACAGAGACAGACCAAGGAGGAACAAGGGACGCAGAGACAGACCAAGGAGGCACAAGGGGCACAGAGACAGACCAAGGAGTCCGAGGGGGCAAGCAGACAGTCTATGGGGGTGTGAGACGGGGCCAGGGTCAGGTGGCCTGGGGAGCGTCCACCGGGCAGGGACAGGTCCAGGAGACCAGGGAGGTGGCCACAAGGCAAAGACCGGTTCAGGAAGTCTGGGGGCGTCCGCTGGGTAGGGACAGGTTTAGGAGGCCAGGGAGGCGGCCACAAGGCAAAGACCGGTTCAGGAGGTCTGAGAGGCGGCCACAGGACAGGGATGGGTTTAGGTGGTCTAGGTGGCGGCCACTGGGCAAGGCGGAGCCAAGGTGGACTTCTGAGGCGGAGCAGTCGTGGCCTTGGATGGCGGCGCTGAAGGAGGCATAGGCAAGGACGCCGGAGCCCCTGGGGGCGGAGCAGAGACAGCCAGAGCCGTGGCAGAATCAGGCGGTAAGGCCTTGGGCGGGTCAGGAGGCGGAACAGTGTTGGGCGGAGCCAAGGTAGGTGATGGCGTAGAAGGCTCAAAAGGCGGAGCTGGGGGATCCACTGGAAGCGTAGCCGAGGGAGGTTCAGGAGGCGGAGCCGAAGGTGGCGAGGGTGAAGAAGGCTTTGATGACGGAGCCGATGGAGGCTTCGGAGGCGGAGCCGGGAGAGGCTCGGGAGACTCCGGGGCGGAGCCGAGGGAGGCTCAGGAGGTGGAACCGAGGGAGGTTCAGGAGGGGGAGCCGAAGGGGGCGAGGGTGAAGAAGGCTCTGAAGGTGGAGCCAAGGGAAGTTCAGGAGGCGCAGCAAAGGGTACCTCAGGAGGCGGAGCCGAGGAAGGCCTAGGAGATGGGGTTGAGGAAGGCGGAGCCGAGGATGGCTCGGGAGGCCCAGAAGGCGGAGCCGTGGGAGGCTCTGGAGGCTGAGCCGAGGAAGGCTCAGGAGGCGGGGCCGAGGAAGGTGGCGCCGTAGGAGGCTTAGGAGGCGGAGACCTGGAAGGCACTGGAGGCGGAGCCGAGGGAGGTGGTGCCATAGGAGGTTTCAGAGGCAGAGACCTGGAAGGCTCTGAGGGCAGAGCCGAGGGAGGGGGCGCCGTAGGATGCTCTAGAGGCGGAGCCCTAGAAGGCTCTGGAATCTCTGGGAGCAGAGCCGCAGGAGGCTCGGGAGGCAGAGCCGTAGGAGGCTCGGGAGTCTCTGGGAGCAGAGCCGAAGGAGACTCGGAAGGCGGAGCCCTGGGTGGCTCGAGAGACTTGAGAGGCGGAGCACTGGGTGGCTCGAGAGGCTCGAGAGGCGGGGCCCTGGGAGGTTCGGGAGGAGGAGCCCTGGAAGGCTCGAGAGACTTGAGAGGCGGAGCCCTAGGAGGCTCAAGAGACTTGAGTGGCGGAACCCTGGGAGGCTCGAGAGGCTTGATCACATTTGATTTTTAGGACACTATTGGTCTGGTTTAGGCTAAAGTTTAAGGTTATGGTGGTTGGTTTTATTCATTTAAAACTCCATTGAGCATCAATCTTAAAAACCTAATCTTTTTGGAAAAAATATTTAACTTGCTTTTAGCGCCCATCTGTGTATATTTTACCACAAAACTGCAGCAATATATATAATGAACCACGTAATTTCATTCTGCAAATATGTTTCCACAGTCACGTAATGTTTATGAGATCAGGCAAAATAAATTGCAATAGGAATGGTAATTGTGTTAGTGATTCTGGTTCATATTCCAATTCCATTTAATGATTCTGGTTCCTCAGCAATTCCATTAATGATTCTTCTAGTGCTTTTTAGGATGCATCCTGCCCTAACACCAACACACAACCCAAGGAAAGGCATGTTTACAAGTACATAATGCCATAGTCAGCAACGTTCAAACACATTTTATCAGATAAAACAGCATGTATAATGTTACAAGCTACTCACTGGGATGATTGAGTTAGATACAGGCGGAGAGGCATTCCAGTTGTGTCTGAGGAAGAGCCCCAAACTTCTCTTAAACCATGAGTTGGGCTCTGTACTTGTTCTTCAGGTTCATCAGAACTGAGAAAAGCCTACCAAGCTCATTCCTGAATGTTGAACCATTATACGTGTTTGCTCAAAATGCCATATTTTTTATTTATTTGTATAAATTTTATGCATTTGAATTCATGAATGTACATGATTTTAATAGTTATAACTTCTAAACCACTGCAATAAAAGCAGATTGGGATTATAGTAGTAATTTACTTTCTTACTCCTTTCTTACAGTAAGTCCTTAAGTCATAAGTCCTTACTTATTCCTTTTCCACCACTTCCATCTCCCTCTCTGCTTTACTCAGAGTTCACTCAGATTGTTCAGTCTATATGTAATATAAAATGTTTCATTGTATATAATCATTTCATTGCATATAATCATGATATTAGTCAAGCCTTAAACCTCTGTCTATGATCATACTGTTGAGTTTGTGACCATGAGATCCACAATACTGGCTGGCGCAAGACTTTTTGTGACACCAGTTCCCAAATGAACAAGTGTAACTGGCACGATAAGAATACCTAGAATACTCAAAAATCCAAAAATAATATCACCTCTGAAATGATGATCAGTCAAAATAAAATCTCAGTCTATATCCGAAATGTTCTTTTAAACTGGAGTCAGATGCATAAACACAAAACATTAAATAACTAAAATCTAATGCACTAAAGTCATAAACTCTCAATTTTTTGTTTTAAAATTCTAGTTTCCTAAATAACAATATTAACATCACCCATTAGATTGTCAAGGGTGATACAGTATGTCTGTCCACCAATATGAAAAAAAAGTATCGGTTAAAACATACTTTGACCTTCCAAAGTCATTTCTCCAAACACCAATGGGAGGAACTGCAACTTAAATTATAAAACTTAATTTCTTATCAGTTTTAATGGACTCAGCTTTGATACTATAGAGCTTTGAAAGGGCATGAAACACCTCAAAATATGATGGAATCTGCCTTGTTGGAGATAATAGGTAATGCTCAGCATGGAGAGTAATTGCATTTATTTATTTTTTTGTGTGAAATCACTTGTTGAGTTACCAAGCACAACAGAAAAGAATGTATCTTTTTTACACGCTTTGGGAAGAACTGTGAAAGTAATGAAAAGGCTTAAGATCACATTAAAGATCTTCAGTTGGCCTGAACTGTTGCACCAGCTGTTAAAACAAGCCAAAAAGAATATTTTGACTGAGTGGATACATACTTCAATGTAAATTTAAGTGAAGTCATTTTATAGGACGTAAAGAGGAGCACCTGATCAGTAAATGTATCTAAATGTACCGTATATTAAGGAACTCATTTAGATAACAGCCTGAAACAGAGTTAAAAGGTTAATCATTAAATCCCTTTCTGAGACTGACATGAAACATGACAGAGATTGTGCTGAAGGACACATCTATTGGAATGCCATTGCAGAATTGTTCAGATATGACAAAATAAATTTAGACAGGTAAATGGCCCACTGAAAATCCATCTCTGCGGCTCTGTGTCCTAGTGAACAGGGTCCGTGGACATCAGTCAAAAAGGAGATATTGCTTGCAGCAGCAGCATCTACTATTAATTCACATTGTGATGGCATCTGGAGCCAACCATGTCTGCGAGATGGGCAGTGTGTTTATGAAAAAGAGCTTGCTGCTCCGCATGCATCTTTATTATTGCAGCATGACAAAATATGAGTAATTTCACTGATACTCTATTAATATATACATGTAACATGTAGGATTATCAATCACTTTTCAAACATACACAAACTATAAATAAATCAAAATATGGTTAATTTTATGTACATAGAAGGATGAGCATATAATAATATACAGTATGTATTATAAACGTACAATCATCTATATTGTAATACAACTGCTGGAGATTTGTGACAAACTATGCACACCCAAGGTCAAGAGATTAATGTAGAGCTTTCTGTGGATTGGGAAAGATTCAAACATTGTAAATCAATCCATGACCTTACAAAAAACTTGTATACAACAGCCTAAAAACAATCTCAGTTCCTTAGTGTGTGTTGGGCGGTTACATTACATACACCCATACTTTATAGGCCTTTTACAAGCAATAGACTAAATAAATAGCCCTATTTCATCTGTCTAATGAACAATGTGTGTTTACATGCACAACAAAAAATCTGTTTATTCTAAAAACCCATCAATGCAAGAAAACTCATGTTTTTCGCTGGTTTTTCGGACATGGACACATTGGATAAACCACCAGAATATTAGTAAATGTGTATACATGCAATGCAAAACCGAAATAATAGGCAAAAAACTAGGTGTGTCGATACGTTTTTTATTTAAGTATTTATAAAAAATTTCTTGATTAAAGAAAACAGTTTTAGGCATTTACATGGCATTGCATGTTGTCAACTTATTAAGCATAATATGTGTAAGATTGTGCATGTAAATGTTTAATGAAAGTGTAAATAAGACCGAAATTAGAGAGACAGATGTAGGAAGATTTAAAAATATTAAGAAAACAGAGTATATAGCTTAAAAATAACATTTGCATGCCCAATGAGTTTGCTAACACCTTCCTGATCATGTGACATGGAACTGCATTTAAATGGATAAAATCATGGAAAATGCCCTGATTTGCACTCATATGCAAATGTTTACAGGGAGTAATGGCTGCCTGCTTGAAATACTAGCCCTGGAAGGAGATGTGGTTTGTGAGCATTTTTTCCACATATTGAAAGATTTTAACCTTTATAGAACAAAGTAACACATTAATTGTTACATATTGCTGCACATATAACATTTATTTTGGGATTCCAAAAGCAGCTGTGCGGACATGTCTCTGAACAGGAGCAATGCTAAGACATATTTCGATTTCTAATTTAAATTCTAATCAACATCACATGTAAATAATTGCATCATAATCCATTTTGGAATACTAGCAAATTAATAATCTAATGAAATGGATTTCATGTTATGGGCCTACAAATTGTCTACTAATTTGGCCATTGATTGGACATGTTGCTATGGCAGCATGATGCCAGATCTGTTTCAGCAACACACTCATGCTATGTTATCATTATACTGTATAGCATCCCCTGACTCTTGGGGCTTTCTTATCACCATCACTTTATATCAGTCTATAAGAGTATTTAATTGAATGGCGATTGGCGATCAAATAATCAACAAAGATGTGTGGAGTAATCATAAAATTCAATTGTGCCATGATTGTGTAATCATAGTTGACACATGGAGGCACAAAGAGAGCTAAAGCTTTAGTAACAGTAGACTCTTACATTGTACAAGTGTGTAAACACATGCACACACGAAAACACACAAACACACAAAAACACCATAGTAATGTAACAGAGTTTGTGGGCCTCATTCAGGCTTTATGACTGTATTAGGCCTGCCTTTGTCTTGTATCTGAATACATGAGACCCAACAAAACTAAACTAAAATCATGGACGACTAACATGTGAGTCTGCTAAAACAGTGCAGTATTTTACTTGCTATCACTAAGCTACGTCACCTAGCATAGGGCTGGGCTGGTGAAAAAAGATGTGTGACGCACGACGCATGAGTATATGCATTTTGATAACCACACACAAAATAAGTTTTGCTTGTGAGAAATACATGAACTGGGTTTGAATGTTATTTTTAGACTGTGATGATCTGAAAGAACGGTAAATCTCAGATTTTTTTTGGCATACTCCCATTGCCACCTCAAATACCCCAGTTAAGGAAACTCTGGCCTAAAGAATTTCCAGAATATTATAACTTAATCCTTTATAAATTATCCATTACATTTGTTATTGTTGTTAAAATCAATATATTTACAACATCCTCTTAGCTCAAAATCAAAGCTTACCTGTGAAATGAGCATTTCAATGGGACAAAACATACAATATTATTCATAATTGCACCTAACTGAGCAACACTATAAACATTTAACTATCATTATTAGGTTCTGTCAAACCTACCCCCCCCCAAACACACACACACCAGCCCTACCAAATCAGGTGCCGGTGCAACTTGTCTCAATTGTTAGTCTGGAGTCCTGAGAGATCTTGACATGGTCTTTTTATGTGGAATAGAGAGGATAAGAAAACCTTGTCTTCATAACAAGTAATTACTGAGCAGATGATTGTCATTCAAAGCACTTGAGGGAACACTAATTGCTAGGACATTTGCTTTTGTGCCATCTGGGATTAAGTGCCTTGCTAACTAGCACAATCTTATATAAAACACAAGCCTAGCACCACAGATAAAAGGGAGGGAAGATTTTGTCTTGTCAAGTGTCCAGTGTGCAGGTTAGGTCCAGCAGTGGTATCCAACTGTGCTAAGTAATTCAGTGGAAATAAAGTGGTCTGGATTTTAATTATTTAGGTGTTTACGAGAGGGGTAGAGTGATGTCCGCTGATGGTATGTGCTGCCAATAGCAGGGGATTGATGACTCAGTGCCCCTGCGAGTACATTCTGTTTGATCCAGAGGTGTAGTCAAGACTAAACCCCTTGAGACCTAGACCAAGACTAAACCCCTTATGACCCAGAACCAGACCAAAACTAGACCCTTCAAGACCCAGATCCAGACCAAGACCTATAGGTTCAAGAATCAGGGAGTACATTTTAATGAACCAATATGTTGAATTCATATTTGAAGAATCTTCTTTAAAGTTTTCAAATGCAAATTTGACGACTGCAGGCTTTGACTCTGTATAGACAGCTATACAGAGAAAACAGTCCAGTCCAAGATGTCTTCTTAACCCAATGCCCCAGGTGTTACAAATCAGTTTATTCTTCTACCGTAATAAAAGTAAGATAAAAAAGTTACATATATGGATCTTTATTACAGGCATAATTTTAAAAAGAATAAAAAAATCCTAAAGGAATGTTAATAGATTGTTAAATGAAATAATAAAAATTCAGTTTATCCAATAGGATTTTATTGCATTCTTAGTATTCTCAGGGGCATTTAAGTTTAAGTCACTGGCACAGAAGAAATCTGCTCAATGTGTGCCAAGACACTGTGTTACAAGACACTGAGTAACAAAACCCACATCCAGACCAAGACTGCCTTTACATAGTCTCAAGACATCTTGAGAACAAGACTACAAGATCAAGACTCCAGCTCTGGTTTGATCTCTGAAGGTGGGAAGAAAATCCTTCTTGTGAGTAAATGTCATGCCCTGAAGTACCTCTCTAAATAACCTGGTAAAGATGTTCAGTCACTCTGCAGGTGGTCTGATGATTTTCCATTCATGCTGAGAGAAAAAGCAGGTATTTTAGCTATATCTCCTTTGACAATGTCCTTTAACAAAGCATATTCAGGACAGTATTTCCTTTGTGCAGCATATTCCATGTTTTGTTCAATTATTAGCAAGGGTGTAGTTTCCAGGGGGATGGGGGAAGTGACACCCCAATGATCAAAACAAGCAAGTAACCCCCCACCCCCCACCCAGTGTTCAATAATGCTTCATGCTGCAACCCCCCAATGTTCAAGCCAGATCTATGCCCTTGATTATTAGCACACTCAGTTCAGGGGTGCAGTTTATGTAAACTGCAAATATAGTCCAAAAAAAATTAATAAAGTGCAGACTGTTTTTCTGTATTCAAGCATATCTATTCTCAGTTTTGTTGACAGATTTTAAAATCTTGCTTACTCTGCCAGTGTTAGGATCTGGTTTATGCTTGGCCTTTAGGCAAATGAGATGCGCACATCAAAGACAGTATATGTGTTAGGGGTTTGCATCACATGAATTTCCACACACACTTCAACAATCTACTCTGCTCTACACTTAAGATAGATATTCTGGAACACTCTAAACCATCATTCCAAAATGGTGCTGCAGAACATAACATTTCCAGAATATTTTAATTTAATGCTCTTAACCTACATCCCAAAATTGGGCTGCAGAATGTGCATGAGATACATCCTTATATAAATCATAGAGGCTCTGAACAGCAAACAATGATATCTAAGAGTCTACATGCATATTTTAGCACAAGCTGGTATAATGAAATTCAAAAGAAATGAGAAGGAGGGGAATAATTATAAATAAGGCAAACAAACAATCAAACAAACAGTATTCACAGAGTGAATACAAAATTCCCAAGGCAACATCTGGTGGCATGGTCAACAGAGGAAAACATGTCACTCTGGCAACATTAATAATAGGTAAATATTGAAATGGAAATTCCCTCACACTGATGAAAAACTGCTATATAACTTGGTGGAGTGAAAGGAGGAACAAATGATAAGAAGACGATGAAGGTAATGATGGATGAGAGGCTTTAATACTCAGGATGTTAAATACTGTAGAATTGATTTGAGTGTGTGTGTGTGTGTGTGTGTGTGTGTGTGTGTGTGTGTGTGTGTGTGTGTGTGTGTGTGTGTGTGTGTGTGTGTGTGTGAGTTGGGGGGTTGTATAAGAGGAAATTATTTTAGGGGTAGGGTTAGGGGATATAATCTATAGTTCGTACAGTATAAAAATCATTATGTCTATGGGGAATCCTCATAAGGATAGCCGCACCAACATGTGTGTGTTTGTGAGTGTGTGTGTGTGTGTGGAAGTGTAACTGCACTTTGTTTTGTTGCAATCAGTATAATTGGTTATTTTCCGTTGTCAAGTCAAGTCATTTTTATTTGTATTGCGCTTTTCACAACACACATCTTTTCAAAGCAGCTTTACAGAAAATCATACATGACAGATATTACAGTTTCATTTTCTGTTAAAGTCTTAGAGTCATCATTGTGTAGTTTGATTACATTTGATTGTAAATTGTGTATATAAATAAATAATTAAATAATAATTGTATTTAGAACCCCAGTGAGCAAGCAGATGGCAACTGTGGCAAGGAACACAAAACTCCATAAGATGTTGGTTAATGGCAAAAATTACCTTGGGAGAAACCAGACTTACTGTGGGGGCCAGTTCACCTCTGAATAAACAACATGAATATAATGCCAATATTAGTTTTTTGTGTGCAGTGCAAGTCATGGTTTAAAATGAGTAAACTAAGTAAGTGTTAAATGCCAGTGTTTAAACAAAATCTTACAGTATGAACTGAAAGATTAATGACACATTTTTTGAAGTTCATCCTGGATTTACTGCAAAAGTTCACATATATGAACTGTCATTAGTTAGTTGGTTTATGAAGGCATTTGTTGGTAATAAATTGCTAGTCTATGTATTCCATTTTAAGAGTGTAGTCCATCATTACACCAAGGGGATTCAGGCAGAGATTAGTGAGGTGTATCGCAGTTCAATCGGCAGGTCATTTCGGTGAGGTCCAATGTATTATGACTTCCAGAGAAACTGATAATTTTGTAGTGTCTTAATAAATCATCAAAAAAAAAGATTTTTAAAAGTTTCCTTTACAAAGATACCAAACAATTGACAAACAGCTTGTTTTTATTTTTAATATTTTTCATAAGCCTTTCATTTTGGGTATGCCACTGAAACAGGAAATCTTTAAAAACACCCTCAGAGCTTAAAGGGTTAAATCCTGGTCTGACGCAAAGATTAACTTTTTTCTCAGTGTAAGATACAAAAGAAAAAAAATGTAATGATAGATGGTGTTCTTAGTCCAGAAAAGGCTCTCTCGGCTGCAGTAACAAGAGGTGAACAGACGTTTTCAAATGGCTTGGGGTAGAGTAACAGAGGGCTGCTTTCTGCTTCAAAAGCTTCTACTTCATCCTTAGCCATACTTCATCCAGTTGAACACTTAAAGGCAAACCATTAATAATGCAAAGCAAGAGGGAGAACATACAAAATCATTGTTTGAAAAGGGTTGTTTTCATCCTCTTTGTGAGAATATATGTGACTGCTCCATGCCCCCTCCAACAAATTCAAAGGGAATATGTTGTATTCTTCAATTATTGATTATTACATAGTTAAAGCACTAGACAGAGAGTGAACCACTGAGCAGAGTTAATCTTATAATATCTGTATCTTAGAGGGATTTATTTCAGCAGGCAGAACATTCTTGATGCCTTGCCTTCAGTCCAATTAGGCCAACTTTTCCAGTTTTGGGCCCTGGCTGTGACAAGAGACAAGGTTGGTAACACACACAGGTGAAAATAATGTTTGGAATCATTTTAACCATTTATCGTCCCCCTTACCCCTCCTCTTGCCCCACTTTTGGGTCGGGTGCAATGGGGAAAGGTGACTTTGTCACAGTGATTCATCTTGCTACATGCTCCACTTGCATAGGAGACACCTGCTCAGATAAGCTCCATGACTCCTAATTCATGCATCTATAATAGTGCAACATTTATTGCATGGCCTGCTACAGTAAGAAGTGGTGACATGCAGCTCTTACATATTTTTTAATTTACTTGTGTTAGATTAATGACTCCAAATATTTTAACCAAAAGCTATCCAATAACCAACTGGAGAACACAGAGAGAACGACCAGCGAAAAATGAGAGATTAATAAAATAAATGTAATATAAAATAAAATGAAATAAAATGTTTTCAAAAAAGTAAAATAATGCTGTTGGCTGATTTTCCAAAATGAACATGACACATTGTCGACATAATATTCTCTGTCTGATTATTTTAGAATTCTTTATAACACACCACATCTCCTCTTTTAATAGAATGTTATGGAGAAAATGACAGCAAACAAGCATGCTTTTAGAGCCACATAGAGTCATTG
The DNA here is from genome assembly GCF_025860055.1 of Xyrauchen texanus. Taxonomy (NCBI): domain Eukaryota; kingdom Metazoa; phylum Chordata; class Actinopteri; order Cypriniformes; family Catostomidae; genus Xyrauchen; species Xyrauchen texanus. Next base: position 44,651,002 of record NC_068277.1, read on the forward strand.
ACCCTTAAGAGAATGCGAGAATGTTCCTTCTATAAATATTGCATACTTGTTCCCAGTTTGCCGAATTTTGAGCTGCAAGCAAAACTCCCTGACAAATTGAATGCCTCATGGTGCAACTCACACTGTCTCAAATATCATTGCTTAATGAAGTGTTATGCAATTCCTTTTTAGAGTGTTTTCCTGAGGACAGATCCAATGGGCACTTACAAGATAGTTTTAAATTATCAATCAACATCAATAAAACTAGATCTGAAAAGTTAATGCAAAATGCTATTCTGGCAAAGTTCATTCTGAATGATTTGATAATTTTGTTCAGGGCTCCGAGTCAGTGTTAACTGATATCTCTCAAACAACATTTATTATTTATCATTCATCTCATGCTTCAGGTTTTTCTCCCTTAAAATAAGTGTACTATCATAGTCCTGTTGTAGGTTTAAGTGCAGGGTGGGTAGCATCTCTGCAAAACTACTTTTACTAAGCATATTGTTGTGTTGTCTGATGATTTGTAATTAAATCAACTGAACAGAGGTTACTGAGGTTAATTGGTAATCTAATGGGATCCATAAGAAAAAAAGTACATCAAAAGCATCAAAATTTGAGCTGAACAGAACCTTCATGGATTTGTTTGTTAAATAAGCACTTTAACATAATTACTGAAGAAGAAAGTCACATCCATTTTATGGTTTTGCTATCTGGCATCATTGACCTTTTCATGAGGAGGGTCTAAATTCCGCTTCAGTGCCCCCTGGAGTGAGTTATTTTTGCATGTGACACTGCAAAGCCAGCAGAGAGGGGCATAGTGTAAAATAAAATACTGTATATAATATAGTAAACATGTGAACAAATGGGTTATGTCTGCTGTACTGCATTTGTTTTATTTTGTTTTATTTTTTTGTTATTTCACGCTCGATCAGCATGTTTTCACTGTGAGTATAAAACCATGTCAGCCCCGTTTAATAAAACAGAAAACATGTTAGTGGATTTATTACTGCCTCATTTCACAGCAGTCTTTATTGTTATTGATCAAGGTGAGAGAGAGGCCACAATATTGATCAGAGGTTGCTTAGAGACTGCTTGAGAAGCAAGGTCAACTGAACCCAATAGTAAATGGAACTTTTGTGGTTAAAACTTGACCGTCTGACAAATTAGTGGAACTAGTGTGACAGTCTGGGATCTTGTCCATGCTCTAGGCAATTTGTTGAATGATACAAAACATAATAATTCTGTCGTTTGAGTATTTATATTTATTCGATGAGAACTGAGTCCCAGTGGCATATATCAGTTGAGAATGAATGAAGGAGTGTTGTCTGCTTTGTATAAGCATGTTACTGGATTTCAGTTTTTAATGACAGAAACGTCTCAGGTTACTTGACTGTAACCCTTGCTCTCTGAAAAAGTGGAATGAGATGATACGCTTGATTCAGTGCTTATGGGAACATCTTTAGGAGTGACCAGCTGTGAATATGTGTGCAACACGTCAATGAAATTGACTAGAACCTTTATAGCCTCTGTTGGTGACATCATCAGAATGCACCAGTACCAGGGGCTATAAATAGATGTGCCACAGGCGCATCGTCAGGTATATTTTTCTGAAGAGCAGTCCTGGGATATCCTCAGTGCGTCAATGAAGCGCAGCATCTCGTTCCGCTTTTTCAGAGAACAAGGGTTACAGTCAAGTAAACTGAGACATTCCCTGGCAAAAGCTTCACTTAATGCTGTGCTTGATTCAGTGCTTATGGGAACGAGAATACCCACGCTGCCGCACTGTGGGTGTCTGGACCCCTTACGGTTGTGTAGTGTGTGCTAAATAGAATGTGAAAGGTCTCAGACATGAGCTTGAGGACATGAGAGCCCGGAGTGGCATGAACATGAAGGTTCCATAGCTCTGGCTGGGATTAAATATTGTCCCCTATGCTTGAGAGAGAAGGTCCCTCCTCTCCGGTATCACCCAAGGCGAGCCGTCGAGGAGAGATATTATCTCCGAGAACCATACTCTGTTCGGCCAACTCGCTGCTATCAGTATATGGCAAGATCCTTAATGGCAAATTCTGGCTAGAACTCCCGGGAGCAGAGAGACCGGAGGAAACGCATACAGGTAAATTTTAGGTTCACCTCTGCTTCGTAAAATCATAACCAGATTTGTTTCACTACCTCAGGATGGAGTTTCCATTCTCTCGTCTGTATTTTCTGTCTGGACAGTAAATCCGCTCCTACATTCAGGCATCCAGGGATATATACTGCTTTGAGTTACAGGAGCTTGCCCTGGGCACAAAGAAAAATCTGCTCTGCTAGTCTGTTTAGCTGGCGTGACCGCAGACCTCCTTGGTGATTTATGTAAGATACTGCCACTGTGTTGTCCACCCGCACATGACATGGCAGCCTCTCAGATGCTGGAGGAAGTACTTCAGGGCCAGAAATACAGCCATCAACTCGAGGCAGTTGATGTGCCAATCGAGCTGATGACCCTCCCATTCCCCTTGAGCTGGACCGCCCACTTAAGACCATTCACCAGCCCGACAGGGAGGAATCTGCCGTTAACAGTCTGCAAGGGCAAGACGCAACAAGAGTACCTGAGCCACATAGAGAGGGTACGTTGCCCGTGGTGCATAACCCTTATCTGCCTTCGGGGTTTGGCCCTTGGATGAAAGCCCCTGGCTTTGAGCTACAACTGGAACGGTCTCATATGCAAAAGGTCCATAGGGATCACAGAGGACACAGATGCCATGAGACCTAACATCCGCTGATACTGAAGAACAGTGTGATCTTGGCCTAGCTAGGCCGAATGGAAGAACCAGATATTGGTAAGCTTCGCCCCCGAAAGCAAACCTCAGGAACTTTCTGTGTCATGGCAGTATTTCTATATGAAAGCATGTGTCCATGAGATTGATCGATTGAATTTGTGACATGATCGTCTTGACAGTTAACGTCTAGAACTTGAGTGCCTTGACTGAACGGTTCAAGCCTCGAAGATTTACAACATTTAGCTGGAAACCACTGTCCCCCAAAACACCAGAGGTGGTGGGGATGGAGAGGTTTCATGGGGGTGTTGAGAAGGAGCAGGTAGATGTTTTGCGCATCCCGTCCCGAGGGGGGATATCCCCACGAGGCTGGGCGCAAGACATTATTTTTTTAAATAATGGTCCTGAGGTCTTGCTTTTGAGGCTGCTGAGGGCGACAATGCGGTCCCCAATCTTTACGAGGGGGGGCGTAACTCTCCACACTTTGTTTCCCTTCAAGATGGAATGGGGAAAGGCTGGGTGGCCGACAGCCCCTCCCCTTGAGTGCGGCATGGAAGGAATTGCACAAAGGCTTCCTCGTGTTTTTCACATCCCGAAACCTGGTGATGACTGCATTCACTGAATTGCCAAACAGGCCGGAAGGTGAGACCGGGGCATCAATTAGGAATACTCTGTCTTTATCCTTGATGCCCATGACGTTTACCCACAGATGCCTCTCCGTGCTGACCAAAGCAGTCATTGAAAGGCCGATAGCGTGAGCCGTCTGCTTGATTGCATGGAGAGTTAAATCTGTGGCTCGACGAAGCTTTGAGAATGCTTCCTCGTTGATTGTACTACCCACACTCAGGTCCTTCAACAGATCAGCCTTGTATGCCTGTAACACCGCCATGGTGTGTAGCGTGGCACCAGCCTGACCTGCTGCTTGTTAAGCTTTGCTCACAAGCGTTGAGGGGGTTCTACACGGCATTGTGGGGAGAGTTGGTCTTTTCAATGATGATGTCGAACCAGGCGTCTCTTCTACCTGTGGCATCATCGTACACCCCTGTACCTTAGCACCCACTATAGTCGAATATGTCGACGTCGAAGGCACAAAGATACGGGAAGTATAAGGTTTCCCCCATGAACGAGTTAACTCGTCATGGAGTTCTTCAAAGTAGGGGAGAGACAGATTTTGTGTTCCCTTCCCCTGGCCACCAGATAGAAATCTGTCTTCAAGTTTCGATCGTTTGGGGGTCTCTTGTTCACGTGGCCAGTCTAGCTGTAATCTGGCCACCGCATGGTGATCACATGAGGACCGCTAAGAGGTAGGCAACTCAAAGTCCACAGACCCAAGATATTCATCGTCCACCTCATGAACCGAAGAGGCATCAGGGCGAGAGAGCGAGTGATAGGGACAGACACTTCTCTCGCTCCTCAGCCAGATCTATATGCAAGCCCCACGATGGAATGGTGGGTGCTGGCTCTTGGAAGTAAGCGAGACAAGCGCACAGCGTCTTCAATCTGAACAGCTCACAATGCTCACACTCGCCTTGCTCCAAGGCAAGAGCAGCATGCTCTTCCCCCAAACAAACAAAGCAAAACTGGTATGTGTCCGATTCAGCCATAGGACGTAAGCAAGGAAACACACACCATTTGCTTTGTTGATCGCTCATTATTTTTTTTTTGTTCACACTTGAATTTCTGCACACTGCCTGACAAATCTTACTCCTGTCAGAAGAAAAATAGAGAGCTTGAGAAGCTCAAACACATCACACAGTGGTCTGAAGACAAAAGACCTGATGATGCACCTGTGGCATATCTATTTATAGACCCTGGTACTGGCACATTCTGATGATGTCACCAACAGAGGCTATAAGGGTTCTAGTCAATTTCATTGACGTGTTGCACACATATTCCCAGCTGGTCACTCCTAAAGACGTTCCCATAAGCGCTGAATCAAGTGCAGCATTAAGTGTAGCTTTTGACAGGGAACTTGATTTACATCTAACTTAGAAATCTGAGGTGTGCATCGAAGCCATTATTTGTATCTGTTTATATGACAAAATTATCTGTATTTGTCTTTGTATTCGGCTAGAATAAGATGTGGGGCTTAAACCGGAAATGTGTCAAAACTAAATGAAACACCCATTTCCAAATATTACTCTTAAATATATAGTTTATATAAATAAAGTATGCCTTATAAATGCCTTTTTATAGTAATTGTCACGATTCCCTTGTTGTCTGCCCTGTGTTTCACCAGTTTTTGTATAAAACTACACTTCCCACAATTCCCGGCCCTAATCAATGCCAGCTCTGTGTCATTGTTCTCACCTGATTGTCGTTTGTTATCATCATGTCTCCTGTGTATTTAAACCCTGCTGTTTCTCCACTCCTTGTCGATCGTTGTATTTTTCACTGCTTTGTTGAATGTTGATGAAGGTTAATGTTCCTATGTTTGCTTCATTGCCTGTCCTGCCGTGTTTTCTTAGTTCCGTGTTCCTCCGTGGTTGTTTCTAATGTTTACATTTTTGTTATCCCCTCGTGGATGTTTTGTTTGTTCCCAGTGTTTTGTTTTATTCTGTGTTTTCTTGTTTATTTAATAAAAGAACCCGCATTTAGATCCCATTCCTTGTCTGCCCTCGTCTGCACCCATAACAATAATAGCCTAATAATAATGTTATTATTTTATAATAATTTATTATTATTATTACTATTGTAGGTTACAAATGTTATTTAATAATTTTTTTTTCTTACCAGATGAAGCTGAATGTGTAGGCTACATTAACTCTGGAATATGTTAACTGTGGATTCTCCTGGTATTTCGCAGGAGAACTGCGCTTTCTGATATTAATATCTGCTGAAACAGTATTTTCGTTTATGTCTGTGCATGTATAATATTTCTCTGGAGGCAGAAGGTGTCAAGCAAAATGTGAAATGTCAAGCACATTTTGCAGTGAATATGAAATACAAATTCAAATATTAAAAGCAATAAAAATTAATTCATATAGCCTACAAAACAGGTGAAAGTCAGGATTTTTTTTTTTACTATAGGACACCATTATTAAGTTAAATAATAATAATGATAATAATGATGTTCCCCTTCTGTCGCTCTCTCCATGTTGTGTCAGAGAAGCGACACTAGGGGTCTCTCTTGAGGGCCGATATACACCTCTGATCTATGAAAAAAGGCCAATGAGAAGTTGGCAGCTGGTATTTGCATATCCGACCTCGGACATACGAAGTATTTAAGTGAGATGAACACGGGAGTTCATTCAAAAATTTCTTCGGAGCCGATGGTCGTGTCTGCAATTGCTGCGAGTTACACACCAGTTCCTGTATTCCTCTGCTGCATGCTGTTGGATCTTATAGCGCATAACAGCGGCTTTCTCATGTTTGCACGGCTGTGCATTCCTGCCCCTGGGTGCTTCGACAGCGCAGATAAAAAAGAACTCTCAGGAGTCCTTTTCATAAAAGAGTGATTTTATTAAAAGAGTGATTTCCTCTAAAAGAGCAAAACACAGCGGCATTGAATGTCCACCTGCTCATCCGCCCTCGCCACCCTCGATGGCGGAGCGCGCCACGGGTACACGGCGATTCCCCAGGTGGATAGGGCAGTTGCGCTCCACTTATGCCCCGGAAGCCCTACCACCTGGCGGGGCCGCCCTGTACTCCCTTCCCGGACCTGTAGAGCAACATCCTCACTGACGCCGCTTCCGACCTGCATGCCATGGCTCTCCTGCAGGTCCATCAAGCCAAGGCACTAAGAAACATGCACGGGGGTGGCCTTGATCCCGACACGCTGCAGGAACTGCGCTCAGCGACCAACCTCGCCCTGAGAGCGACGAAGGTCACAGCGCAGGCGCTCGGGCAGGCGATGGCCACGCTCGTGGTCCAGGAGCGTCAACAATGGCTGAACCTGGTCGAGATGCATGAAGCAGACAAGACTCGCTTCCTCAACGCCCCTGTCTCCCAGTTTGGCCTCTTTGGCGACACCGTCGAGGACTTCGCCCAGCAGTTCTCCACGGTGAAGGTAGCCATCTCTCACATCATGCCTCGCCGCAAACCTGCCGCCACGGCCCATGCCCCGTCTACTCGCCGAGGGCGTCCTCCCGCGGCCAGGAAACCCTCTGCTCCACCTCAACCTGGGCCCAGCTCTCAGCCCCAGCGTTGAGCAACCCACGGGAAGCGCACGCCCCCTGTCGCACGGACCCCCTCGAGGACCCGGAAGGCTCCCAGGTGCTCTTGAGACAGTCCACCCAGAGTCCAAGACGTTTGCTCCGGAGGTGGTAAGACCGCTCCGTCCCCCGGTGGAGGGCCGGTAGGAGAATCTTGTGTTTTTTCATTTGCCGCACCCCCCAACAGAAGGGTTTCTATAGCCCTTACTTCATTGTACCCAAGAAAGGCGGTGGCTTATGACCGATCTTTGACCTGCGAGTTTTCAATCGGACCCTGTCCAAACTCCCGTTCAAAATGCTCACCCAGAAACAAATTCTATCTGGCGTCCGACATCTAGATTGGTTTGCAGCGGTAGACCTGAAGGACACGTACTTCCACATCTCGATTCACCCTTGACATCGACCCTTTCTATGGTTCGCGTTTGACGGCCAGGCGTATCAGTACAAAGTACTCCCCTTCGGCCTGTCTCTGTCCCCTCGCGTCTTCACGAAAGTTGGAGAGGCAGCTCTTGCCCCACTCCGAGAAGCCGGCATACGCATACTCAATTACCTCGACGACTGGCTCATCCTGGCCCCCTCGCGAGAGTTACTATGCGCGCACAGAGACCAGGTGCTCAGGCACCTCAGCTGTTTGGGGCTTCAGGTCAACTGGGAAAAGAGCAAGCTCACCCCAGTTCAGAGCATCTCTTTTCTCGGTTTGGAGTTAGACTCTCAATGACAGCACGTCTCTCCTTCAAGCCAGGTACCGTGGTCCCTCTAAAACGATTCAAACAGCTCCTGGGGCATATGGCATCCTCCGCGGCGGCCGCACCGCTGGGGTTGATGCATATGAGACGACTTCAGCACTGGCTCCAGACTTGAGTCCCGAGACGAGCATGGCGCCGCGGCACGCACAATGTGAAAGTTACCACCGCCTGCCGCCAAACCTTCAAACCCTGGACAGACCTCTGCTTTTTACGGGCAGGAGTACCCTTGCCGCAGGTGTCCCGACGCGTTCTGGTTACAACCGACGCCTCCAAATTGGGTTGGGGTGCCGTGTGCAATGGCAGGCTAGCGCCTTGCATGGCAGCTCAGCCGTCATTGGTGTGTGAGTGTGTGTGTGAATGGGTGAATGAGTCACAGTGTAAAGCACTTTGGAAGCCGCTAAGGTTAAAAAAGTGCTATATAAGTGCAGACCATTTACCATTTCCTTATGCTATCCATTCACAAGCCACCATTAATTCATAGAGCATTCAGAAAGACTCATGCAAATAAGACAAAAATAGCTCAAAATAGTGCATGTTTAATCATGAACTTTCATATCTTGAAAACTTTCATATCTTGAAAAAGAGACATTATATACATTGTCATCAACATTATCTACATAAGCAAGCAAGCATTTACATAGTAAATATAAATCGCACGGCAGCGGATTACGCACTCTCCTTCCGCACCCTCGCCGCTCAAACCGGTTGGCTGGAATCCACTCACAAACTCCTCTTCCGGCAGGGTCTGAACGCGGAACTCCAATCCGAGCTGGCCTATCGCGATGAGGGACTCTCACTAGATCAATTCGTCTCATTGGCGATCCGCATTGACAACCTCATCCGCTCCAGACGTCCAGCTCGGTGGTCCCCAGCCCGGCGGTCCACACCTTTCCCTATGGGACACCAACATCACGATACATCGGAGCCCATGCAGGTCGACCGAACCCACATCTCTCCAGAAGAAAGAGAACGCCGTTTCTCCAATCGCCTCTGTCTATTCTGTGGCCAAGCTGGACATCAACGCGCAAGCTGCCCAACACGCCCATCACAACCACAACGGTCCGGGGTGAGTCTGTTAATTTCCTCTACTCAGTCTAGAACCTGCCTCGAAGTACCCATTAAGCTCACTTACCTATCGTCCAGTGCCGACACGCATGCTATGATTGATTCAGGAGCGGCGGGCAACTTCATTGACGAAAATTTCTGTAAACAGTACCACATTCCCCTGACGGCTTGCACTCCTTCTTTGACAGTGGCAGCATTAGATGGTCGTCCCCTGGGTTCCGGCCGAGTGTGTTACACCACCACCGACATTCTCCTGCAGGTGGGTGTATTACACACTGAGACCACGCGCTTCTATGTCCTTCACTCCCCCCATAACCCAGTAATTCTTGGTCTTCCCTGGCTCCGATTACACGAACCACAAATTTCGTGGCGGGACAGTCAAATCATGCAGTGGGGCCCTGACTGCTCGGCGAAATGTCTGAAACCCGTTCTACCTACCACGGTGGGGGCCACCAACATCTTAAGGGGGTCTAGCGCCTCCTCCCTGATACCCCCAGCATACGGCGACTTGAGTGAGGCTTTCAGCAAGGCCAAGGCGTCACTACTTCCGCCACTCACCGTCCTTGCATCGACTATCGTGGCCTGAATGATGTCACCGTCAAATTCCGGTACCCACTGCCTCTAGTTCCCGCGGCACTAGAACAACTGAGGTCAGCGAAAATCTACACCAAGCTGGACTTGCGCTGTGCTTACAATTTAATCCGCATTCGGAAGGGGACGAGTGGAAGACCGCCTTTTCTACCACTAGTGGCCATTATGAATATTGGGTCATGCCGTTCGGCTTGTCCAATAGCCCCTCGGTGTTCCAGTCCCACATTAACGATGTCTTCAGAGACATGCTCAATCGGTGCCTGATCATCTACATTGACGACATCCTGATCTACTCTAACTCTCTCGAGGAACACATCATCCAGGTCAGAGAGGTACTGAAGTGTCTGATCGAACACCAGTTATATGCCAAGGCGGAGAAATGTGAGTTTCACCTGAAGTCCGTCGCCTTCCTAGGGTACATCATCAGCCCTGAGGGGGTGGCCATGGACGACAATAAAGTTCAAGCCGTTCTAAACTGGCCTCAACCTAACACAGTGAAGGAGCTCCAACGTTTTCTGGGATTCGCAAACTTCTATCGGAGGTTTATCAGGAACTTCAGCACCGTCGCCTCACCACTCACTGCCATGGTAAAGGGTGGACAAACCAAGCTTCTCTGGCCCAGCGATGCTCTTCAGGCCTTCGACCAGCTGAAGGAGCGCTTCACCTCCGCTCCTATCTTACACCACCCCAACCCTGACGGAGGTCGACGCTTGGTGGAGGTCGACGCTTCTAACACAGGCATTGGGGCTATACTCTCTCAGCGCCAAGGTAACCCTCCTAAAATATTCCCTTGTGCTTTTTACTCCTGCAAACTCTCCTCTGCCGAACAGAACTACGAAGTCGGCAACCGCGAACTCCTGGCCATGAAAGCCGCACTGGAGGAGTGGCGACACTGGTTGGAGGGAGCCAGACACCCATTTCTGGTCTTCACAGATCACCGCAACTTAGAGTACCTTTGCTCTGCCAAGAGACTCAACCCCAGACAGGCCAGATGGGCCTTGTTTTTTACCCGCTTCAACTTCTCCATTTCCTACCGCCCGGGATCCAAGAATGTCAAGGCCGATTCAATCTCACGACAGTATGAAGCCGAACCTCAAAGTCCCATAATCCCCCCCGAGTTGATCCTAGCTCCCATCCAGTGGGACCTCATGTCCGACATCTCCCAGGCCCATGCTACTGCTCCGCCTCCACCCGAATGTCCACCCAACCGGACATTTGTACCTCCCAGCATCTGGGAGATGGTAATTCGCTGGGTGCATGACGCCCCGAACTCTGGGCACCCTGGCATCACCTCCACCATTCGTCTCTTAAGGAACCGCTTCTGGTGGGGGATGCTGACGAACGACACCGCCGACTTCGTGAATAGGTGTCAGGCTTGCAACATCGCCAAGACCCCGAAACAACCACCAGCAGGTCTGCTCCAACCTCTACCCATACCTCAACGTCCCTGGTCGCATATCGCCGTGGACTTCATCACAGACTTACCCAGCTCCCAGGGTCATATGATGATTCTCACCGTCATTGACCGGTTCTCCAAGGCCTGCCGTCTGATACCTCTACCCAAGCTTCCCACAGCCCTCGAGACCGCCAAGCACTTGTTCCAGTATGTCTTCCGCTACTACGGACTCCCCGAGGATATCGTCTCGGACCAGGGCCCTCAGTTCACTTCCAGAGTATGGAAAGCCTTCTTCCGGCTCCTGAACGTCAACATCAGCCTCACTTCGGGGTACCACCCACAGTCTAATGGTCAGACGGAGCGCCTCAACCAGGAGATCACCAAATTCCTCCGTACGTACTGCCACCACAACCAGTCGGATTGGAGCCGCTTCCTTCCTTGGGCCGAATACGCCCAGAACTCCCTTCTCAAATCAGCTACCAATCTGACCCCTTTCCAGTGTATCCTGGGGTACCAGCCCCCTCTCTTTCCTTGGTCTGGCGAACCTTCGGAGGTCCCCGCAGTGAATGATTGGCTCCAGCGCAGTGAGGCGGTATGGGACCAGGCTCACGTCCACCTACAGCGGGCGGTAAACCATTCCAGGGAACAAGCGGATCGCCAGCGCCGTTCCGGCCCAGACTACTCCCCGGGCCAATGGGTTTGGCTCTCCACCCGAGACCTTCGTCTCCGCTTGCCCTGCAAGAAGCTCAGTCCTAGGTATGTGGGTCCCTTTAAGATTTTAAGAAAGATTAACCCTGTTTCATTTCGTCTTCAACTCCCTGCTAACTACCGCATTTCCCCCACTTTTCATGTCTCCCTGCTGAAACCGGCCGATGTTCCGAGGGCTGAGGAGGAGGTGACCCCCGGGCCCCCTCCCCTGATTGTGGGTGGCGAGGAAGCCTTCCTGGTGCGAACCCTGCTTGACTCCAGACGACACCGAGGTCAGATCCAATACCTGGTGGATTGGGAGGGGTACGGTCCGGAGGAAAGATCCTGGGTCGGTACCAACGACATCCTCGACCCCAACCTCATCACGGAGTTCCATCGGATCAACCCGGAGAAACCGGCCCCTCGACCTCGGGGGAGACCTCGTCGCAGGTCGCATCTTCGCGTCGGGAGCCGCTCACGGGGGGGGGGGCTCTGTCACGAACACCGGTGAAGGCACCTCCCCCTTCAGCTACCGGAGATCAGATTCACCGGAGTATTGACCGTAAAGACTGCATTTCCCATAAGCCCACATACCTAGGTCTGATTATGCTACAGCTGTTCCTTGTTGTCTCTTCCCTATTTAAATCATGTCTGTTTACTCCTTCATTGCGAAGTCTTGTTTTGCTCTGGCTACAATTCCAAGCATTTATCCTGTTTCCAGTTCTGTCTATCGTGTATCAACCCAGCTTCGTCTCAGTACCTCGTTTGTTTGCCGCCTGCCCTGTATTAGTATTGCCTGTTCTAGTTTATCGATTGTTTGCTGCCTGCCCTGATCTTCTGCCTGCCATTACTATGATTCTGCCTGCCTCTACATACCTGTTTACCTGTGCTTGACCATTGCCTGTGCGACTACTGAGTGTTTATCATTAAACTGCTGATGGATCCCAACCTGCCTGAGTCTTCTTACAAATTGGAATATGCAGCTTACTGAAATATAATATGGGACATTTCCCATTCCAAATGAAGGACTTCGCTATGCTATCAGATTGCTTGAAATAAGGGGGACATCTATAGGGAATGACTGTAGCAGGTAGTTGAATTTGGAAAATTTTTATGACATTAACCTTCCCAATCATCGATAAATGCAACAAAGCCTACTTGCCCACATCGCTTGAAAATGTTTTTATTAAAGGGTCAAAATTAACTCTAATTAACTAAATTACACAAATTTGCTAGGAATAAAATACCCAAATATTGAATGCCCTGTTTGGGTCACTGGAATGTGTCTGGTTGAAAAGCCGTTATCGGGCAGTACACTGTCAGAGCCAAAGCTTCGAATTTAGACCAGTTAACTCTGTATCCTGAGAACTTATAAAATTATTAATAATTCTGTGGAGGCAAGGCATAGACCTAGAAGGGTCAGAGATTAATAATAAAATATCAAAGTAAAAAATAAAAGCAGAAGCTTATGCACCATCACCCATGGAAAATCATCATCCTTTCTTATTGAAGCTGTTAATGGTTCTAGGGCAAAAAAATGGTGAAAGAGGGCAACCCTGCCAGGTGCCAAGAGTGCCATTATTTTATCAAGAGTAAAATAATCTGAAATTAATCCATTTGTTTTCTTCCGCCACTACAGGGTGTCTATAAAGTAACTTAATCCATCCAATAAAAGTATTCCCGAACCCATATATCTCAAGAATCTAAAAAAGATAATCCCATTCTACCACATAAAACTCCTTTTCAGCATCAAATGAGATGGCCATAACCGGAGTCTGATCATTCGCCACTGTCCACATGATATTGATGAAACGCCTAATGGTATCAGAAGAACTGCAGCTCCAAATAAACTCCACCTGATCTGTATGTATAAAATATTTCATAACTTTACATAATAAGTTAGCCAGAATTTTTGACAATATTTTTTCGTCTAGCTGGATCTGGGAAATTGGACAGTAACTCCTACGCTCAATTGGGCGTAAGAGTTTCAGAATCAGACTGATCCATGATTGTGTCATGGTTGACGGAAGCTTTACTTTCTTTAATGATTCCGTATAAACGTCTAACAAATCTGGATCCAGTTCTGTAGCATAAGATCAAAAAAATTCAGCTGCAAAACCATCTGGCCCCGGAACCTTGCCTGTAGGCAAGGCCTTAATTACCTTGTGGAGCTCCTCCAAGTTTATATCAGAATCAAGATAAATTTTTTTGCTCAGCCATCAGCCTAGGCAGATAGAATGGTTCCACAAAGTTTCTAATATCTTCATCGTTAGACAAACATGTGCAACTATTAAGATCAAGATAGAATTCTTTAAAAGCTAATATCATTAATATTACTAATATCAATGGGTGGGGTAAATATTTCAACACCAGCAGATTTCACTGAGTGAATGGTAGAAAAAGGCTCTCTCTGCTTTATATATATATATATATATATATATATATATATATATATATATATGCTTAGTCGCCTGAGCCTGTCTTACAAGGAATAGCCAAAACTCCACCTTTCATGACAAAATAGTATTATATCTGCATTTAATTTGGGCCTATTCACTAAGGCCATCAGATTACATTCGGCACTTCAGTTCTGCTTCTGCACTTTTAATATTCCCTTCCAACTCCACAAGTTCTCGTGCTTTGGATTTTTTGATGAATGAGGCATACTGTATGATCCGACCCCTAAGAACCGCTTTAAGTGCCTCCCAAGCCACACCCACAGAGGATACTGAGGACCAGTTGGTCTCCATATAAACATTAATTTCAGCCTTTAACATTTGTTGGAATTCAGGATTTTGCAAAAGGGATACATTAAACCGCCAACTATATGATTTATTTTTCTCCATATTTGGCAACGCCTCAAAACTCACCAGGGTGGGAATCTGAGACTAATATGTTTCCAATTGAGAAATAAACAACAGATGAAATGAGGGACTAAGATATAGAAAATATATTCTAGAATTAATCATTTGGACTGAGTAAAAGAATGTATAGTCCCTACCAGATGGGTTCAAAAGTCTCCAAATATCTGCAAGACCAAGATTTTTACACATCCTGTGAAGTGTCAATGTTGCTATAATGGGCTTACATTTGAATTGTAGATGCTTAATTATCAGTGTAATGACTCCCCCCTTACTTGAACCAGCACTAAATAAAACATATACAAATTTTTCAGCTTCCTGCAGGAAAAGATGATTTCTTTAAGAAACACTATATCATATTTATCACATTTAAGAACATAAATAAACTTTCTTCTTTTTATGGGGTGCCCCAACCACTTCACATTCCATGTGGAGAGAATCCACTTTTTGACTTATGAGAAAAGAATTATTGTACATTTATTGTAAAAACTAAATTATAAAGACCATATTCAAATATTAGTGCAACAATCAAAACCCAAACTTCCCCATGAACCAAACAAACAGAAAAAATAAAAATGTATCCATTAACCCTACGCACATCAGAGCCAACTGTCATCCATCCCTCTAATCTCAAACAGTCCATGTATGCCTACAAGAGCCTCCGTGAAACATTTGCCATCAGATTGCTCAAGTCTGGTGTTTCTAAACAAATTTTGTGAGACAGAATTTCAAAACAAAAATTATCTCTAAAATAAACTCCAGCCAATTGGCAGAACCAGCACAAAAAACGAAACAAAAAAGGTGCTCCATTTTCTCGGACTGTCAAATGAAAGTTCAGTGAGTTGGTCCATTCTGCTACAACGTGAGTTCCTCAAAATAACTTTACTCCATTGACTTTATAAAGGGCATTGCTTGCTGGGGACATGCAAATATTTTATGGCCATCCTTAACATCTATTCTCAATTTGTCCGGGACATCATTGCAAAAGCAACCTTCCATTGATGTAAGAATTTCTTGCATTCCTTGAATCTATCCCATTCTCTTGTCTGGGAACAAGAAAATGCTGTGGTTCTTCCAATAAAGGTTCTTCCTGTACTTCCTTGCTTCACATAACATGAGATCTTAATCGGATGATCTCAGAAATTTGGCTAGAATTGATCTCTCTCAGTGGAAAGCCAAGCTGGAACCCTGTAGGCTCACTCAATTTCCATCTTATGGTCTGCTATGTCGAGCAGACATGGAAAGAGCTTGTCCAGGAATTTCACCATACTTTGGCCCTCTACAGTCTCAGGAATTCCAACCATTCGAACGTTATTCTGCCAGCTCTCCAAGTCCTCCAACTTCTGCCAGATGAGCTCAAAATCCACCTTGGCCGCAAGTGAATTTGCAGATAATTTCCTCTCCGGAGACTTCAGGTAATCGATCTGTTTCTCGACATCCCCCACTCTTGTAACCACCTCAGGGAATTTCGTCTCCATGGCAGTGATCGATCGATGTATTACAGCAAGATCCTCCAAGTCAGCAATGACCTTTGTCAGCATTGCCAACAACTTCAACATTTCACACCGTGCCGCACCTCCTCAACCAAATTGACCTCCGGCCTCTAGGTCTCCGGGGTGGGTGTCAGCTTGAGCACGTAAGTGTCTTTTAATGTCTCCCGAGCCCAAGGATTTTGAATTCTTTGAAATATTGTCTTCCTAGAGCAGTTATGGAACAGAATGTATCAAATCTCACTGGTTCATGACATTAATAATGTTAAAACCAGTAAAGTGCGCAGAGCACGCTGTTCACACATCCAAACCTCGCATGGCGCCACGCAACTCGGCAGTCTCTTTGTTTTATGGCATTTAGGAATGTCCAGTGTGGACTCCAGGGCCTCTGTGTTATTCTCCTAATAATTTTCCTGCCTTCAGTCACTAGGCACATGATGTACATTGCTTCAGTCTGTTATTGTATCTGCACAAATTAATCCAAAATCTGACATTTTTAAAGAAAAAGAGCGGACAAAGAGCAGTAGGTAGCAGACAGTTTATTACAGTAGAAAATTTAGTCATATATCTCAACTTTGTGAATATTAGTTTGATATCCTTGTAAACATGGTCCAAAATTAACACATTTTGCACATGCCACATGTGAGAAAATATTGCTTTTTGGGAGAAAATAAAAGGGAAATATTAATTAGGTGGTAGGTAACATTATTAGCAACTGCATCATTACATGTTTTTTATTAAACAGTTAACAACAATCAGATGCTTACATAATAAAGTGATGTGCACTACTCAAATCAAACTTTCAACATCTGCCGCTACTCACACATCTACTGTATCAACATATTTTACTTTAGTGCAAATCAGATATTTATCTACAATTCCTAAATGTTATTTTTCTCTAAATACAATTCCTCACATTAAGCCATTAAAAGAATAAGTGAGGAACAAAATCAACTGTAGTTGCAATCAGATGCCATTAACTATTTAAAGAGACAGTACTGATTTAGCATGTGTTTTGAGTATCGATGTAAATCATTGTAAATAGAACATTATATGCATGTAAACAATAAACATGTAACAAATATATGTATGCAAAATAATAAATGCAGTTTCAACCATGTTTGACTATGTTTCAAAAGCTAAAATTTGACCAAAATTATGAAAAACTGTTAAAATGTCAAACTGATTCTGGAAATCTGGAACAATACCCAACCCTAATTTTAAATAAATTTTGGACCCAGTGCAAATATCAGTTCGAAAGTTAATACTTTCTAAAGCTACCTGACAGCAGAAATGTCTCAAGATAGACAAAGCAAACTGGCACGCTTCTCATTTCAGAAATGTTATGGCAACTTTGCCAAAATTTGGTGCTACACCCCTGCTGTAGCCTTTCTTTCTGCTTGAACCAGTCTTTCCATTCTCCGTGTCTGTCTGCAACACTGACACGCACTAGAAGATATTTTTTTCCAGCACCATTCTGAGTAAACTCTAGAGACTGTTTTGTATGAAAATCCCAGGAGACCAGAAGTTACAGAAATACGCAAACCAGCCCATCTGGTGTAACCGGTCCTACTCGACCTGCTCCGAGTGGGATTCGATCCAGGATCACCGTCATGGGAGGCGAGCGCACTAACAAGGAGGCTAAAGTGTCAGTAGCTAGTGCACCTCTTGAGGCCAGTGGAGTGAGGTTTACACCTTGCACAGCTACTTACCAGCTGTCTATTGTTACACTGGTACCAACAATCATGCCACGGTCAAAATCACTTAGATCACATTTTTCCACATTCCGATGGTTGGTGTGAATATTAACTGATGTTCCTGACCCATATTAGAATGATTTTATGCATTACTCTGTTGCCACATGTTTGGCTGATTAGATAATTGCATGAATGAGTAGGTGTACCGCTGTTCCTAATAAAGTGCTCAGTGTGTGTATTTACTGAAATTAAACCATGACAACAGAACTGTAACGCAAACAAAACCCTGAGAAATTTAAACCAATACTCCTCCACAGTGTTCTACCTCATTCTTTAATGTCACAATCCCACCAAGTCAAGGGTAACAAATTTAGCACCTCTTGTAGATAAACTAACATTGTGAAAGACTCATATAGATAGCAGTCCATAGCCGGCATGGGAATTTTTTCAAGCAACTTTCATTGCAATTTTTTTTTTTCCCCTTTCTCTTTTAATGAAGATGACATGCAGCTCATGCATTCATTCAATTAATGGAAGGTTTCCCTGTCAATCATTTGCTAAGCTTGTGTTCCTTTGGCTGCTCAGCACTGTGTCTGTGCACTTTCTTTAACAAGACAGCCAATGACTGGTATGGTCAAACTTTTGGTAGCTGTGAGAGGTAAGCACTTAGGAGATGGTTGGTCTCTTAGTCTTCAGAATGTTTCCTGCAATTAGAATCAGGAATAGTTCTGGTTTTCAAACAGGTATTGCAACAATAGGAATTGAATCAAAAGAGGCTGAAGATCTAAATATAACCTTAATATTAATCAAAACAACACAAAACTAGGATTCCATAAATACAGCAACAGATTTCCTTTTTGTAAACCATCCCTTTATGTATTTTTGTTCAAGAGTATTTATACCCAATGTTACCTCTAAAAGGCACATACAAATAAGAGCACAATATTCATATACACATAAAAAATAAATGAAAACACAAAGACACCCAGAACTATTCCATAGTAGGGGTGGATTGAGAACAAATTTCTAAGTAACACTGATACAGAGTACAGAAATTAGTAATGAGTGTGTGTGTTTGTGTGTGTGTGTGTGTGTGTGTGTGTGTGTGTGTGTGTGTGTGTGTGTGTGTGTGTGTGTGTGTGTGTGTGTGTGTGTGTGAGTGTGTGTGCATGTGCCATTTCAAATGTGTATTCACATTTGATAGCTTGAAAGCCAATATTTATGTTTTCAGTACTTAAAAAGTGACTGAAAAAAGTTTTACCAGGGTGTACCTTACTTTTTTATGAACTGTACTTTTTTAAGTAGTTTAGAAAACAAAGGGCAATTGCTTGATCATGTCATGTCAGCTTTGCTCTTATTTGAAGAAACATATCGAGGTTCATTTCAGATTAACGCTCTCTAGATTATGTGTTATGGAACGATATTCCGGACATTATTCAAAAGGAATTGCAAACTGTATTTGCAATTGCGTTTTCAATTTGTGGACGCATAAAATGTGACATAATCCGAACGCAATTGCAAATCGCGCATTACCGTTTGCATTTTCGTTTAAGCGAACGCACAGTGACTGCCAAATTTCAAATGGAAAAGCAAAGTCCGTTTGCAACTGTGTTTCCCATATCTTACAAGTTTTGGCCCTGTCATATTTAAATAGCAATTTCAATTACCACGTCTGCTTATTCACTTTCTCAGCGTCGCGTATGTAGCCAGCCAAAACTCAAATGGAATACTAATTCCCTTAGTATTTCCATTTCCGATGCCTTACACGGAAACCTGTCAATCAGGGTCAAGGGTGGGATTATGCTATGGGGCGTGTTTGTCTTGGGAAGTGACGTCACTCACAGTCGACCGCATTTGGCAGGCCATGCGTTGAATGGTTTTACGTAAAATGTCTTGATCAGTAGATCGGGCCTTTTTTATGTACACATTTCATTTAATCTCGTAATGGAGAAGTCAATCTCTCAGCTGCTGCGAGAGGCGGCTGCAGCTCTGGAACAATCAACATCAGACGTGCCTCCATCGAGTGCTCCTTCCCCTGCGATGATACGCACAACAAATGACGTTCAGGGTGAGGATTCGTTATTATTTTATTTATATATTTTATTTCAATTATCTAATTTGCATAATATATAGCCTACTTGACCAATAACCACATATCTTTCTCGGACCTGTAAAATCAGTAGGGATTTTGAAGCTGGCTATAAAGGTCCCAAGATTTGACATTGGCGTGCATACACATTGTGTATTTGCTACTGAACTCCAGTTGTCATGTATTAATGTGTTCCTACCTGATTATTCTGTAATAATACATTTACAAATACATATCCTGCTTTCTTCTTTCTATGGAGGGAACTGTGTAAATGAGACCACCAGACATGTTTTGCTTCTCGTAATCAGAAACATCAATAACTTAAATTAATTCCCAAACTCTGTTAAACTGATAATAATATAACCGAACACGTGTTTCATAAGACTGTTTGACAGCTGGGTTATTTTACATACATTATTATTATTATTGCAAAATATTTTCTATGTTCAAAAATTAAAGTTATTTTCTTCCTTTAAAATGTTTCCAAGGTGCACGCAGTGAAGTGAGCAGGTTGTTCGCCCCATATGCACAATCACGAGTGGGTTTATGGAAGAGGCCATGCAGTTCAGCTCTGCCAGCAAAGAAATCGAAGACCATAACATACACCCACAGATTTTTTTGCTTGTCTAAAAGAAGAGACTGTGAGATTCCAAACCCATCTGAGAAGCTGAAGCTGGAGAAAGCTGATCTGGGGGGGAAAAAAATTGTTTTCCCAGGTAAATGGTAACATTGTGAAATAAAATATTTCTATCTTAAAGAATGTCAATGCAGAATTACATTTCTACGTAATCTATTGTAGTTTTCTAAACATTTCTATTTTATATATAATTTTATTTGTATAATTTTTAAAAAACATGCTGTACACATTTTGTTTGCCTTTCAGATAAATATTGTCAGCCAGAGGATTTTACAGATTACCTCTGTAAACAGTTTCCGAAGCTCAGAGACGCTGGAGGCTATGAACTTCTTAAGACTCGAGGTGCTACCCGCTCAAAATCATTGGATATAATCCCTTGTCCTAATGAAGGATACTAGGCAGAGTACTTGAGCAACAGTACCCTTGGCATAGGAGTTAGCATGATTTTCATCAGACCTCTTCAGAAAGATCTAAGCTTGGAGGTATGTAAACTGCATAAATGAAGCATGGTAAATGGCTGTTAAGATTTGCCATGTCTGACTTTTTATTTATTTACATGGACAAGTACTCAGAGGGAAAATCAGGACAAGGGCCACAAGTACCTTGTTTGTACTGCCAAGTAAAAATTTCTGTTGCTGAAATGCAGAAACATCTCGACCAATGTGAAATGTAAGTCATGCATGGAAAACTTTCTAACTAAACAATAGAATGTTAAAAATTACTCAAAGTGTAATAGTTTTTATTTAAATAGATGAGATCTACCTTTTTTCTACATTTATTTTAATGTCCTTTTTTAACAAATCAGGTTGGAGGGAGGGGCATGCCAGATCCCCCAAAGCAGCAGCGAGGAATTACCTAGAAGCAGCAGACAGGGTTTTCCTAGAGACAGCAGCGAGGAATTACCTAGAAGCAGCACTAGAGACCGCAGCGAGGAATTACCTAGAAGCAGCACTAGAGACCGCAGTGAGGATTTACAGAAGCAGCAAAAAATCAAAACCTGACAGCCTGTGCTAGAAATTTATAATGGGCCATGTTTGGATCTTCCAACAGGACAGTGATCCAAAAACAAACATCAAAACAGAAATGGGTCACTAAGCACAAAACCAAGCATCCGCAATGGCCATCCCAGTCCCAGACCTGAACCCTATAGAAGATGAGTGGGCTGAACTGAAGAGAAGAAGCCCCAACATGGATCTGGGAATCTGCAGGATCTGGAGAGATTCTGTATGGAAGAATGGTCTCTGAACTCTTGTCAGTTGTTCTCCAAACTCATCAGGCATTATAGGAGAAGACTCAGAGCTGTTATCTTGTAAAAAGGAGGTTGCAAAAAGTATTTAATAAAAGGGTGCAAATAACTGTTCCCAACGTGTTTTGGAGAAAAACATTTATTTCATAATGTGATTTTCTGACCAGCACTGTATGTATGTACAAACATAAAACATAGAAGGGATTGTCAACCCAAACATCTACTTTTTTTTCCCCTTCATTTTTTTAACTCCCATTCACGCCCTCCTAGATGTGTGTGACTTTCTTTTTTTCTCAATGAATATTTTGAATAGCTCAGTTCAGTAGGTCCTCACAATGCAAATGAATTGAGCCAGCATTCTCAAGCTCCAATGTCTATGGTTCCATGAAATTTAAGTAAACATTTTTAACATACATTTTCCTCCCTGTCCCAAAGATGGTTAAACATGAAAAAGGGACATAAATATTGATCTGTTTCTTAACCACACCTATCAAATCACTTTTGAAGACATGAATTTAAAAAACAGAATAGTTGTAGATTGCTTTTATCCCTGATTTATGTGGATTTTGGAACTTAACTTGTTAATCTTCACTTGCATTGTATGACCCTAAAAAACAGAAACATTCTTAAACTTTAGTTTGACTCGAGCTGGTAAAAGAAAGTCATGCATATCAGAAGACAGTGACTAAACTGTAAGAGAATTTTAATTTTTTGGTGAATTATCCCTTCTAAGTTCTACTTACTAATTTCAAGAGTATTCACAGTGTAATGCTATATAATTTTGTAGCATTGATTCCAGGGTGTAGTCGTATAGTACAAGCAGTGGATAAGCTACTGCATCAATTTATTTTGTGATATTATACTAGATGATCCTGGAAAAAGTGATATGGCCAAACCCTGACAGTGATGATGAGGAGAACTTCAGTCTGGAAACATGCTGCAGAATCACATCCTATTTCCGGCAATACATTGAACAAGGTACACGTTTAACATTTCATTTTTAAGATGTAATTTGCTGGGTTGGGTTTGTGTGGTTATTTCAAAGACGACATGAAGATGTCTTATCATATGAAAATGTCAGTGTTAATGTCACATTTATTCAATTAGCATACAAACTAACACATTCTGTTTAAAAAACTAAAAAAACAGGTACACCACAAGAGCTGAAAAATCTTGTTGAGTTTTGGGTTGGCTGGACAAGCCTACCACAGGAACTGTATGTGGAAGTGTCACCTGACGTCCGAATGCCAACAGCCTCAACATGCAGGGAGACACTTAAAATCCCACTGCATTACAGTCATTATGAAGAATTCACCGCTGATCTAAATGCAGCTGTGTCCAGCAACAGCTTTGGTTTTGGTTTAGTTTAAAATGAATATTTCTTAAACCCTCATGTTGTCTTTAGGGTCTGTTTGGACCCCATTTGATATTTTCCCCCATTAAAAAAACATTGCTCCCCTTATCTCAGTGTCATGGAATTTTGTGACTTTTGTTACATTGTCTAAACACAAAAAACCTGTGTTTATTTAGTTGTTCTGAAGGTATGTATACAATTAGTTAGTTTCACAGTTAAGTTTCATTTTTCAATAAAATGAATAATTCCCACATAAATCTAAACAAATTGACAAATGAAAGCCTGGTACTACACCACAAATGTAAAGTGGAACAAACATTCTCACACACACACATCCACAGGTTTAACTGCAACAGACAGCATTTTTATTGAATTGAGAATGCTCATATGAAGGGGTGAGACCTAGCTCCGACACACACACTTCTGTGAATGAAGACATTGTACAAGCATATTTGGGTGAGCAGTTGATCTATCCCAATAAACGAGTTACCTGTTGCACAGTTTCACAGTAAACATTCACTGCTTCTGTAAAAAGAACATTTGGACTGGGTAAGGTATCCATCTCTGCAGCAGTCAACTCCCTCTGTAGTTGTGCTTGTGGGACTGCAACTCCCTCCATTTCATTACTGCATGATGGTCCATCCCAGTCTATTCCGAAGTCTTCACTCACCTTACAACATCACAGGGAAAAAAGCTAAAATTACATTAAAAAAAATGGACAAACATTACATCACAAACTGCCATATCTACATGTACCTGGTCTGGATCATCAGCCATTTGAAATGTTGTCCACAACTGCAGAGGGGATTGGCTACCAGTGGTCCTTAATTTGTGGTTATTCCAAGCCTCCTGTAACAGATTAAGATGTCTTTGCAACTGAGGCAGGAAAATCCAGTGTAGTGCGTATAGGTGCACCTCATTATCTGGATCCAGCAAACTCTCAGTCTCCATTCCATAGAACAGGCAGTAAAACAGGTCTAAGACCTGTTCATAGACATCCCTCCATAGCCTTTCAATCCTACAGAGACAACATTACAACAATTTCATAGAAATTAAATCTATTTAACTTTTTCTCCCACCCACACAAAGCACCTTTGATTGTGGACACTTCTTCCAGTTATGTGTGAGTTGCGGTTCTCTCCCCTATGTGCCACCATGAAGTGTGCCACTTCAATGTTCTCCAAGCCCTTGTCTGAGCGCACTCGAGAGGGGAGTCCAAACTTCTGAACTGCTACAAAAAAACTGTCAACAACAGTTGATGCCCGGTTGTTTGTCGCAGCACTTAGGTAAACAATTAAGCGGCTAAAGCCGTCAATGCCTCCATGAATGACAAACCTCCACCTAAATAATAGATCAGATACATAAAATAAAACATTACATTTTATGATCCCCTCCCTTCCACCTCTATCCTCCCATGTCAGGGTTTTTTTTTCCTGCATTTAAATTATTAGGTGGCTACCCAAATTAAATTTCTCATCACTTGATCAAATTCAGACATCCATTTTTAAAACATCCCCTTCCATGCTATTTTTCTTCCAATATTTGTATTGTTATATTATTTTTTACACTTACGAAACCAAACATTCCAAAAGTTTGTACTGGATAGCATGGTGGGGATCTGTTTACTGGTACTATCTGCTGGATGACAGAGCAAAAGTATTCAATTTTTTTTTTAGCATAACCAACCTTTATGGAAGTAATTATTTACTTAACCCTGAATATCTAATATGACTAAACTGAACTATATTAAAATATTTTGGACTCCGTGATAAAAATATTTGTTTCCTCTGCCTTAGGTAAGTGAGGGCCTACTTGTTTACTTAATGATTGTAGTTTCTTATGAATGTAGGTTTTCTTATGGAAAATATTAAGGCAAAGAAGGCCAGGTTATTTTTCCTACAGCCAGCGCATGAAAACAGAAAATAATTTAAAGAGGAAAACTGAAATGTTTGTAAATCATAGCTATCCAGTCTTTTGAGCCTCTGGTTTTACTTTATTTGCTTTTGATGTAAACACAAATTGTATTACGGTAGATTAAGACCACCCAAAATCATTTGTCACCCAGGAAAAACCCTGTGCAATGTATTATATTTGCACAGTTAGTATATTTTCCTAAGTAGGCTCCCAATACCTTATTAGCTTGTGGTTTCCGTCTATATGCCACATTGCATTTGGTCCTGAGACAGAGTATTGACGGCGATGATGTGTGCATATTGATAACGCTCTCAGCTGAGTTCCCAGTGGATCGACTCTTCGCACAGACTCGCGCACCCTTGAAGCTTAAAAGAAAAAAAATGCAAAATATATTTCTTTACATCAATACATCAATTAAAACCTAATTACATGTTTTGGTTTTGGTTCTGTAATTAACTAGAATTTCAACACATTCTGGTATTTAAGAATCTAACCAATAAAACCCAAACCTTTAATATAATACAGCCAAATTGCTGGCAGCACACTGAATCAGTGCTGAAGATAACAATGTGCTGAAACTTTTGCTTGCTTTTTAATTCACATGCACTTTGCACGATGCAACTTATAGAATAAAAAATGTTTTGCTAGACTTCTTCAATTTGTACTGGATTCAGTGTGCGACCAGCAACCTTCTTGCTCGTTTTCAAGTATTCCCTTGGCTCTATGCACCTGAAGATAAAGGATTTCTTGTCAATTTGGAGTGCAACAATATTTTCTAGTTTACAAAAAGTGTAAACTCTAAATATTATAAAATTGTTCTTACTCTGAATATGAAGACCTTGTGCCCAAAGATGACCATGTATAATCCTGTACCCAGAGTTTGGGTAATGTCTTTGTATTTCTGCCACAATGTTGTCTAATACATCATCAGTGACATCAGAGTACAAATCTCAAGCCCTTTGGGTTGGGAGAGGAAATTCTTTAAGACTCATGAGAAAACTCGCAGCAAAACTTTTTGTATAAGGCAATAATCATAACAGAATAACCAAGCATCACCACAATCCTTTAAATTACAAATTAATTAAAAAAAAAGTGATCTGGAGTGCCAAAAGTAGCTGCCATATGTTTTATAGTGTATGTATTTATATTCGTTATTTGTACAGTGCCATTCCACTTTTTCCTCTCTCAATAATGCAAATGTATTAAAATTAAGTACCTTAATCCATGTTGTTCCAGTCTTCTACGTATGGTTCGCTCAGATACTCCAAGCAGGCGCGCAAGCTGGACACATGAGTAACCACATATCACGTAGTACTCGATCATCTCTTGTGGTATGTCCAGTAAAGGACGTCCTGGTCCTTTAGTTGTCCTGTCCTTCACAAAAAGCCTGTAAGCTACTTCACTGAGGTTGGCGAAGACAACATTACTGATGTTACTGTTGGTCAAGGCCACGAACTCATTTAACCTATCCAAAACTAAATGGCTTCGGAGTAAGAGGAAATCTGTAGAGGATGTACTGTCATCAACTTGCTGCGCGAGCATCATAAGGTCCTCCACAATTTCACCAACTACTTCCATTGTTTAAAATAAACTGCCGTCTGTTCAGGGCATCACCTCTTGACCGTCGACTGTGAGTGACGTCACTTCCCAAGACAAACACGCCCCATAGCATAATCCCACCCTTGACCCTGATTGACAGGTTTCCGTGTAAGGCATCGGAAATGGAAATACTAAGGGAATTAGTATTCCATTTGAGTTTTGGCTGACTACATACGCGACGCTGAGAAAGTGAAAAAGCAGACGTGGTAATTGAAATTGCTATTTAAATATAACAGGGCCAAAACTTGTAAGATATGGGAAACACAGTTGCAAACGGACTTTGCTTTTCCATTTGAAATTTGGCAGTCACTGTGCGTTCGCTTAAACGAAAATGCAAACGGTAATGCGCGATTTGCAATTGCGTTTGGATTATGTCACATTTTATGCGTCCACAAATTGAAAACGCAATTGCAAATACAGTTTGCAATTCCTTTTGAATAATGTCCGGAATATCGTTCCATAATGTGTAGCTATCTATAGTGTAACCTAATTAGCTATCTCTAATAATATTGAGCTGCTGTGAGATATTAGCAATATTAGTGATCTACTGTATATTATGGAACTGCAATGTGTGAGTGTATGTATGTCTGTGTATATATTAATATATATATATATATATATATATATATATATATATATATATATATATTAGGGCTGTCGATTTAACGTTAATAATGTGCGATTCATTTTAATAATAATGTGCATTTAATTGCAATGCTTTCCTGAGAATTATCGTAGACTTGTAGATAGTAAATCTAGAGAAATGTATAATTTTGCAGTGGTCTCTTAATTATTTACAGAGCTGTATAGCTAACTTCTTGAAGGTAAATGGCAACAAAACTGAGGCTCTGCTTGTTGGCACTAGATCTGTTTTGTCTAAATCGAACTGTCTTACTTTGTACATTGACAATCCTGCAATCTGTCCTTCACAGGTTAAAAGTTTGGGTGTCATCATGGATAGCACACTATCTTTTGAAACTCAAATTAATAATATTACGCGGATTGTATACTTCCACTTGTGTAATATTAACCGTCTCCGTCCCTTTCTTTCAAATAATAATACTGCTGTTCTTATTCACGCACTGGTCACTTCACGTATAGACTACTGTAATGCTCTTTTCACAGGTGTTCCCTCTAAATTGCTACATAAGCTTCAGTTGGTTCAGAATTCTGCAGCTCGTGTTCTATCTAGAACACCTTCTACTGAGCACATCTCTCCAGTTCTTCAGCAATTACACTGGCTTCCAGTAAAGTATAGAGTTGAATTCAAGATCCTGTTACTTACTTATAAGGCACTTCATAATCTTGCACCCCAATACCTTACACAACTTCTCCATGTTTACACTCCTTCATGTGCTCTCAGATCTTCATCTTCAATTTCTCTTGTGTTACCAAGGATTCGACTAACTACCATGGGTGCCAGATCCTTTAGTTATGCTTCCCCCCGCCTATGGAATTCTATACCCCTAGATATTCGCAATAGCGACTGCTTGTTGACTTTTAAAACGCATCTTAAGACATATCTTTTTATACAAGCTTTCTTATAACATTTTGTATTGAGTTTTTTAATGCATTTTATCTGTATGCAGCTTGTTTGTTGTGTGTATTGTCCTATGCAGTGACCTGTATATTACTTGTGAGGTGACCTTGGGTGTTATGAAAGGCGCCATTAAATAAAATGCATTATTATTATTATTATTATAGGCCTACAGTATATGGGGCTTCTCTCTCCCCTCTGCAGGGGTATGAAAACATTCTTAAAAATCATATTTAGGTACAAGTACTGTTACTGTTATTTTATAAATTACTGTCTACATTTATCCCAAATCCCAAATAAAAATACTGTAAATTAGATGATTTATTTGCAGAAAATGACAACTGGTCAAAATAACAAAAAATAACTTGTTTTCAGACCTTGAATAATGCAAAGAAAACAACAATACTAATGTTTTAACTTAGGAAGAGTTTAGAAATCAGTATTTGGTGGAATAGCCCTTTCAATCACAGTCAAGTCAAGTCAAGTAAATTTTATTTGTATAG
Source organism: Xyrauchen texanus (assembly GCF_025860055.1). Classification (NCBI taxonomy): domain Eukaryota; kingdom Metazoa; phylum Chordata; class Actinopteri; order Cypriniformes; family Catostomidae; genus Xyrauchen; species Xyrauchen texanus. The sequence goes on from NC_068277.1 coordinate 44,679,306, forward strand.
TGCCTTTAACAACACACATCGTTTCAAAGCAGCTTTACAGAAGATCAGGCATTAACAGACGATAAAACTGTAATGTTTATAATGTCGATGAATCATCATTGTGTAATTAGATAAAATAAAAATGTTAATCCTGTTTCAAAATAAATAATTAAATAATAATTTTATTAATAACCCCAGTGAGCAAGCTGAAAGCGACTGTGGCAAGAAACACTAACGGAGAAAAATAACCTTGGGAGAAACCAGACTCACTGTGGGTGCCAGTTCCCCTCTGGCTAACATCATGAATATAATGAAAATATTACTTAAGTATAGTTAAAGTCATGGTTTAAAATTATTAAACTAAGTAAGAGTTAAGGGTCAGTGTTTAAACATCGATTTAGTTTGAATTGTAAGATTAATGACTAATGTCTTTGAAGTCCATCCTGGATTAACTGCATAAATTCACATAGGGACTGGATCAGGGGGCCTGGGAAGAGGCCACGGGACTGGGGCTGGGTCAGGAGGTCTGGGGGGAGGCCACAGGACAGGGACTGGATCAGGGGGCCTGGGAAGAGGCCACAGGACAGGAGCAGGGTCAGAAGCCCTGGGAGGTGGCCACAAGACAGGGACCGGGTCAGGAGGCCTGGGAGGAGGCCACAGGATAGAGGCCGGCTTTGGTGGCCTGGGAGGTGGTCGTGGGCCAAGGGCCGGTGCAGGGGACCTGGGAGGTGACCACGGAACAGAGGCCGGTTTTGGTGGCCTAGGAGATGGAGTGGCCACAGGGGAGGCTGGCGGCGCAGCGTGAGGCGGAGCCAAGGAGGACCTCTGAGGCGGAGCCAAGGGAGGTGATGGCTCAGAAGGCCCAGAAGGCGGGGCTGAGGGAGGCTCAGGAGGTGGAGCTGAAAGAGGCTCAGGAGGCGGAGCCGAGGTAGGCGGCACCGTGGGAGGCTTTAGGAGCGGAGACCAGGAAGACTCTGGAGGCTCTGGGGCAGAGACGTAGGAGGCTCTGAGGGTGAAGCCGTCGAAGGCTTGAGTGGCTCGAGAGGTGGGGCCGGAGGAAGCTCGGGAGGCGGAGCCATAGGAGGCTCGGGAGGCTCTGAGGGCAGAGCCGTCGAAGGCTTGAGTGGCTCGAGCGGCGGAGCCGTAGGAGGCTCGGGAGGCTCGGCGGGCGGTGCCGTCGAAGGCTTGAGTGGCTCGAGTGGCGGAGCCGTAGGAGGCTCGGGAGGCTCTGAGGGCGGAGCCGTCGAAGGCTTGAGTGGATCGAGAGGCGGAGCCATAGGAGGCTCTGGAAGCGGAGCCGCAGGAGGCCCCGGGGGCGGAGCTGCAGGAGGCTCGAGAGGCGGAGCTGCAGGAGGCTCGAGAGGCTCTGGGGGCAGAGCCGTCGAAGGCTTGAGTGGATCGGGAGGCGGAGCCGTAGGAGGCTCTGGGGGCGGAGCCGTAGGAGACTCAAGAGGCTCTGGGGACGGAGCCCTGGAAGGCTCGAGAGGCGGAGCCCTGGGTGGCTTGAGAGGCCTGGAAGGCGGAGCCCTGGAAGGCTCGAGAGGTTCGAGAGGCGGAGCCCTGGGAGGCTCGAGAGGCTTGAGAGACGGAGCCCTGGAAGACTCGAGAGACTTGAGAAGCGGAGCCCTGGCAGGCTCGAGAGGCTTGAGGGGCGGAGCCCTGGCAGGCTCGAGAGGCGGAGCCCTGGCAGGCTCGAGAGGCTTGAGAGGCGGAGCTCTGGGAAGCTCAGAGGGCGGAGCTCTGGAAAGCTTGGGAGGCTTGAGAGACGGAGCCCTGGAAGACTCGAGAGACTTGAGAGGCGGAGCCCTGGAAGGCTCGAGGGGCTTGAGGGGCGGAGCCCTGGTAGGCTCGAGAGGCTTGGGAGGCGGAGCTCTGGAAAGCTTGGGAGGCTTGAGAGGCGGAGCCCTGGAAGACTTGAGAGGCGGAGCCCTGGAAGGCTCGAGGGGCTTGAGGGGCGGAGCCCTGGTAGGCTCGAGAGGCTTGGGAGGCGGAGCCCTAGAAGGCTCGAGAGGCTTGAGAGGTGGAGCTCTGGGAAGCTCAGAGGGCGGAGCTCTGGAAAGCTCGGGAAATTCGGACGGCGGAGCTCTGGAAGGCTCGGGAAACTCGGATGGCGGAGCTCTGGAAAGCTCGGGAAACTCGGAAGGCGGAGCTCTGGAAAGCTCGGGAAACTCGGATGGCGGAGCTCTGGAAAGCTCGGGAAACTCGGATGGCGGAGCTCTGGAAAGCTCGGGAAACTTGGATGGCGGAGCTCTGGAAAGCTCGGGAGGAGGAGCCCTGGAAGACTCGAGAAACTTGAGAGACTTGGGAGGCGGAGCCCTGGTAGGCTCGAGAGGAGGAGCCCCGGAAGGCTCGGGAGGTGCTGGCTCTAGGATGGGCACGACCACTGGCGCTGGCTCTTGGACGGTCACGGTTACTGGCACTGGCTCTTTGACGGTCATGGCTACTGGCACTGGCTCTTGGACGGTCATGGCTTCAGGCTCTGGCTCTTGGATGATCGAGGCTTCTGGTACTGGCTCTTGGACGGTCACGGCTACTGGCACTGGCTCTTGGACGGTCACGGCTATTGGCACTGGCTCTTGGACGGTCATGGCTTTAGGCACTGGCTCTTGGACGGTCGAGGCCGCAGGCGCTGGCTCAGGGACGGTCGAGGCTACAGGCGCTGGCTCAGGGACGGTCGAGGCTACAGGTGCTGGCTCAGGGACGGTCGAGGCTACAGGCGCTGGCTCAGGGACGGTCGAGGCTACAGGCGCTGGCTCAGGGACGGTCGAGGCTACAGGCACTGGCTCATTGACGTTTGAGGCTAACGGCACTGGCTCACTGACGTCTGAGGCTACAGGCTCTGGCTGGGTTACCGTGGTATGTGCCGGCTTAGGTTCGCCGGGCGCTGAGGGCAGAGTCAAGGGGGGTTTAGGGCATGGAGCTGTGGCAGGCGGAGGCTGGAGCACAGAGACCACTCCCTTTCTCCTCTTCCTCCGGGCTGATGCGACTGGCGAGGCTGGGATGCTGTTCCTGGTCAGCGTGGGTTCAGGCTCGCTGGCCGTGATTGACGACGACTCAGGCTTGCTGATGGTAGAGGCCGTAGGCGTTGGTTCGCTCACTGTGACATACGTGGCCGCTGGCTCACTCACTGTGACATACGTGGCCGCTGGCTCGCTCACTGTGACATGCGTGGCTGCTGGCTCGCTCACTGTGACATGCGTGGCTTCTGGCTCGCTCACTGTGACATGCGTGGCCGCTGGCTCGCTCACTGTGGCAGGCGTGGGCCCTGGCTTGCAGACCGGGGCAGGCGTGGGTTCTGGCTCGCAGACCGGGGCAGGCGTGGGCTGTGGCTTGCAGACCGGAGTAGGTGTGACGAGGGGGCCCCGGACAGCTGAAGGGTCTCCACAGTGGGTTGAGGGGTAGGGTCCTCCTCCACGACGCCCACGGTGAGCTATGAGCCGCAAACTAGTAGGGTCGCCTCCAGGAAGTCGCAGAGCGTCCAGCCGTGTGTTGCCTGTGGCAACCGCTCCCTCAGCGCCACGTTCAGATTGCCCCTAAAGAAGGCCACCAAGGCTGAGTCCGGGAAGTCTGAGACACTCGCCAGGTTCAGGAAATCGTGGATGTGGTCTTCAATGGGGCGGTCCTCTTGCTTTAAGCAGAGCAGATGGTAGTTCGCACGTTGGACTGCTGGATCCATGGGTGGGTCGATCGTTCTGTTATGCTTGAGTAACGAGGCAGACGAGGAGATGCGGATCCAAACGCAGTTTGAACTTTATTTCGTGAACCAAACAGGAAAACACAAAGGAACAACCCACGATGGGGAAATGAAACATAAAATAGTGAATTAAACACGAGGTAAGCAACAGGGGACTCGAGGAGGAAACACACACCAGGTTGACATCAAACGACGATCGACAAAGACTGAACAAAGACACGGGGTATAAATACACAAACAAGGTAAAAAGGGGCCAATGAACGAACAGAACTCAAACAAGATAATAAGGTGATTAACAGAAGCAAACGGCAAACTAATGAGGGCAGGTGAAAACAATGACAGGGTAACCATAACAAAGGGAATTTAGGGTCTTGAAATATGAGAGCTTTGAACTAAATTAAACTGTCCTTATTGTACATTATTGGGTAATGAAATTTGACAACCATTATAAATTAGATAAATGACAAATAACTACATTATTTGTCTGAATAAATTCTCCACCATTAAAATCGTAATACAACGTATAGTTGTATCCACTCACAATTTCTACTGTAAGGAATTAGCTTTAATAAGTGATATTATTCTCATGGTTTATTGAAATAATATCACACGTATTTAGGTACAGCTTTGAAGCGAAATCTTTTAGAAATAAAAAAATATACCACAGTCATTCATCTTTGAATACAGACAAACTTTATTGTTATTGTAAACATAAATCTAATCTAACACACATATATATATATATATATATATATGAGACAGGTTGGTGAAAAGAGTGAAAGAATGTGAAATAAATGATCAATACAGTGAAAATAATCTTTCTGGAGTCTGTTGACAATGCCTTATGAACCATTTTACCTTATTTTAATCTACATTGATTTGCTATCGGATTAGACAAAGTATTCAACTAAAATACCAGCACTTTGAACACAATATTGGAGATGTACCTGCATGTCTTTGTGGTGTTTCCTTGCGTTCTTTGTGTTGCTTGGTTCTTGGTCGAAAGTTTGTTCCGTCGATGTTTTGGACCTCTGTAAAACGTATCGGTTACCTAACGTAACCTCGGTTCTCTCTAGATGAGGGAACGAGTATTGCGTAAACTAGCTTACGCTACGGGAAAGATTCATCTTTTGTGAGATATTGAAGCCAAAAAATTATCCTTAATTTTTGTATCCATTGTCAACGCAGTGCGGCAGCTGCAGACCTTGAGCGGGCTATCTAGCGAGCTCATAGGTTGCTCTGCGGCAACTGCTGCACCCTATAGACGAGCTTGGGCGAACTCGCATCCAATGAGAGGCGTCCGCGCGCTCACTGCATCAAAGCCCGCCGAAATGGGCGTGACTAGAGTGCATATAAGCGTAGTTCGTAGGCTGGAACCCTGGTTTTCATTGACTGAAGCGAAAAGTCGCTCGTGGCGCGAGCACGGCCGGCTACGCAATACTCGTTCCCTCATCTAGAGAGAACCGAGGTTACGTTAGGTAACCGATACGTTCTCTTACGAGAGGTTCTCTCGTATTGCGTAAGCTAGCTTACGCTATGGGAACCCATTGTCAACGCCGTGCGCGCCAAGCATCCACTGTATGAGCCCCAGGGAATTAAGGGGGGACCCGGGGAGCCCTTATGAGTGGGGAAATAATATTTGGCCGGCAAGAATGCGGGTCATTGATTGTGTAATACATAAGCACATAGTGGGAAGGGAACGACAGAGCGGCGGTGCCGGTCTGTGTGGAATGTGACCCATCAGTGCAGCTCACCAGGGGAGCTGTAGCGTATTAAACCACTAGTAGTTTTGCCTGCAGAGCGGGCACTTCCATATTGTAAAATCTGACAAAGGTGGAGGGGGAAGTCCATCCCGCTGCCACACATATGTCGTGAATGGAAATCCCGCTGGACCATGCCCACGAGGATGCCATGCCTCTAGTGGAGTGAGCCCTAATGCCCAACGGGCATGGCAGGTCTTTTGACGCGTATGCAGCAGCAATAGCGTCCACTATCCATCTAGATAGTGTCTGTTTCGAGGCGGCGAGACCTTTGGTGCGCCCTCCGAATGAAACAAAAAGCTGCTCAGAGGTCTGAAAGCGGCGGAGCGCGCAGTATACAATCTCAGTGCTCTGACCGGGCAAAGGAGATTGGCGTCGCGTTCGCTATCGGGTGCTGGCAGCGCCGATAGGGAAATGACCTGTGCTCTCAAAGGAGTACCGATCACCTTGGGAACATAGCCGTGTCTAGGCTTTAAAATGACCTCGGAGTCACTTGGTCCAAACTCAAGACACGCAGCGCTGACAGACAGCGCGTGAAGGTCTCCCACACGTTTGACTGATGACAGGGCAGTCAGAAAAACGGTTTTGAGTGAAAGGTATTTCAAATCCACGGCTTGAAGTGGTTCGAAAGGGGGGGCTTTCATAGTTTCGAGAACTATAGAAAGATCCCAGATAGGAACCGATGGGGGGCGCGAGGGGTTCATCCTTCTAGCTCCCCTGAGGAAACGGATGACCAGCTCGTTTTTACCCCATGACTGGCCGTGCAGGGGTTCAGCAAACGCCGCAACGGCCGCCACATACACTTTGAGCGTGGAGGGGGATCTGCCCTTATCCAGCAGCTCTTGTAGGAATACGAGCAGCGACGACACCCCACATGTCCGCGGGTCCAGATCTCTGTCGGTGCACCATTTTGAGAACACAGACCATTTTGACGCATAGAGTCTTCTCGTGGAAGGGGCTCTAGCGTGTATGATGGTGTTTATTACTCCTTCTGGCAGAGCGACGGGTAGTCGTTGATCACCCACGCATGCAGCGCCCAGCGCTCTCGGTGGGGATGCCAGATTGTGCCGCGAGCTTGAGAGAGGAGATCTGCTCTCACTGGGATGGGCCACGGCGCTGTCAGTGACAGCTGTGTAAGCTCCGGGAACCATGTCTGATTCTCCCAACGCGGGGCTATGAGGAGCACCGAGTGACGCGTTTCCCTGATCCTCTGCATTACCTGTGGCAATAGCGAGACTGGAGGGAAGGCGTAAAGCGGGCGTCTGGGCCAGTCCTGGGCCAGCGCGTCCTCGCTTTCGAGAAAAATATTGGGCAGTGAGAGTTCTCTTTGGACGCAAAGAGGTCTATCTCTGCTCTGCCGAATAGGTGCCATAACGTCTGGACTGTTTGAGCATGCAGGGACCATTCCCCTGGGGAATATTGTCTCTGGACAGTCTGTCCGGGCCGTCGTTCAGGTGGCCTGGCACGTGCGTCGCCCTCAGCGAGCGCAGGTGGCACTGGGACCAACTCAGTATGCGTTTCGTCAGATGGAAGAGGTTCCTGGATCTGACACCGCCCTGGCGGTTTAGGTAGGATACCACAGATCTGTTGTCCGAACGGACCAGGACGTGGTGACCCTGAATGACCGGGAGAAAGCGCACGAGCGCGTACTCGACCGCTATCATTTCCAGACAATTTATGTGAAGGAGCTTTTCCTGAACTGACCATAGGCCGAAAACCGGAGAGCCCTCGCAGACCGCGCCCCAACCCGTGTTGGACGCGTCTGTCGAGATGACTTTTCGGCGAGATACAGCTCCCATTGTCACTCCCCGCTGATACCATTCGGCCACTGTCCAGGGCTGCAGAGCTGATATACAGGTCTGAGTCACCTTGATGGGCTGGCGGCCTGTGGCCCAAGCCCGGCGAGACGCGCGGGTGTTTAGCCAATGCTGAAGCGGGAGCATGCGCAGTAAACCCAGCTGAAGTACTGCTGCGGCTGAGGCCATGTAACCTAGCACTCTCTGGAATTTCTTCAGAGGCGTGAGGCTGTTCATCTGAAAAGATGCGGCTAGTCGTTGAACACGGCGCGCACGCTGTGTAGATAAGCGAGCCGTCATTGCCACGGAGTCTAGTTCTATTCCAAGGAAGGAAATTGTCTGACTGGGCTGTAGTGAGCTCTTGGTCCAATTGACTGCAAGACCCAAACTGTTCAGATGGCTGAGGAGAACTGCTCTGTGAGACAGAAGCTCCATATGTGACTGTGCCATAATCAGCCAGTCGTCCAAATAGTTCAAAATTCGCAAACCCTGACTCCACAGGGGTGCGAGCGCCACATCCATGCACTTGGTGAAAGTACGGGGTGCTAAGGACAGGCCGAACGGGAGGACGGTGTATTGATAAACCTGGCCGTCGAAGGCGAATCTCAAGAATGGCCTGTGACGGGGATTTATCTGAATCTGAAAGTATGCATCTTTTAGATCGAGAGAAATAAACCAGTCCCCTGGCGCACATGCGCGAGGAGTTTCCTGATTGTAAGCATTTTGAACGGTCTTTTTGCAAGCACCTTGTTCAAAACCCTGAGATCTAATATGGGTCTGAGGCCGCCGTCTTTCTTGGGAACAAGAAAATAACGGCTGTAAAGCCCCGACTCAGCTCAGAGAGGGTGGCACTTTCTCTATGGCCCTTTTGCACAGAAGGCTTGCTATTTCTGAACGACGCATGCACGCTGCTTCCGTGTTCACAGGGGTTTCGAGCCGCGCTCTGAAGCGAGGAGGGCGGCGATCGAACTGTAGTATTGTGCTTAACACCCACTTGGATATCCCTGGAATAGCTTCCCACGCTTTGAAGCGTAACGCTAGAGGGTGAATGGCCAATTCGCTCTGATTGCCGCACACAGAGCGCTGAACAAAATGTGTGAGCGCGTTTAGTGTGTTCATGCATGATTGCTCGCAGACAGCATGAACAGGCTGTTTTGTGAGTGACTTCCGATTGGAATGAATGGGGAAAGAGTCACATCTGTTACGTGATGCGCAAGCATAGTCATGGGCACGGGACTTACACACAGAGGAATGTTTGCTGGCCGTGTAACAGAGCGGGCAGAGAATGGGCGCGCGCACGTATTCGTGGGCGCATTTATTGACTCTAGCGCTCGAGCGGTTCAGTAACCGCTTTATGTGAGCGTGCTCTGGTGGGGACACGAGACATGCAGTGCTTGTGTGCAGAAGTGAACACTGGATTGTGGGCACATTTTCTACACATAGGGCTGGTCGTGTGACAGAGCGGCCAGAGAATGGGCGCGCGCACGCATTTGTGGGTGCCTTCATTGAGCGGTTCGTAACCGCTTTATGAGAGCGTGCTCTGATAGGGGCACGGGATGTGTTATGCTTGTGTGTAGGGGCGAACACTGGGTTGTGGGCACATTTTCTACACATAAGACATGTTTGCTCTTTACAAGATTTATTTGGGTCGCCGTGAAAACGGCGTTTATTACTCCTTCTGGCAGAGCGACGGGTAGTCGTTGATCACCCACGCATGCAGCGCCCAGCGCTCTCGGTGGGGATGCCAGATTGTGCCGCGAGCTTGAGAGAGGAGATCTGCTCTCACTGGGATGGGCCACGGCGCTGTCAGTGACAGCTGTGTAAGCTCCGGGAACCATGTCTGATTCTCCCAACGCGGGGCTATGAGGAGCACCGAGTGACGCGTTTCCCTGATCCTCTGCATTACCTGTGGCAATAGCGAGACTGGAGGGAAGGCGTAAAGCGGGCGTCTGGGCCAGTCCTGGGCCAGCGCGTCCTCGCTTTTCGAGAAAAATATTGGGCAGTGAGAGTTCTCTTTGGACGCAAAGAGGTCTATCTCTGCTCTGCCGAATAGGTGCCATAACGTCTGGACTGTTTGAGCATGCAGGGACCATTCCCCTGGGGGAATATTGTCTCTGGACAGTCTGTCCGGGCCGTCGTTCAGGTGGCCTGGCACGTGCGTCGCCCTCAGCGAGCGCAGGTGGCACTGGGACCAACTCAGTATGCGTTTCGTCAGATGGAAGAGGTTCCTGGATCTGACACCGCCCTGGCGGTTTAGGTAGGATACCACAGATCTGTTGTCCGAACGGACCAGGACGTGGTGACCCTGAATGACCGGGAGAAAGCGCACGAGCGCGTACTCGACCGCTATCATTTCCAGACAATTTATGTGAAGGAGCTTTTCCTGAACTGACCATAGGCCGAAAACCGGAGAGCCCTCGCAGACCGCGCCCCAACCCGTGTTGGACGCGTCTGTCGAGATGACTTTTCGGCGAGATACAGCTCCCATTGTCACTCCCCGCTGATACCATTCGGCCACTGTCCAGGGCTGCAGAGCTGATATACAGGTCTGAGTCACCTTGATGGGCTGGCGGCCTGTGGCCCAAGCCCGGCGAGACGCGCGGGTGTTTAGCCAATGCTGAAGCGGGAGCATGCGCAGTAAACCCAGCTGAAGTACTGCTGCGGCTGAGGCCATGTAACCTAGCACTCTCTGGAATTTCTTCAGAGGCGTGAGGCTGTTCATCTGAAAAGATGCGGCTAGTCGTTGAACACGGCGCGCACGCTGTGTAGATAAGCGAGCCGTCATTGCCACGGAGTCTAGTTCTATTCCAAGGAAGGAAATTGTCTGACTGGGCTGTAGTGAGCTCTTGGTCCAATTGACTGCAAGACCCAAACTGTTCAGATGGCTGAGGAGAACTGCTCTGTGAGACAGAAGCTCCATATGTGACTGTGCCATAATCAGCCAGTCGTCCAAATAGTTCAAAATTCGCAAACCCTGACTCCACAGGGGTGCGAGCGCCACATCCATGCACTTGGTGAAAGTACGGGGTGCTAAGGACAGGCCGAACGGGAGGACGGTGTATTGATAAACCTGGCCGTCGAAGGCGAATCTCAAGAATGGCCTGTGACGGGGATTTATCTGAATCTGAAAGTATGCATCTTTTAGATCGAGAGAAATAAACCAGTCCCCCTGGCGCACATGCGCGAGGAGTTTCCTGATTGTAAGCATTTTGAACGGTCTTTTTGCAAGCACCTTGTTCAAAACCCTGAGATCTAATATGGGTCTGAGGCCGCCGTCTTTCTTGGGAACAAGAAAATAACGGCTGTAAAGCCCCGACTCGCTCAGAGAGGGTGGCACTTTCTCTATGGCCCTTTTGCACAGAAGGCTTGCTATTTCTGAACGACGCATGCACGCTGCTTCCGTGTTCACAGGGGTTTCGAGCCGCGCTCTGAAGCGAGGAGGGCGGCGATCGAACTGTAGTATTGTGCTTAACACCCACTTGGATATCCCTGGAATAGCTTCCCACGCTTTGAAGCGTAACGCTAGAGGGTGAATGGCCAATTCGCTCTGATTGCCGCACACAGAGCGCTGAACAAAATGTGTGAGCGCGTTTAGTGTGTTCATGCATGATTGCTCGCAGACAGCATGAACAGGCTGTTTTGTGAGTGACTTCCCGATTGGAATGAATGGGGAAAGAGTCACATCTGTTACGTGATGCGCAAGCATAGTCATGGGCACGGGACTTACACACAGAGGAATGTTTGCTGGCCGTGTAACAGAGCGGGCAGAGAATGGGCGCGCGCACGTATTCGTGGGCGCATTTATTGACTCTAGCGCTCGAGCGGTTCGTAACCGCTTTATGTGAGCGTGCTCTGGTGGGGACACGAGACATGCAGTGCTTGTGTGCAGAAGTGAACACTGGATTGTGGGCACATTTTCTACACATAGGGCTGGTCGTGTGACAGAGCGGCCAGAGAATGGGCGCGCGCACGCATTTGTGGGTGCCTTCATTGAGCGGTTCGTAACCGCTTTATGAGAGCGTGCTCTGATAGGGGCACGGGATGTGTTATGCTTGTGTGTAGGGGCGAACACTGGGTTGTGGGCACATTTTCTACACATAAGACATGTTTGCTCTTTACAAGATTTATTTGGGTCGCCGTGAAAACGGCGTTTGAGTGCAGGCAAGCGGGCAGTGTCACCGGCTTGTTGGCTGCTAAATTCACCACTGTAGTAGCCTGAGAGAAGGGAACTGACAGGGGGCAAAGCTTTGACGGTGGTCCGGCCGCGGCGGGACTGAGCCGTCGTTTGTTCAACAAAGTTAGGAAGACTTCGGTTGCTCTGGTTTCAGCGTTACCTTAAATCGAGGCCCGCGGGGGGACGGCGGTCTGCTGCGGCTGTCTGAGCGCGATCGAGGGCGGCCGCCCTGTCGACGCTGAGAAGTCTGAGATTGTTGAGCTGGGCGCTGTGAAGAGGCTCGTGCAGGAGGCTGATCACGTGAGCGGCCTGCAGAGGAGCTAGCGCGACGCGGCAGGAAGAGGTTCATGGCTTGAGTGGCTTTCTGGACTTCTGAGAAGCGGTCAACAATGCCACTCACCGCGGAGCCGAAGAGACCGGTCGGAGAGAGCGGTGCGTTGAGGAACGTGGAGCCGTCGAGTCTGTTGGGTGCCTGCTCAGGGGCGGTGACCACTCGAGCCCGAGGCGGTCGACGGCCTGTGTGAGGAGGCGTGTTAACTCCCCTTCGACTCCGGCGCGGGTCCTGCTGGATTCCTGGGCCGAGGAGGAGGCTTGGGAGCCTGACCACTCCTCGCTGTCCGAAGCCATGATGGAACAGCAGGCCTTATCCTCCGCCTCGTCATCCGAGATGGCAGCAGTGCGGCCGCTCGGCGGCAACTGCGCGTCCCGGGGGGGCGGGGAGGGTGAAAACGATGCTCGAGGGAGAGGCTCCGGTGAGGCAGTCGCTTCAACCACAGTTTCCGGCAGCCTTTGGGAGCGGCGCTTCTTTCTGCGCGGCGGAATGTAAGGCGGCACGGCGGCTTCTGCTTTGAGCGCTTCGAGTCGAGCCCGCAGGGTCGACATCGGTAGCTCCTCACAGAAATCGCATCCGCCCTCAGCGAGGGCGAGCTCTGCATGCCCCAGTCCCAGGCAGAGAGCGCAGATGATGTGGCGGTCTCCGGTGCTGAGAATGGCGCGACATGAGGCGCAAGTGGAACGAGGCATCTTGAAAAAGACGCTCGTACTCTTTTGTGAGTAGTTCGTAAGAACTAGCTTGCTGAATAAAAAGGATACGTCGTCGGATGGCGTAGCTTGCAGGATGGCTGAAGGTGGCTGAGACGGCCGGCTTCTTCTAGCGCTGTCCACGCTTGCTTGATGCCCCTCGAACGGCGATGCGGCTTCCAGGTCAGCGATGCGAACTACGAACTACGCTTATATGCACTCTAGTCACGCCCATTTTGGCGGGCTTTGATGCAGTGAGCGCGTGGACGCCTCTCATTTGATGCGAGTTCGCCCAAGCTCGTCTATAGGCTGCAGCAGTTGCCGCAGAGCAACCTATGAGCTCGCTAGATAGCCCGCTCAAGGTCTGCAGCTGCCGCACTGCGTTGACAATGGATACAAAAATTAAGGATAATTTTTTGGCTTCAATATCTCAGAAAAGATGAATCTTTCCGTAGCGTAAGCTAGCTTACGCAATACGAGAGAACCTCTCGTAAGAGAACCATATAGTTATTGTCTGTATGAATGATGAGGTTGGCTTTGAAGTGAGGCCTTCTCATGGGTGTGTGAACAGTAGAGAGTGACAATCTTCCTCTGGATGTCGCATCCCAAGCTTTCTTGGACCTCACTTGCATGGATCTGGTTCCGAATAGATCCAGAGAGGACCACGAGGGAAGAGTCAGAACAAAGTCTGAGCAGTCAGCTGAGCAGAAGATGAAGCACTTGAAGGCAGAAGAGAAGAGACTGAAGAGAGCGTGTTCTTGTTTGGAAACATTTGAACTGAAATTGGCCACGTCCGCAAAGGTGTCCTGTGCCAGTCCGACGTGACTATTCAGAGTCACATGGTCAACTGGGCTGTCTTTTTCGACAGTTGATTTATGGTCCTTTGTTTCAGATCCTTACAAATCTCCTGCTCAAAAATGTGTATATCTTGAGAATGGTACAAGAGACATGATATTCGTTGCCATCAGCTTCCTCCATGAAACTAAGCGAGCGTTTGCATTTAAAATTTCACATTATTTCATTAATATTTGTACGTGTAGGTAACAAAAGATACATATCCTTGGTTACAAATCATACAGGATAATTCCTTGTTCATACAACATGGATAAAACATTACACACATTTTAAAGAGGTACATCAGGCTATAATAATTAATTTGATATTAATGTTATTAATTAATCATTTATACATATTACCATAGTTCAAAGCAATTTTCTGAATTCCCTAGCAAGCCTAGCTATTGTATAAACCATGGATTTAAATGCATTATGTACATTTTAGAAGGTTAAATCTGTAAAGTACAGTGACTTTGTGTAGAATGTTCCTGGATTAAGATGAAACGTGTTAGTATTCGTGTCATGCAAATCTGATGGTCTTTTGGAAACCTTTCAAAGAGAAGTCTGCTTTATCTCTGTGTGGAAGTTCTGGAGGTCGTGCAAAGGGGCCTTTCTGAGCAATGTTGATGCTTGGGCCATCTAATTTATGACATTGTGGAATTCCAGGATTAAGATTGGGTAAATCCTGACACTGGGACACAGAAGAGATGGGATCATGTTTTAAAAAAAAGAAACTATGCAAAAAATATAAATGTCTTCAGTATACCTGTCACGATTCCCTTTTTGTCTGCCCTGTGTTTCACTAGTCTTTGTCACAAACTCCAATTCCCATGATTCCCGGCCCTCATCACTGCCAGCCCTGTGTCATTGTTCTCACCTGATTGTCGTTTGTCATCATCATGTTTCCTGTGTATTTAAACCATGCTGTTTCTCCATTCCACTGTCGATTGTTGATGAATGTAGATGTTTCTATGTTATCTTTGCCCTTCGTGGATGTTTCCCCAGCCTGTTTACTCTTTTGATGTTTTTCGTGTTTTGGTTTTGTTTTCCCACCATGGATGTTTCATTTGTTCCTGTCTTGTTTGTTGTTTTTTCATCTTTCAATAAAAGAACCCCATTTAGATCACCACTCCTTGTCTTCCTTCGTCTGCCATCGTAACAATACCGTTAAAAAAAGGCTTTAGGTTTTAATATGACTAATGCTGTTAATTTCTGTCAGAAATATTACCATTGTAATAAAATAAATGTTTATTACTGATGATTTACATAACAATATTTACCTACAAATTATATTAAATAATTTTGTTTATTCATCGGTTTATTCAAGTATTTATATGAAGGTACATTTACCAATTTTAATATGATTAACACAAATTTATATGTGTGATGAATATTATTATTCCATGAACTCATTAAGTGGACAACATGACTTGATTATTTTAAACTTGCATAAATCCTGTTTGATAAGCAGTGTTGCATGTTCTAATGCCTTGTTGAATGTGTGCTCCATCCTAGCTGAACAATTATCATATGTTATCTGTCAGAACAGCTGAAATCACCCATAATATTCATAATTTCAGAATATTTTTCAAATTAGTTTGATAATTGCAGTCCCACTGGTGAAATTCTACATGCATCTCATCGTGTCACTGAATAGCTTTTATTTTTCAAAGCTGTTTTATTTTAGCCTTTATTCAAATGCTGGGGACAAAATACCAGTTGTAGAATTTTTGCTTTTGTTTGAAGTAAAACAAATAAAAAATAAAGTAAAAAATCTATACCCACACAAACTTTCTTTAAAAATAGCATAATCTATTTGATATTTATTTTCATTGTCCACAAGCAAATGAATAAGTAACTACATTAAACAGGATTTGTTTTCCCCCATAGTAATTCACGCCCTATAGATAACTGGTTGGAGACTTTGGTTGTAATCATATTAAGGATTCCTAATCATATTAAGGATTCCAATCTTAGCTGACTGTGGGTTTAAAGGAATTCTTGAAAATGTGAAAATTTTATGATTCTATGTCATGATACAAGTAATTTAATATCACGCTAAGTGGGTAGGAAAGATTGACAGCGTCAACGGCACTATAAAGAGCAGCAGGGCTCTTAGCTAAGGTTCCATTACAAAACACAGAGAATGTAGCGTAAAATGTAGTTTATTAACAAGCTCTTCCTCATTTACTCTTGGAATGTAAAGTATTTTAAACCTGAGGCATGCTCTCCCGGGTGACATTTTATTCCATCCCCACGATTTACTGTATATCACCATACCGCCCTGCCCTAGATTGAGCAATGTTTGAAATCACATTGGATGCTTTTTTTATCCTTGTATTTCTGTCAATTAACATTTAGAATTGGAAAAAAATGTAAAGCTTCAAGGTGCTTGAAAATGATGATTAAGGTACCTTGAAAATGCTTGTAAAGTGCTTGAATTTCATTCTTAAAAAGCTGTAAGGACCCTGCAAGTACAAGGTCACCCAAAAGCAATGTGAAAGACTGGTAGAGAGCATGCCAAAACGTGTGTAAGCTGTGATTGAAAATCAGGGTTATTCAAACACTATTGATTTCTGAACCCTTCCTAAGTTAAAACATTAGTATTGTGTTGTTTACAAATAAATATGAACTTGTTTTCTTTGCATTATTCGAGGTCTGAAAACAATGCATCTTTTTTTGTGGTTATTTTGACATGTTGTCATTTTCTGCAAATAAATGCTCTAAATGACAATGATCTGCTAATTTATAGAATAACACAAACATTTTCATTTTATTCAAACACATACCTATAAATATTGAATCCAGAGAAACTGATAATTTTGCAGTAGCCTCTTATTTTTTTCCAGAGCTTTCTATATATGCAAAATTAGCAGTTTCTCTGGATTCACTATTTATAGGTAGGTATGTATGTATATATATATATATATATATATATATATATATATATATATATATATATATATATATATATATTTTTTTTTTTTTTTCTTTTTCTCATGTTTAGATGTGTTTTTGTTCATGTTTTGATTTCATGTCTAGTTCCTGTTAGATGTCATGTGGTTCCCTTGTCGTGTAATGTTCTGTTCCCTTTCAAAAAGCTACACTTATGATGCTGCGCTGAATTAGCGCTTTGGGAACAACTTTAGGTGTGACCAGCTGTGACTATGTGTGCAACATGTCAATGAAAATTGACCAGAATTTATAGCCTCTGCCAGTGACATCATCGGATGCACCTGTAGCAAGGCTATAAATAGATACGTCACAGGTGTATCGTCAGATCTTTTGTCTTCAGATCACTCTATGTGTGTGTGTGTGCTTCATGAGCCTGTCAGAAACGTACTACTTTCCTCTGTTAGGAGTTAGAAATGTTAGGCAGTGGGGCACCAAGGGGATAATCATGTTTGACGTACCTGCGGGTGTGGCCTCGCGGCAGGGAGGAGCAGGAACGCCCGAGCTCGTGGCTGTGCTGAAGGAAACATCACTGCACTTACCTTGCTCCGCATACCCACCGGTCAGCATTGGGGGAGGAGGCTGAGGGACCTCACAGCTCATCGCGACTCCCTGGCTGTGGGTGTGTGTGTGCCGCAGCTTGGTGCACGAAGGTGGGGGACCTACTTTAGTAACGCCCTGGCCACAAGTGATTGGTGTCTGGTTGTCGTGACCCAGGGGATGGAGGGTTCCACTCCAGCCTGACACTCTCGGCAGCCCGGGCAAGCATGGCAGTCAGCTCCGTGTCAGCCTCAGACTGGGCGGCCACACATGAAGTTGAAAGCCCAGTCGAGTCCTCTGTGCCAAGCCGCTCTCCGATGCTGCGATTGAGATCTCATCCTGCTCACGAGCTCTAAAAGAGATATTAAACTCGCCCTGAGGTGAGCTGCCTGTCTCATCCCAGAACTCGACCGGGGCAAATGAGCTTACTGGGGAATGGGAGGTCCGTGGGGGATTACCCGGCAGAAGCACTCCCATTGGAGTGCCCAAATTGCCCCCAGCACTAACCGACACGGCCTCGTATCTGTAGGTAGAATGTATGTATATATATTGTGTATATATATTATACACAATAATGTGAATAACATGAAAATGAAAGCATACAGTATAAACTTGAAGCCTAAAATAACATCACTCATTATGTTTGCAAAGAGCACTGTCCAATTTCTTCAGTTATGCTATACTTAAGATATAGAACGAGTACAATTTCTTGTTTCAATTTAAATGCTGTGCTATGTTTGAAATCTCCATTTCTCAAATATAATATCTGTCAGTGGTACAAACACTTTGACATAGTATTCTCCAGGAGAAAGACTATATAAAGTATTACTGAAGTGTGTCAGCCAGGCCTGGGGAGGAAGGTGGGTCGGTGGCTTTCATACAGTGCATGAAGTGACAAAATACATCCAGGGCATTCTGCATGCAATCCTTATCATTACACTCTTATCCTGGGTGGAAAAACAGACTTGCAAATATCAGGCACCATTCCTCCTTTTCCTCTCATATTCATCAATCTATTCTGTCTCCACACACATGCTCCCATGGTGTTGACTCACCCTGGGAAGTAGGCCCGGACCATGTGACCTCTTTAAAAAGTAATGAGCTAATAACAGTGGATGAATAGAATGGCTGCAGGCACAGAAAGCACCACATGGCATGGTGAGACAAAAATGACAATGGTGTGAACAGCGAAGGAATAGGACATGAGACTAGGAGACTATCACTCTTTCTCTGCCTGTCTACCTTTCTCTACCTCTCTGTAGGACAAAGTGCATAGGGGTCTGAGCAGATCTATTGTAATGTGCATTTAATGCCTGTTTCTGCTGGCATTATTATTATAACTTATTATTGGTTTCCTGCCTATAAAAGTGTTGTTTGGTGAAATTGCAACATGTTTGTATATCCATAGTATTTTTGACATTATTTCTTACATACTGTATGTAAAGTGCCTTTCAAGTGTCATTCGAATAATGTTCTGCTGATGGCCTACCATGTGGCATACTTGACCGTGCAGCAAAAAAAAAATTATGCTAATTGAGACAATTTTCCTTCTCAGAGTTTCTCATAACATGTGCTTTCATTATGTTGTTTTGCTGTTTCTCCTATAATTTTTGTGTCTCACCAAAGCGAGAAGGTGAGGAAAGGACATTTTCTGGTCAACTTTCTTTGTGTAGTTTTCCAAAGGACACACGCCCATCCACTGTTGACTAGGCTTTTGTTCTATGTATACACTGAGGATTCTTAACTTTAGTCTGAAATTATACAAGCAGCCATAAGAACCTGACAGTGTTCCACCCATACAAATTACACAATGCACATAGATGCTTAGAAACCAATCAGATTGCCAAATGTTCTCATACAGTATGACCTGCTGTCAAATTAAAAGTTAAAATAAAAATGAAAGGTATCCTCGGTTATTTGCCACCATTCCAGGAATTATGACACATTTGACAGCAGATATTTAAAGACCTGAGTCCTTTTATCTGACTCAGATCCTTTTTTTTTTTTTTTCATTTAAAAAACATGTGGTGAATGTCAAAATACATCTTGCATGATGTTCTTTTCAGGTCTGGAATCTGACACTAGTTCTCTTGACGATACACTAAGGATGGAGGGTCCATTTAAGATTGAACAAAGACTTTAATTCACATCATAGATTGGTTCCAGTGGTACAGTCTGTGTGTGTGGTGTGTCCTTCTCAGAATTCCTATTAAGTGCTTTAAGTGGAGCAGCAGTACCCACATTGACCCAGAGCTCAGACCTGACCAGACCTGATGTTGCCTAATAAAGAAATCAAACACTTTCCACTGCTCAGGGTTTTCTAAATGGATGACTAGGCCTACAATTAGATGGCATAGAGAGTTCTGTGAGATAACAGTGCTATTACCAGCTGTCTGCCTTAGGACTGACCTTTAAGGTTTATATGACCATTTTGTTTTGGCAGGCCCTGTTTACATCTGATTATCATGCCATTGCTCTCTTTCTGCCTGTATTTTCATGTGAATTTTGGATGCCAATGCAAATTCATATTGTAATTAAAATATCTATCTACTGATGAGAGGGTTTCTTTGTCCTTTATGACAATATGTGTTTGTCAATATTATCCATTTGTGGTTTTAATTGCTCTGTAACATCTAATTAATTTCACTATTGACAGAGAAGATTTAATCAAAATGTGATTAAATTGTTTGAGCTGCCTAATTATAAAAGACTTTCAAAAAATCTATGGTGTTTTAACAATCAAAAGAAAACTTTCTTAGAGGAGAAAGTGTAATGTGCCTTGTTCCACATCTTTTTAAATCACTAATGTGAGAAATTGTATTTCCTTTTATCTTCTTTCATTTCCTCTCTTCTTATGATTGTATTATGTGTGCCATGCACCAAAAGCAAATAAAACTGTACTTCAAAACTGAGATCAAAGCTAATCAGAATCAAATATTTAATGGGAGATTTTAGCTTCCTTATTTGTTTGCACTTTTTCTTTGAACGTCTTCTCATCTAATTCCGTCAACATCTGTCTGCCAGTTCATCGGAGCAATGTAAAACCCTCAAAACATCATACTGGAGCTGTCCCCTACAGTAAACTGTTCAAAATACCAGAACCCAGATAAATGGATCGAGATTTAGAATGGACAATAAGCTAATATTATTTGCAAATTTTGAAAGACTCCCAGTGGGATTTCTTCTTTTTCTCACCAAGAAGGCCACAACAAATGGCCTTGTATTGTTTATATCAGCATACAGTCTGTTCTCTTGCTTTCAATGTGAGGTACTAAGGAAGCCTGGCTTTGTTAATCTTCTGTGTTTGTACCATTTAAAAAAAAAAAAAAAAACTTGATTCTGATGTTCACCACCTGATATGAGTCAGACTTGGCCTGTTTTTTGTTGTGTTTCTTTAACAGTTTGGTATTCATGCAATGTGTCATATTTTACATTTATAAAATAGAGATAAAATACAAATACAATGAAGAAAGAGAGAGAGAGAGAGAGAGAGAGAGAGAGAGAGAGAGAGAGAGATGAAGGGTTGTAAATGTGCTTGATGTAAAACAAAAGTTTGTAAATTCAAATTTCTAAGCTCTATTCACTCAGACAGCTATTTATGCCACAAGCAACCATGGAAATGAGCTCCATAGACAATTTTGTCCATATTTAAGCAAATAGACAAACAGAGAGAACAAGAAAAGGCCAAGCATGCTCTCACAGTTTTACATTTCGCTGCTCTGAGAGCTACTCATCTTGAAAAGGTAATCCAGTAAATTGAACAAAGGCACTTTGGCCACACGTCGATGAATATGATGCAAATGAATGCCTCACAAAGGCCATAACAAAAATGGCCTGCATAAAGTTTTCCAATTTCGCCTGCCTAAGAAGGCCAGCAATGGAATTGGAACTGTTAGCAAACCTATCTACACTCATCCTGATTGAGAGGAGAAAAAGCAGTAGAGCATTTGCAATTGAGCACTCACAATGTATATCAGTACCTGTAGTTTATTAAAGCTCACAAATCTGAGAGCATGTGGGCACAAATGGTAAAGAAAAAAAAATAGTCTCTTCTAGCCACACCAGTAAAAACAAATGGAGCCAACGAGAGTCGGAATGTTTCTAGTTCTTGACATTGTGACAAATTATTGTTTTGTATTATTGGAAATGCACTAATCTACTTTAAAAAGAAATGAAGTGTACGTGGATGTTTTGCACAGGACATGAAAAAAGGTTGTTGTGAAATCCCTTTTAGCTTTTAAAGATTGCCTTTGTTTCTAATATAAGAAATTGGTACATAAGGCTAATGGTACAAGACTAATTAGATTTGTACTTGAAATGTGTCCTGACTCAAACACTTTTAAGGCAATACAATTTGGGAACAAGCTCAGTGTGATCATTAACCTAAGTGCAGTCTTATAAGGAGGCCTATCAGGTCTTACAACAAAGCCACATAAGGAAAGCCAGAACATGCTGTTATTTCTGGAGTAGATCAGATGTTTCAATATGTGTAGCAGCAGGCTGTTAGAAATTTTTAACTAATGTGTGTTTACCAGATTTTTTCTCTGTAGCGGTCTGCTGAGAGAATAACATTAGCTCAGAGGTTCTTAATGCCTAAACAAACTGATCAGGAATGCTAGCTCCATGCCAGCTCCATTATCAGACTCACACTCGACGGGCTGTAAGAAGTGGCAGAAAGGAAGATATTGAGGCTAAGGAACAATGAAGAATTCCGCACATCCTTTCAACAAAGACAGCAACGCATTGGTCCACTTTTAGCTACTGTCTATCCCATCATGGTGCTCTATGTTGCCTGCTTGGATAATTTTTGTCTATAATAACTAAAAGCTTTACATGCATATGTAGACTGACCTGGTCTTAAAAAGTCAACAAATGTGGAATAGAGGTTACAATGTCGTCTTGTGCCAAGCAAGCACTCAGGCAAACAACAACCTATGGAGAGTAATTTTAGCATACAGTTTTCAATATTGCATTCCAAGTGAAAAAAGTATTACACAAACAGCATATATGCCCTACAGTGTGGTGAGCTGTATAATTACTTCAAGTATAAGCCAGTTCACAGAGCTGAGAAAAAATATCACACAGAAATTGTTGCTTGTCCACCAAAGAGTGAATTACATAAAATGCATCCAATACTCCAGTGACTTTCCCACTTTTCTGTTATATATATATATATATATATATATATATATATATATATATATATATATATATACACACCACAGTTAGTTCCGGTCCTCAAATCTGATTGGACGAGAGACGTTCCATGAGCACTGATGGTGTGACAGCATCAGAACTCAGACGCTTCACTGTGTGTGTATCACTCCGCTTGTGTTCGTGCTGTTCATGCTAAAGTGTATCTGTTAGGAGTTACTGGCTTTATTTTTGAAATTACATATTTTAGCCAGCAGGTGGTGGCAAAAGATCATTTTTGTGTGTAATATGAGCCAGTTGGTGACGTAAAGTGAATCCGTTAGTCATTGTTTACATAGAACTGCGCAACATGATTGCTCGTATTACTAATACATTACCAAAACTAGGAAATAGCTTTAAACGGCTTTAAACAGACAACTTCAGGATTAAGTCTCATGCTGAGAGACACAACAGACTGATTTATTACAGAACTCAAGTGCTTACCTTTTATCGGAATTTCCACATTGGATACATACTGTTTAAAATGGGGGAGGACATCGCTGTTTCTATTATGAATGACTCTTGCGCACCGGCTACCACGAAATAGAGAGGAATACCCCGCTTGGATGTCTATTTTCCATTGAGAAAGCTGACAGCATCGCTGACTGGGTGTGGCAACAGCACACGCTCCATCTCTCTCTCTCTCTCTCTCTCACACACACACACACACAGAGACACAAACACAGACACACACACACACACACACACTCACACATCCAGCCATCTATCCTTGTTTATCCAATAACTTAGAAACAGCACAAGCCATGATTACTATTTCTGAAGTGAACTTTTTGAATTACTAATGGAGGCTTGGATGCATCATTTGTTTTGATCCAGCAACGATAGATTCTGACTCGACGCGTAATAAAGTAGTTCCATGCATAAATGCGTTTTTAGGACCGTACTTGGTTTTTCCAAATTTTTTAAAAAGTATTTGTCCATTGAACTGTTGTATATAAGCAATATCACACTCGCAATCGTGCAATATGGCCCTACATCAGCACTGGAAAACAGAAAGGGACATGGTACAGTACAAATGAACGGTTCCTTTACCCTCCCTGAAATGAAGTTCTGTTGTCAGGGCAACAGATTTCTCATGAAGTTCTTTGGACTTGTTTTCTATGTTATATCTCTCCCCACACAATTGACCCTATAAGTCCCGACTGAAAAGTGTTTTTGACCAATCCTATCTTAGCAAATGTTGCCATCCGCCATTTTTATGACATTTTCCAGCATAAGTCTACATGACTAATGAGCGTTTGAGTAGTTTTAAGCAGAATTTTAAAGAAATAATATATTTTTTTAAAACATTGTTGCCGGGTCACTAGTAGTAGTAACACGAGGTACAATGACAGGATACATGCAATGTTTTTTTCTTTCATTTCTTTAAAAAAATATTGATAACAGCATGCTATAGATTAAACTGTGTCAGCCCTCATACCCAAATGAACATGTAGAACATCAGCAAGGACAGCTAAATTTGGTCCAAGGTAAATTAAAGCTAGTAACTTAACGTTAATTAATTTATGTATTAATTCAGGGCTCAGTAAATGCAATAGTAAATAGAGTTCACATCATCATAGTGAGTGTGTTATGAGATGTTATTGTAATGTTGTTGCTGTTGGCAATGACGAAGACGATGACAAAGAAATGAGGAACCCAAGTGTAATTTATTTACATAAGTGATCTCCAAAACGTGAATCTAAACCATAAACATAAAAATGAACTTGATTAGACTATGATATAAACATGAACTTGACATGACTATGACATAAACTTGACTTGACATGGTATGACTAGACTATGAACCAAAATTACATCAACAATACAATAAAGGACCATGGAAAACGTCTCGGGTTATGACTATAACCCTTGTTCCCTGAGAAGGGAACGAGACACTGCATCGTTGAAAGCGACTCTTTGGGGAACGCTCCTTAGCGTGCGCCTCTGAAGTATGAATGAAACTATTCCAATCTTGATTGGTGTTGCGTCATGACGTAACATGTGACAGCATAACCGGATGCATAAAAGTGACGCCGGCACACACACATTAGCCTAGCGATGAAGCAAGCCGCTCTCAGGCCTTGAGGGGCGTGGCAGGACGACGCAGTGTCTCGTTCCCTTCTCAGGGAACAAGGGTTATAGTCATAACCCGAGACGTTCCCTTCCGAGGGAACTCGCACTGCGTCGTTGAAAACGACTCTTTGGTGAACGAATGCCCACTAGGCCACGCACCGAAAAAAGGCCTGCCCTAGGGTGAAACTGAACTCAGGCACTCAGCTAGGACGGGAGCACACGTGCGCCAGGCGTACTAGGGAGGTGCAGACTATAAAACCTGATGAAAGTGTGCGAGGTAGCCCAACCGGCTGCCTCACAGATCTCCTGGAGGGGTACTCCCGATAAGAGAGCCCTAGAGGATGCCGTGCCTCTAGTTGAATGAGCCCTTACGGCCAAAGGTGAAAGCAAATTGCGCACCTTGTAGGCCGAGATAATAGCCTGAACAATCCAATTACTAATGGTTTGTTTCGAGGCAGGGAGCCCCTTCCTAGGTGACCCAAAACACACTAACAGTTGGTCCGACCTCCTCCAGGAAGAGGACCTCTCGAGGTAAACGCTCAAAGCTCTGACAGGGCAGAGCAAATGGAGCCTCTCTTCTTCTGCCGACACATGAGGTGGAGGATGAAATGCCTGCAGGACCGTAGACCGTGCCGTGTTAGACGGCACCTTATGCACATAGCCAGGTCTTGGGTGCAAAATGGCTTTAACTCCGCCAGGGGCAAACTCCAAGTAAGCTGGCGTCACTGCCAGGGCTTGAAGATCACCCACCCTCTTTAGAGAGGTAATAGCTAAGAGAAAAGCCATCTTGAACGTCAGGTCCTTGGGCGAAGCCGACTGAAGGGGTTCGAAGGGGGCCAGGTATAACCCTTCGAGAACCACCGCCAGGTCCCAGGCAGGAACCCTGGACCTGGTTGCCGGTCTCATCCTCCATGTACCACGGAGAAAACGAATGACCAGCTGGTGCCTCCCCAGAGGCCCATCACTCAGTGGTGCATGGAACGCCGAAATGGCAGCCATGTACACCTTAAGTGTGGAAGGGAGAGACCCGCAGAGAAACGATCTTGAAGAAACTCCAGAACTGAAGCCACCGGGCAGTTAACTGGATCTAATTCATGTTCTCTACACCAAGTGGAGAACACATTCCACTTGAGGCCATATAATCTCCTAGTAGACGGAGCCCTAGAGCTAAGTATGGTTTCAACCACCCCCGCTGATAGACCAGCATTTAGGTACTGAACCCCCTCAGGGGCCAGACCCACAGTTTCCACAGCTCTGGACGAGGGTGGAAGACTGTGCCCCCTGCCTGAGACAACAGATCCCTCCTCAGAGGAATCTGCCATGGCAGAGCTATCAGGAGTGAAATTATGTCTGAGAACCATACTCGGTCCGACCACATCGGGGCAACCAGAAGAAGACTGATGCCCTCTTGGCGGACCCTTTCCAGGACTCCCGGGAGCAGAGCGATCGGGGAAATGCGTACAGGCAAAGCTTCTGCCAAGCCTGTACCATGGCGTCCAACCCCAGTGGGGCTGGATGTGAGAGGGAGAACCAAAGTGGACAGTGGGACGTCTCTCGAGACACGAATAGATCCACTTCCGATGGTCCAAATTTGTCCCACATCAACTTCACCACCTCTGGATGAAGTCTCCATTCCCCGGGCCTCAGCCCCTGCCTCGACAGGATGTCTGCTCCCTGATTCTGAACCCCCGGAATATATATTGCTCTGATAGACAGTATTTTCCCTTGGGACCAAAGAATTATCTGATGCGCCAGTCTGCACAGAGGGCGCGATCTGAGTCCTCCTTGTCGGTTCAGATAAGCTACCACTGATGTATTGTCCGAACGTACTAGGACATGGTAACCTTTGATGTCTGGAAGGAAGCTCCTCAGAGCCCTGAACACAGCCAACATCTCTAGACAGTTTATGTGCCAAGAATGATGATGGTCCTGCCACAGACCCCTGGCAAAGCGGGCGTCCATGACCGCGCCCCAGCCAGTGAGGGAGGCATCTGTCGAAACGGTTTTCCGGCGACATGACGCTCCCAACACTGGCCCTTGGGACAGGAACCAAGGTTTCTTCCATATTAGCAGAGAACGAAGGCACCTGCGCGTTACTCTGATTATACGAAATGGATTCCCCTTGGGGGAAAACCCCTTGGTTTTCAGCCACCACTGGAGGGGCCTCATGTGTAGAAGGCCCAAAGGTACAATGTTGGATGCCGCTGCCATGAGGCCCAGCAGTCTTTGAAATTGCTTTACAGTGATGGCCTGGCCTAGCTTTAACCCGGCCACCATCGCCATAAGGGACTCGCTACGTGCAGGAGACATGCGTGCCTGCATCGTAACCGAGTTCCACACAACGCTCAGAAACGTTGTGCACTGGGATGGTTGTAACACACTCTTTTTTGTGTTGAGTCTCAACCCCAAACTTCGAATGTGGCCAAGAACGACATCTCGATGCCGAACCGCCATTTCTCGAGACTGGGCCAGAATGAGCCAGTCGTCGATATAATTCAGTATACGGATGCCCTGAAGTCTCAGTGGAGCAAGAGCTGCATCCATACATTTGGTGAATGTGCGGGGAGATAGTGCTAGGCCGAACGGAAGAACCCGATATTGGTAAGCTTCGCCCCGAAGCGAACCTCAGGAACCTCCTGTGACATGGAAGGATGGATACATGAAAATAGGCGTCTTTTAGATCTATCGTGACAAACCAGTCCTCGGATCTGATCTGACTCACGATGACAGGAATAGTAAGCATTTTGAACCTGAACCTCCTCAGAGACCGGTTCAAAACTCTGAGATCTAAAATCGGCCTCAACCCCCATCCTTTTTGGAACTATAAAGTACCGGCTGTAAAAATCCGGATCTCTGTCTGAATGAGGAACACGTTCTATGGCCTCCTTCAGCAGCAGAGATTGCACTTCTTGTTCCATCACCTGAGCCTGCCCCGGAACCACTGTAGTCTGCACCACCCCAGAGAATTTGGGGGGGCGGTGCCCGAACTGCAGTCTGTACCCTGATTTTATTATATGCAGGACCCATGCAGATATGTTGGGAAGATGATTCCATGCCTCTACAAAATCTACTAAGGGAACCAGCCTCTTGAGGTCTCGGGTGTTTTTCGCACTGTTCTCGACCTCCTGAAGCGGGATACCGGCAGGATTTGGTCGATACAGTTCTTGTGACCACAATTGATGTGTGTTTTTTATGTTTTGACGCGAACGGCACGGTGTGCGTTCGCTGGAAATTGGTGTGGCCCGAAGCGTCAGAGACGGCGGGAAACCGACACCGATTTCCTGAGGGCTCCGCTGCGAGAACAACCTCGGTTGCTCTGCAGCGGGGGGCAGCCCTCCGAGGTTCTACCACCCCGGTTAGGACCTCTTCCCCGAAGCCCT
Organism: Xyrauchen texanus; assembly: GCF_025860055.1. NCBI lineage: Eukaryota > Metazoa > Chordata > Actinopteri > Cypriniformes > Catostomidae > Xyrauchen > Xyrauchen texanus. The sequence goes on from NC_068277.1 coordinate 44,706,706, forward strand.
CCTAGCCTTAAGGACGTCCCTCAGGTCGGCCCCCTGGCTGGAGGGCTTCCGCTGGGAGCGTTTCCTCTGTTGCCAAGCTCCTGGAGGAGGGTCTCTAGAGGAAACGCTCTCCTTTTGCTCTGCGCGGTGCGAGGAGCTGACTGAAGGCTGGGGCTGATCTGTTTGCCCCACCCTACTTGATTTAGACTTGGATTTACGGGGGAGAAACTGCTTGAACGCCGCAGATTGTTTCCTCGCCTCCTGAAACCTGTCGACGACCGATGTAACGGTGTCGCCGAACAGGCCAGAGGGCGAGAGCGGGGCATCAAGCAAAAAAGCTCTGTCTTTTTCTTTTATTCCCGACAAATTTAGCCACAGATGCCTCTCCGTGGTCACCATAGCTGCCATAGAGCGGCCAATAGCGCGGGCCGTCTCTTTAGTGGCCCGGAGAGACAGATCTGCGGCTCTGCGCAACTCTGCGATATCTTCGGGAGTTGGCCCCTCCCCCTCGTCTAAATCTTTCAGGAGATCGGCCTGGTACGCCTGCAAAATCGCCATTGAGTGCAGGCATGAACCAGCCCGACCTGCCGCCATGTACTAGGCAGCGCCGGGGTTTTAAGGGAAGATGCCGACTCAGGAGAGAGGTAACCGGCTAAAGCCTCCTCCACACCAGGCATCTTCCCATAGCCCATATCCCGGCGTGCTTGGCTCACGGTCGTCCACATCAATGCTGAGCATTTCCACTTCCTCGGAAGCAGAGAGCTCGAGCATTGGGACCTGATCGTGGGCAGAAGAAGCCGCAACGCGGGCTTCTGCACCACTCACAGTAGGCTCGGGATCCTCAAACGAAGAATGAGAAAGTGCCGGAGTAGTCTCATTCTCATCTGCAAGATCCCGCTGCGAACCTCACGATCTCAATCGCCGCGCTGCCTCAACAGACGCGGGACCAGAACCGTGGGGAACGCGAGCCTGACCGTGCTCATCAAAGCACGTCAACCGGGAGCGCAGCACTCTCAGGGGTAGTGCTTCACAGCTTTCACAGGCAGATCCCTCGAGAGCTGCCTCAGTGCGTAGCGCTCCCAAACAGTTCACACACAAATCGTGCGTGTCCCTACCCGTAATAAAACGAGGGCAGGGGTGCACGCACTTCTTGAACTGTTCGGTGGCCATAATTCTTTTAAATAGGACAAACAACACCAAATAAGACAAACAATATACATAGAGAGCTTGCTGAAGAGCGAAAGCTAATGTGTGTGTGTGCCGGCATCACTTTTATGCATCCAGTTATGCCGCCACATGTTACGTCATGACGCAACACCAATCAAGATTGGAATAGTTTCATTCATACTTCAGAGGCGCACGCTAAGGAGCGTTCCCCAAAGAGTCGTTTTCAACGACGCAGTGCGAGTTCCCTCGGAAGGGAACATGAGGGTTATATACTTGACATGGGAGAACATAAACCAGTGAACAAACAGATCTCTAAATAAGATAATGAAGCAATGAAAACAAGACACATGAACATGGAGGGAAAACAGTACATCACATGACATGAAACAGGAACTAAACTTTTCAAAATAAAAGACATGAATAACATGAATCTACAAAATACACAAGACATATCCAATTGATCTTGTTTTAAGGATTTTTAGATATTTCTAAAGGAAAACAATACAAAAATTATGATCAAGAATATAATTTTTGTCCTAATATCAAAGGTCTTACTAGAAAAAAAGAAATGATGATCTAATGTGAATATTCTTGATAAAAAAATATGATTGTGCCCGGTAACATGTGCATGTATAATGACAAGAAATAGCATTTTAGCTTAGCGTAAAGCTGACAATTTACACAAGGTTTATTTCTATTTCTTCTGCTCCAAACTTACTTTTAACTTACTTCTCTTTCTGCATATGAATGTAAGAAATTGTTTCACCACTGCTCAAATGCTCTTTTGGATCACATCATTTACACACCCAGTGCCCAAAGTGGTATGTCAAGTCAGTTTTATTTGTGTTGCGCTATTCACAACACACAGAATTACAAATGATTTTCAAACATTTTGCTGCAACAGAAAATTAAACTGTAATGTCTGTAATTATTGTTGTATAAACATACAGTTATAGTACAGTGAAGAGGAATGTGTATTTTATAAACTGTACCCACTCAACCCAAAACCCACACCTGTCAGTGGAGTAAAGATGTTATGTTACAGGAAAATAAGCAACCTCCAAATTGCAATCATCAATGATTATGCACGTGTGTGTAACAATGTGTTAGTGTTAACAAACCCTATGGTGGCACTAATGCGGTCGTCTTCTCAATCGTTCTTTCCCACTGGTAAATGTGCAGTTTAATGTCCAGCACCTATCAAATACAAAATAATACTAGGCTACATGATTTTAGAGACTTGCATATCCTTTCTGACTCGTGTAAGCACTAATAATGTGCGTGAAGTATTGAAGATATCACTGCATATGGGTAATATCAGAAAGTTATTCTTACAAGTTGGAAGAATCTAATCCACCAGTAAGTTTGTCTTCATATTTATCTTCACATATCACTTCTTTTAAAAACTATGCAAAGTTTTTTTGCATTCACAATTTTTCTAAATTGCTATATTTACCTGTGTCTCTATCCAAAATGGAGGGGGCGTGTTTGATTACGTTATTGAATACTATCTAATGTCTGACGGGAGATGGCACTTGTCAGCTAGTCTGCATAACATGGCCAATCCTAGGGTACTGAAACTCTCAGACATGTGACTTACAGACATGTTGGTTTTTATTTCATATGTCCAATAGTAAGTCTATATTGCACAGAAATATTAATGAGAATTCCTTTCTTGTTTAATTTTACTTCTGATTCATATTATTTATTTTTTTTACATTATTTCCAAAGTCTTAAATTTATACCGGGTGTCAGACATATGTTTCACAGGCTTTGCTATTGTTTTCTAAAGTCTGGCTGCAGACATGAACGCTCAGCTCACATGCACACTATGTCTGTGATGTCTTTTGAACTCTTTGTGCAGAAGGTCCAATCTGTTCATATTTGCTAATGAAATCAAAAGCAATAAACAAAAGGATTCTTGGATTAATCTGATTCTTTTTGCAAAAGTCATGTGACAGTAGTACTAAAACATCCAGTTTTTCAAATGATATTTTGCAAACGCCCACTTCTGCCAGAAAACTATTTGTTCTCGCTTTTTTTTTTCTTCCTTTGAGTGGAGTGCTATATCCACAACCCAAACTAATGAAAAATGTAGTCTGGCCTCTCATTTATATGATGAGAAGCTAATGTCTTATTGAGGAGCACAAGCTTTTCCGATAAGCAGAGAAATGTTGGGGCATAGCTAATAATATTTGTGTCAGTATGGAACCTCTGGAGTGGCAAGATCAATATATATATATATATATATATATATATATATATATATATATATATATATATATATATATATATATATATATATATATTATTATTTTTTATTTTTATTTTTTCAAATATACAGTATAAAATTTAATTTTATTGTATTGTGTGCAAAACCTCTGTTTTTTATGCTTTTTTTTGTTATTATTGGTAGAGCCTTATGAAAACTTTGAAGATTATATATATTATGTATGTATAGTCCTTTAAATCATAAGTTAAGATATGGATTTAAGATGAACATTGGTATAAAAGCTTCTTTTTTTATATCAATGCCTTTCTGCACATGTGGACTCTTGTTTCAGAGTTACAGATATACCAAAAAAATATTATTAATGTCCTCCCATCCGGCTTTTCCTGGAGCAATATGTACTTCTCTAAGATTCTCTATATTGGGCCAGATTCAGAGGCAAATAAACTGTAGGCAAAATTAAATTGGGTAATGTAAGGTAAATGTCAAAAGTATGGAGCTAAAAGAGTCTCAATAAAGATAAATGCACACACTACATTCACATATGCACACACAGGATTCATACATGCACACACAGGATACACAAATGCGCACAAAATTCACAAATGCACGCACAAAATTTAAAAAGCACAGAAGATTCACAAATGCATAAAAAAATCATAAATGCACACAAAATTCATAAATACACACAAAATTCAGAAATGCAAACAAAATTTACAAACGCACACAAGATTAAGAAATGCACAGAACAAGATTCAGAAATGTATTTCTGATGCACGCACAAATATATCTTGATTTACAAACTTTTTGCGGTCTGTGAACTTCACTGCATTTGTGTGTGAATTTTGAGACTCCCCTGACTTGGCTCGACACACAAATGCCTTTTTTTAAACAAGGAATGATCTGGAACCAATCAGATATCTCCCTTGTTTTAGCCAATCACGAGAACGCACCCCACGTGGGGGATTGAGCCAATCACATGAACGCGTTCACACAGCGCTTGCATGTTCACGGTCATTGTCACTCAGTTGAGACCTCAACATGGCTTCTGGCAACGACAGGGGAGCGGTAAGTATAACTTAACGTGTTTAGCTAGTTATAGCTACGGAAGCTCAAAGAGGCCATGCGTTATTATTATTTTTCTGTCTCGTTTTCTCGTGATCTCGACATAACTAAGGTTGTTATCTCGTGATCATGACTTAATTTTCTCGTGATCTCGGCATAACAAAAAGTTGTTTTCTCATGATCTCGACATAACAAAAAGTTGTTTTCTCGTGATCTCGACATAACAAAAAGTTGTTTTCTCGTGATCTTGACATAACAAAAAGTTGTTTTTGCCTTTAATTTTCTATACAGTTTTTAATTGAGCTACAGGATTTACAATTAAAAGTTTATTACAAGGTATGAAGGACAATGAGAGATCTTTGGCAGAAAAGTACAATTTATTTTATGTAAATGTAAAGTTATGTTAATTCATTACACTTTGGTTATAAAATATTCACCTGCCCTTTCCAAGAGTATTCTAACCAGTCACCTTTCACATAGGCTAAATCAAACATATTAATAAACACCAGGCAGCACGTCACAAACACTTAATAAACGCTTTTCATCAATATAGAAAGACTCGCTTTCTTCTGCACTCAACAGGAGTCAAGAAGCACGTCTTTATGTGCTTTCCGCAAAGTACCGTTAATACTGTAATATGCGTGCACTCGGATCTAAATCGCGGCTGGCTTGACCGCAGTCATGCAGACGTCCCGGTCCCTCAAGTTGGCTGGCAATGAAATTGACCAACGTTCCAAACGTTCACTGTATTTTCTACGAAAAAGTTGTAGACGTGATAGTCTTCTTCTAAAGTGTCTGACACTAATCTGGAAGTTGTCAATGACAGAGAGACGTCGAGATCTCGAAAATTAAGTCATGATCATGAGAAAACAACTTTTGTTATGTCGAGATCACGAAAACAACTTTTGTTATGTCGAGATCACGAGAAAACAACTTTTTGTTATGCCGAGATCACGAGAAAATTAAGTCATGATCACGAGATAACAACTTTAGTTATGTCGAGATCACGAGAAAACGAGACAGAAAAATAATAATAACGCATGGCCTCTTGGAGCTTCCGTAGCTATAACTAGCTAAACACGTTAAGTTATACTTACCGCTCCCCTGTCGTTGCCAGAAGCCATGTTGAGGTCTCAACTGATTGACAATGACCGTGAACGCGCCCGCACCACATGCACGCGCTGTGTGAACGTTCATGTGATTGGCTCAATCCCCCACGTGGGGTGCGTTCTCGTGATTGGCTAAAACAAGGGAGATATCTGATTGGTTCCAGATCATTCCTTGTTTAAAAAAAGGCATTTGTGTGTCGAGCCAAGTCAGGGGAGTCTCAAAATTCACACACAAATGCAGTGAAGTTCACAGACCGCAAAAAGTTTGTAAATCAAGATATATTTGTGCGTGCATCAGAAATACATTTCTGAATCTTGTCCTGTGCATTTCTTAATCTTGTGTGCATTTGTAAATTTTGTTTGCATTTCTGAATTTTGTGTGTATTTATGAATTTTGTGTGCATTTATGATTTTTTTATGCATTTGTGAATCTTCTGTGCTTTTTAAATTTTGTGCGTGCATTTGTGAATTTTGTGCGCATTTGTGTATCCTGTGTGTGCATGTATGAATCCTGTGTGTGCATGTATGAATCAAGTGTGTGCATATGTGAATGTAGTGTGTGCATTTTTCTTTATTGAGACTCTTTTAGCTCCATACAAAAGAGTCTAGCTGATGGAGTGCAAGAAGGTAAGCTCAGGGAGATGCTGAATATGTATTGAATCTTAAGTTGAAATGGTGCTAATCAACACTCCAGATGTTAAATTAAATACATATCATTGCCAAAGGCTTTGTTTGTTTCATTTGATTAAAAGTACCGGTAATGCCTTTTCTGTAGCGTCAAGAAATCCTACTGTTAATAAATAATTTCTACTTTAGATTGCCTCTGCGGGGTGGGGTTTGGTTTCGCGTGATGTAATCGTCTGTGTTCTGCAACTGCTTTCGGGCCCTTGAATAACATATAACGGGCAGCCGGTGGACTTTCTGGTGCCCTCCTAGTGTAAGATGGTGCTCTCCTAGGGAGTGGCCTATGCAGACTCCGTAGTATGCGTTTAGGGAGCGGCAGTACTGCTGATTAAAGTACATTGCTCACAGGGGGGGGATACCCTGTGTTTACTATTGTTAGTTTAGTTTAATTGGGTCTCACTCATATTTTGCAAACTTGGTGGACAAATAGAGATCCTAATCAAATGAATGTCATCAGGTTTCTCAGAACAGATCAAAGCACTTTCTGGATGTATGAAAGATGCCACAAGAGGGGAACTGCTCAGTTTTAGAGGTTTAAAAAATTATATATATATATATATATATATATATATATATATATATATATATATATATATATATATAATAAAATATAATATGTTTTTCTGTTTGTATTTGACTTATTAATGTTCACAGTGTTGGGTGGTACATTTTAAAATACTCAGTCAGATTACAGTTTTCATAGATTACATGATTATATATTAATTTATTGATCCTTTAATTCTTCATCCTAAAGCAGCCTTCAGTTGAGTGTTTTCAAACTGGTGCGAGGGTGGAATTGCACACACAGACCTGATACTAGCCACCAGATAATTATGCTGAAGATGGAACGGTCATCCACACATAAATGCCGAACCGATTGCATTAGTGTGGTTAAGTTCGTTTTGTTTCACAAATTGCCTTTGTACTGGGCTTCAAAAAAAATGGTCCTCTGTTACCACACATGGATGGCGTTTGTAATACCAAAATTACAGGAGAAAGTAACTTTTAAGTACCTTTTTATTTCTATCAGAAACAGAAAAATAGCCAGAAAAAACACACAAAACAATCACATAAATTTTCATATTTTGTTCCATTAACCCTCTGGGGTCGATGGACGCACCTGCACTTCGTCATTACAGTGGAAACAACATAAAATACTCCATCATTTTGGGGCATACTGATAAGTGTATGACATCATTATAGACTACCAAGGGTCTACTTTTATTTGTGTACACTCACAATAACAACAAAACCTTGTGGTTTGTAAAATAAAGAAAATAAAAAGGGTGCACTTTCAGATGTCTTTGTCTCCACGAGCATATTTCTGAAACAAGTCAGAAAAATTTACTGAAACTCTGCAAATACTTATCACACACACATGAAACATATGTCTAAAGAAAGCTTAAAATGTCTACTTTTAAATAAAGCAATTCAAATTTAAAACAAATATTCTCCTGCAATGTAATCTGTATGAAACAAAGTGATGTACAATTTCTCTTGGCTCAGCTAATTATTCCTAATGTGATCACACCCATGCGCAGAGGGCATTATTGATATGGAAATGTGCTGAGGCGATCAATGCGATAAACGCCCCCGACTGTGCCATAAAAATCATTAAGTTCATTCACTTTTCTGTGCGTTTGGAAGATGGCACAATACACAGGTGAGGAAGAATCCACAATTTCCTCATAAGAAGAGAGGGACTCCAATGAACGTTTGCATATTGAAGAGTGACTTGATCCAGCCGAGGATACAATTTCAGATGAGTAATTAATTTAGTTTTACTTACATATTAGTTGACATGCTATTTTATATAAACATGTACATATTTTACTAGTGGGACTGTTTCCAGACTTGCCAGCCAGGATTCAGAGTATTGAAATTTGAAATGTGTCCTAATAGGCAATTTTGTCAAATGTCAAGGTATGTCAAAACTTCTCCAGGGCCCAAAACACCCTCAGACCCCAGAGGGTTAAATTGGCTTTCTTGTATGCATTTAAGCAACATTGTGTCAAAATGGTACAAGCTTACTCAATTGTGACATCAAATAAACAACAATTAGGTCAGAAGTAATCCAAAAGCAATCAGATTAGATTATTTAAAAAATGTAATTCAAGAGATCAGAAGTAATCTACCCAGAACTGACCATACATTGATGTGACACATATAGTACACTTACACTTAAATATAAAGAAACTACCAGCCACGTTTCTAGGGGAGGGTTCTGGATTGAGGTCTGAACATTTTCCTTGTCTTTCTCTAGAGCTGCAAACTAATATACGGGATGATTTTCTTATTTGTCTATAGCAAACACTTGCTTTTCTTACATCTTTGTTTTCATTATGTTTACTCTTTTTTTTTTTTTTTTACAGCATATAAGGGGGTGGTAAGTTATAGCTATTTAATAGAGAAAAGTGAGTGTAAATGCCCTCCAAGACACATAGCAATCCTATCACTCAAACCTCACAATTCTGCCCAGTGTAAATGCATATGGTTTTTCAGATCGCCTCCACCCAAACAGAACTACATTAGGACTGCGGGAAGTGAGTATTTATTTTTTATGACTGACACAAGAAATTTATTTTTGTGGCCATCTGTAAATAGAATGTGCATAACCAAATTGATTTATCTAATCAATCAAGAAATGTGAAGGGACTAAGTGAAAATAAGCACTAAGCAAGTTTTGTGTGAAAGTCTACTGGTTGAGTTAATTATGTCTTTTGCTACCTTGGGACACAGCTGTCACAATATGGAACTCTGTTTGGACAGTTTTTTTCCCCCAGAACACAAAATAAGCACTAAAATAGACACGTGGAGGTAAGCTTCATTCGAGGTAGAAACATCCTGGTTACTTCCGTAACTTCCATTCCCTGATGGAGGGAACGAGACGATGTGTCGATAAAGTGACACTAGGGGTTACTCTTGGGAGCCCAAGACACCTATGATCTTTGATAAAAGGCCAATGGGAAATGGTGAGTGGTATTTGCATGCCACTACCACGCAAATATGGGTAGAAAGAGCTGGCGTGCGAACCGCTCATTCAGGTTTTACCTGGAAGTAACCTGGACATTCCCTATCTGTCACTCACTCGACGTTGTGTCGAAGAATTGACACTAGGGGTCCCCTACAAAAACAGCACAACTAGGAAATACATCACATGGTCTTGGCGACTGTAGGGTGAGCACCCCCTGCTGGCCTCCCTAATACCAATTCCAGCAGCAACCTAGGTTTTCCCCAGGATTTCTCCCATCCAGGTAATGGCCAGGCTCAACGCTGCTTAGCTTTAGTGGGCAACCAGGCCAGAGCTGCAGGGTGACGCCTACAGCGGCTACATACACCTTCATGTTACCTACATACACATGTCACCTTCTCGATTCAGCCGTGCTGAGTCGAGAGACATCGAAGCAATTACCTGACTCCTGATACCCAGCGGCGGATTGGTCAAGGAGTTGGGAGGAGGTGGCTCGTCCCCATAGTCTGTCGAAGACGTCCAGGCATGGGCATGTTTGTGCCACAGATGGGCACACAGGGGCAGGGGGACCGCCACTGGAGTGTCAAACATGCCAAAAGGGGGTGGTGGACGGTGGTAGTAATGACGTGGTCGAATTCCAATGTGTGCCTTTTGTGGAATAAAAGACTGAAATTTCCCATTTAAAAGTTTTCCAGCTCAAAAGGTCTGCTTTGCTAAAACAGATTGGTGGAATATAAAGGGATGTAGAGCATGGGAAAAGGTGTTTTGACAGACAGAATGTTTAGAAGAGCACAGTGGAATTAAATATATCTGGTTATGTGACTATTTGCACCACTCATAAGAGGAAAAAATGTCTGCACTGTCATTTACAATTGACAACTCTGTGTAAAATACATCAACAACTTATTTTAGACCCCTTTCGCCCCATTCAGTGGGATTAATTGGGCTAATGACAGAGCAGATTACATGCAGGGTTTTAGTATCTTCTGCGGTTCTACAGTGGCTAGTGCACTATCAAACACCCTATTATGCAGAGACACTGTAACAGAACCTTGGAGAATGTGCGCAGCAGGGTTTCTGTTATCTGGAAATGTCCAGATGTGGGTAGAGTAGCCAAAAACTGTACTCAAGTAAAATAGCAATTATTAAAAAAAAAATTACTCAAGTAGAAGTAAACGTACTAACATAAATAAATACTTGAGTAAGAAAGTATTCAATTAAAGGAGTACTCATGTAGTTAGTAACTCGTTACTTTCACAAATTAGATAATGGACGTTTACTCCCCTACATTACATTAAATAATACACATTTAACATGTATTACAGAATTATTTGTATTATTATTATTATTATTATTATTATTATTATTATTATTATTATCATCATGTTGTTCCAAACCTGTATGAATTTCTTTCTTCCATGCAACACAATAAGGAGATATTAGACAGAATGTTAGCCTGAGTCACCATTTAATTTCAGTTTTTTTCTCCATATTTTGTAAGTGAATGGTGACCAAGATTGTCAGTCTCTAACATTCTGTCTAACATATTTTGTGTTCGACAGAATACAGAAGGTCACATGGGTTTGGAACAACATGAGGGTTGGGAAATGATGTCAGAATATTAAATTATGGCTGAGATATCACTTTAAAGGTATAGAAGTTATATGATAGATGTGGGTGAGAAACAGATCAATATTTGTCATTTTTTGCTAGACATTCTTCTCCCTGACCAGCAGGGGGCAATATGCAGTCTTTATTTCTCATATTTAATATGTAGCCTTGGCCATGTCTGTACCATAGCGTCCAACCCCAATGGGGCTGGTTGCGTGAGGGAGAACCAAAGTGGACAGTGCGTCGTAAGCTGAGACGCAAACAGATCCACTTCTGCTTGGCCGTAAAATTCCCAAATGAGCTCCACCGCCTCGGGGTGGAGTCTCCATTCCCCTGGCCTCAGCACCTGCCTCGACAGGGTGTCTGCTCCTATATTCTGGTACCCTGGGATATACACTGCCCTCAGGGAGAGTATTTTACCCAGGGACCACAAGAGGATCTGGTGCGCCAGTTTGCAGAGTGGACGCGAGCACAGACCCCCCTGTCGATTTAAATAAGAGACCACCAATGTGTTGTCTGTACGGACAAGCACATGATGGCCCCTCAGATCTGGGAGGAAATGTCTCAACGTATTGAAGACAGCCATCATCTCCAGGCAATTTATGTGCCAAGAGAGATGATGGTTCCTCCACAGACCCTGAGCTGAGTGGCCTTCCATTACCGCTCCCCAGCTGGTGAGAGAAGCGTCTGTTGAGATAGCAACTCGATGGCAAAGAGCTCCCAGCACCGGACCCTGGGACAGGAACCAATGTTTCCTCCATATAATCAAGGCGCGGATGCACCGCCGCATGATCTTGATCATACGAAGTGGGTTCCCCCTCGGGGAGAACCCTCTGGTCCTGAGCCACCACTGCAAAGGTCTCATGTACAGCAGGCCAAAGGGGATCACATTGGACGCTGCTGCCGTGAGGCCTAACAGTCTCTCGAACTGTTTCACAGTGCGTGACTGGCCTAGCTTCAACTCTTTTGTGGCTGTGATGATAGCAGCTACACGAACAGGTGATAGTGTGGCCCGCATCGTGACTGAATCCCATACCACACCAAGGAAAGTGGTTCTCTGTAATGGAGAAAGCACACTCTTCTAGGTATTGAGTCTCAACCCCAATTTCTTCATATGAGCGAGAACGACATCTCGATGCCGAACCGCTGACTGCTCTGATTCCGCCAGAATCAGCCAGTCGTCGATGTAGTTCAGAATGCGTATGCCCTGCAGCCTGAGCGGGGCCAGAGCTGCATCTACGCACTTCGTGAACGTGCGGGGTGACAGATCTAGACCGTACTAAGGGTACCAGTCTCTCGAGACTGGCCTCTGGTGTTAAAGGAACAGCCACTCCAGCGACCTGAAGAATATTGGCAGGAAACAACCGAACTGACTGTTTTTGAACCCCCCTCAGAGGGCTCACGTCCGACGCAACGTCGAGTCGACATTGCGCCGAACTTTCGCTGGATACCACTGCGCCCCAAAGCACCAAGGGTGGCAGGGTTGGCAGACTGGTCCCATGAGGACCCCGAAGTGGAGCGGGCACCGTATTCTGAGGTGTACACTGCTCCACCCTGTTAAAGGAACAGCCACTTCGGCGACCTGAAGCATATTGGCAGGAAACAACCGAACTGACTGTTTTTGAACCCCCCTCAGAGGGCTCACGTCCGACGCAACGTCGAGTCGACATTGCGCCGAACTCGCTGGATACCACTGCGCCCCGAAGCACCAAGGGTGGCGGGGTTGGCAGACTGGTCCCATGAGGACCCCGAAGTGGAGCGGGCACCGTATTCTGAGGTGTACACCGCTCCACCTCAGTTGGGGCTGTCCTCGATGGTCTGAGGTGCATAGCATCAGGACCTTTTTTCTTTTTTTTTCTTTTTTTGAGCCGAAGCCTTCTTAGCCGTAAGTACAGTCCTCAGATCCGGCTTAGACTTAGCCGACTTCAGCTGAGAGTGTTGGCTCGGTCCCCAAGATTTCGGGGAGCACGAGACGCAACACTTATTTTCTGATGCACACGGTGCGAGGAGCTTGGCTGGGGATGCTCACGCCCAGCATCCCCAGGGGGATGGACTCGGCGAGGAAGGAATTTTTTAAAAGCCTCAGATTGTTTTTTATTTTCTAGAAATCTTTCAACAACCGTTTTCACCGAGTCCCCGAAGAGACCAGAGGGAGACACAGGGGCATCTAAAAGAAAAGCCCGCTCTTTATCTTTAATCTCTGCAAGATTTAACCAAAGATGTCTCTCAGTAGCTATGAGGGCTGCCATAGACCGCCCAATAGCATGGGCGGTCTCCTTCATAGCTCTGAGAGAAAGATCTGTAGCCCGACGAAGTTCTCGAATTTTGTCGGGACTAACTCCCTCACTCCTATCAATATCCCCCAGCAGATCTGCTTGATAGGCTTGGAGCACTGCCATCGTGTGCAGACAGGCTCCAGCTTGACCTGCTGCCGTATAAGCCTTACCCACTAAATTGGATGTGGTTTTTAGTGGTTTATTCGGCAACACGGGATCCTTCAGGGACGATGCTGACCCAGGAGACAGATAGCTCGCGAGCGTCTGTTCAGCTGGGGGCATCAACCCATAACCAAAATCTTTCAGCCCCTTTATATTTGAATATGTGTGAACATGGGGGTTAAAAAGACGAATATGGTTTATTCCATGATCTACATAGCTCACTATGTAGATCCGGAAAAATGGAAGGGCCCGGTTGAGATGAAACATTAGATGTGAGAAAACGCTCGTCTAAATTGCATTTAGGATGAGTAACTCTTTTCTGCTGGCCAGTCAACATTTTATTAACAATTTATTAACAGCATGAGTTATCACCTCAATAAGCTCCTCATATGCTGGGGAGAGGGATGGCGAATCCTCTCCCCCTATTGTGTTAGTGTTTGTGTCACTCTCATAAACGTTCAGTAACTCCACCTCCTCAGAGCTAGAGCACCGAAGCATCGGGCTCTCTTCCCGGGCGGAAGAAGCCGCAGCGTGGGCTTCCGACACCGGCAAGAGAGCAATGGATCCCTCGGAGAGATCCATTTGCGAACCCCCAGTGAGCCTTCTCCGAGCTGCCTCGACAGCCGCGGGTCCAGAACCCTGAGGTTCGCGAGCCTGTCCATCATCCTCAAATGCGGACAGACGGGAGCGGAGCATGCGGAGCGGCAGATGTTCACAATGGTGACAGTCAGCCCCCTCGAAAGCTGACATTGTATGCTCCACTCCCAAACACACTACACAAAGTTAATGTGTATCTCCACCCGTGATATAACGAGGGCAAGGAGAAGCACAGGCTTTAAATAGTTGTTTCGCCATAATATCAATATAAAGCGAGACAGACAACAATAAATAAGACAGACAGTTTTGACACAGAGCGCTTTGCTGAGGCACAAAAGCTAACGCGAGTAACGCACCGGATGTGCTTATATCCTTTCCTGGTCATGACGTCACTGCCCGTGGCGTTCATTCATTCCATTGGACTAGTTGACATACGTGCTTCAGGGGCGTTCATGCAAAGGCATTCCCAAAGCGTCATCGAAGCATCGCGAGTTCCCTCGTAAGGGAACATATAAATATTTCTCAGATATATCACTTTTATGGACAGAAAGTGCTATTGGATGTTTTTCAATGAACGCTTGCCATGGTCAATTGACCCAGTTGTGGCGAACTGGTTTCATCTGGCGATCGTGTTTTTAGAACAATGGTATGAAGTCCCGTTTTGATATTGCATGATTTCATTTGTACTCCTGGCACAAATAACTAAATTGCTGTTTCTGGAGCATTGGTATCATGAAACAGAGATCAGATATCAATGTTGAACCCTTAGACCTTTGAAAAGATGTATAATGTGTTAACATTAATTACATTTATAGATTAATAGATTCTAGATTAAATTATATTGTAAATGTAAGCAGAGTGATGTCACTCCCGAGTGCATTGAAATTGTATATCAACAGGTTAAGGGCTCTTGTCAGATCTGGATGAATTTGTCAAAAAGAAGAGAGGTTTGGAAACCACAGGGACATTATATATAATGCTGAAATATAAACCAAAGCAAGATGACGTTTTATTAGTGCCTACTTTCGCTTTTTCATAGCTTTTAAAGTCCTAAGTGGATTCTTATTTCAGTGTAGTTACAGTTTTCAGTGTTGAAAGAATTTCGATAATTAGTTATGTACAGCAGTACCGCCACTCTCTAAATGCAGCCTATCCACTTTATAGTGCACTATTTCGAGTGTCAGCCATTTTGTAGGAGTGTCGGAATTCTGAGTGAGCCACTCATTCCCTACTTTTTGTTCACTCATTCATACCCACAATGCACTCTAATTTCGAGTGTACATTCAAAGTATTAAATTGCTTTTTCACAAATCATTACTTGATTAACATAACAACATACAGAGAGGCAAAAAATACAGAATGTACTCTTTATTAAAATGTACTCTTTATTTATATGTATACAGAATTTTGCCTTTGCCAATTAATTCATGTACTAAATAATTAAATAATTAATCAAGGTGATGTAATTTTACCTCAGGAGACTGCACACAGTGGAAATGATAATTCTTTGAATGATTTAAATATATGGTTATAGCATGTAGGTTATGATAATTTGGTCAGATGAGGGTGCGATGTGCCCAGAATTGGAGATTAAAAATACTAAATTATAACAAATAAATACAATAATGTATTTGATATTTCATAAAATGTGTTTACTCTTTATATTAACATATATATTAAAAATGACAAACAGAATGAAGATTAATTGTATTAATAAATTATTTAATAAGAATAACAAGTAAGGCCATTGCATTTTCATATGTGACGTTGTATCTGTGACAGCCCCAGAGCTCTGACGCTTGGTGTATATATCAGCGTCTGAATTCACTCACTCATTTTGTTCACTCACTGCTGATATATAGTGCACTAACTGCCATTCAGTATATAGGAAATAGTGAATAAGTGAACGATTTCAGACAGAGCCACGTTCTTCGCCATACGATCGCCTCGTGCACCTCGATTTCATGTGCAGAAATGCTGTCTGTTCGCGCTCCAGTTGTCAATCAAGCAAATGACAGAGCAAAAGTAATTTACACTTAACTTGGATGTTTATATGGATTTATTCATTTAATCAGCCCGAAGTAGCTGCAATAGTTTCCAGTAAATGTGTAAATATTGCTCATGACATGCAGGACACGGGACAAAGTGCAGTGATATATTGCTTCACTGATTTAAAAATGTACACTTATAAACTGATGTCATAAGAGCCCAGTTAAAGAATCACCTTGAAAATCACATTACACAGAAAAGCCTGCATTAGCATTAGAGGCACAAATTACCTCGATGTGCTGCCTTAAATTGAAGCTGAGATTTTAATCTTGAAATGTCTTCTTGGTGTTAAATGAAGGCACTGCATGACAGAACTATAATTTTTTTCACTATGCAGAGCAAAGACATTGTTTCACTTTGAAGAGCTCGATGCTGCAGCACTGCTGGACTCGGCTTGAGTGACAGTCTGTGACAGCACGTGCAGCTGTGAACTTCCGCTGTCGTAAATGTCCCATTCAATAATCTCTCAATAAATTACACATTAATTAAAATTAAACCAGTAATGTAACGAAAGGAACACCACCCACTGTAAAGAAGTAGAAGTAATGTTTTTCATTAGAAATTTACTTGAGCAAAAGTAAAAAGTGCCCACTTTTAAACCTGAATACTACTGCAATTAAAAAAAATGTGTGCTGCACTGCCACGGAGGACTATCGTGACTATAAGTTCAAAAGCAGCCTGCGTTATTCCCGTCTCTTGTGCCAGTTTAAAACTCTTTCTTTAGCACATTGGTTGATTAAGAGATGAATAGATCCTGAAATTCATGCACAAACTCAACGGGAGAGTTAATTCAAGATAACATGTAAACAAACAACATAGAAGAACGGCTCGCACCCGTTTGGGGTGATTAAATCAGAAGTGGACAAGTCAGACACATCACCGTTATAAATGGTAGTATTATGCTTCTTTTTTTGACCACTTGTGTTTGGAATCATTAGGCCTATGTCAGTGTATTATTGCATTCTATAGTGCAAAACGCAAAAGAAGAAAAAAATGCATGTAATTATACTTGCATTTAATTTAAGCACAAAAAGGATATTACGAGCAGAAATTATGAGCAAGTAATTTAGTGTAATACCTGAATTAACAAAGCTTTAAATGTGCTTTGAGATGAGATGAGCAGATTGTTTTATCCGGCAAACATTATCATTCCTGGACACATTGGCCAGCACTAAAACTCTGGTCTGCAGTGCAAGGCAGGTGTTCAAATGACTACCTAACTGTGTTTTTGTGTGCTTACTTTATTTTAAATGTTCCCCTGCTTTGCTACATCGATTACAAGTTTGGCACAGGTGTCAGCATAATGTCTCCCACCATCTGCTTTCACGACGGTCAATGCATAGTTTATAAAAAGTGTCATATAAGGATGTGCGTTAACGGTGTTAAAAAAAAATAGTGTGCTATTAATGTGTGTGTGTGTGTGTGTCTGTGTGTGTGTGTGTGTGTGGTTGAAAAGTCCTCTATGAGCAACGCAAATCAAGTCCAAAGAGTTGATAACAAATTGTTATACACTTTAAAACTGTACCATAATTTATCAACAATTAATAATTTGTCAGAATATGGTTTACAATGCTCTTTTAATTATGACTATTTTTGCATAACATTAAGAATAAATACAAAACTTGAATTTGCTAAAGCATTATTTCTATTTACTGACAATTAACTTACAATTTGAAAAATATAAAAATGTGGGTCTGCTCCATTGCAGTATTTTAATTTATCTTCATAGCTACGAGTGCTTTATATCCTCTACATAGATTGTTACTGTTTGTTCCTGTCTCATTTCATTTAAATCTTTGTAATTTCCTGTGACAATCTAGCCCAAAAATCTATTGCAATGTCTTCATCAACAATGATGATGATGACCACCAAATGTATGATCACTATACAGACTGCAATTTATATAGCAGAAATGATCAGAATTCCTCTTGATTATTCTGACTGTATTTCTTTAGCATCTTTTAGCAAGACTATTGTAAATTATGACATTATTCGACTAATAGCAAAGGAAGCTTCTTGAACTGAAGTAGAAGGTCCGCAAGCTTTGGAGAGCAGCCAATAATACCTCTTTCAAGCTTCTCTCCACTCTCTGTGATTGAGGAAATAAATATTGACTGATCGTCTCATTGGTATGAGAGAGCACAGCCTTCTCTAAATATATCAGACTCAAATCCACATGCTTAACATTGAGATAAAGCACGTATAACAAAGCTAGATGGAAACTGACCTTTTTTTTATTATTTTGTAGCAAATACAGCATGACATTTATTCATTTATTTTCATAATTTGATCACAGTCTTATATTTAGATACATGTTTTCTAGACATAACATTTTGTTATGTAGAAAACTTAGCTTGAAAAAACAGCTATAATGTTAGATTTTCTTTCCTCTAAAGTATTGATTCAATGAAAAATTCAAAACTCTTCAGTATATGATTGTGACACTAGAAATCTAGGTGTCAGTCTGTGATTACTTTTGCCAGTCTCCAGGTAAAATGCAGGTATTTGTGTTGGAATGATTAGTTATACCTGTCAGTTGTGATCCATATGCCATCATTTGATTAGTTATGCCTGTCCATAGATACAACCTGTGATTGGCACAGGCAGTAACCATGTCACTGTCAGTGACCCCCAACTCGCTCCCCCTGCCCTGTGTTTGTTCACTCTGATGCCTTCCTGTCTTTTGGTTTAATTGAAATGAGAAATGTGCAGTAGAGCTGAATACGTGCCAGATTGTTTTTTTTTTTTTCTTAGCATTTAGTATTCATTAGAAACCCCTCAATTGGAACCTTGAGCTTCCTTCCAGATGCTAAAAGAGGAAACTTTGTGCCTTCATCTGACACTGTTGCCTCAGCTAGCACATTTTTTCTCTAATCGGCAAGTAAACCCCATTATGTGTATAAGACACATCAATTGCACAGCTAAACAAACATATGAAAAAAATAAATGCTGTTCACACAATATCTCTGAGCAATTCATTTCATAAAGAGTGCTTTATGGGGCATTTCACCCTTTCACATGAGCAGCTTGATCATCAAAGCTGGGTATTTTGCCTCTGGCAGAAATAATCCTACTCTGAACTTGCATTCTGAAGATCACACTTATCAGTGGAACAGACCTCATTTGCAGCCTCTCCTAGTTTACTGCACTGCAGTTACACAGAGGCTAATTCCTGATGCTAGCACATTTATTGTCTGTCAAACATTGTTAGGATTTGTACCTTATCCCATAAATGCTGTTATGACCACCTGCTTGCTTACTGGGATTGTTCATCCAAAATGATGCTCATCCTCTCATCATTTCCTCTCCCTCATGTCATTCCAGGGCCTGTTTTCACAAAGATTTTTATCTGACCATTATGAGTTCTCCTAAGAGTTCCTAGCTTAGAGTTTTTGCTTAAAATCTATTCACAAAACTGTCTAGAGCAAGTTTACTAAGAAAATTTAACATAAGATTAAGGCGGAATTGACCTTAATAAGCGGGCTCTTTTAAATTGCCACCAGTGATTGGAAGACAGGGAACCGCCATTTGTCAGTGAAGTCAGACAAATAGATAGATAGATAGATAGATAGATAGATAGATAGATAGATAGATAGATAGATAGATAGATAGATAGATAGATAGATAGATAGATAGATGATATTGTTGGAGTACTCGAGTTCGGACTCGAGTCACAAGTCTGATTTTAATTGATGGACTTGTCACGGACTCGGATGCATTTATACTCAGACTTGAGCCTTTCGGACTTGGGATTTTTTTCAGAGTCCAGCCAAGTCAATGGCATTTGTGATGCAATGAAAAACAAACAAATAAACTAATAATGTAACATCCATCCATCCATCCATCCATCCATCCATCCATCCATCCATCTATCTATCTATCTATCTATCTATCTTTTTCCCAGACATGTCCTCTTTTTCAGACCTGAAAAAAGCATCCGGCCGGGATTTCAAAATTGCCTCTAAATGTCCGATATTTGTCTTTGTCTTCATACTGATGTGCTGCTCTCTACAGTAAGTACTATCATATATTCAGTGTATTTGATACTGCACTGCGCATCAGTATTCACGCATATATGTCCTTCCGTGTGATTATTATAGCTGAGAGCAGCAGCACACAATCTTTCAAAGTACTTTTTTAACTCTCTCAACCATACACCATGCTGTATGTGTGTGTGGACTAGAGATCGCCATTTGCCAGATGTGCTCTGTTGCTCTCATCCAGAAATATCAATAACTTAAGAACAATTTAAAAAGTTTGTTCCCCAACTCTGGAAATTATTAAATAAAACACGTTTTATCAGACTCACGCTTACAACAGCATGTCATTTCTAACTGAAAATGTTGACTATATCGAGACAAAATCAAATGTAATATATATCAGGGACATTTAAACTAATATGACAGATGAAACAGACCATGGAAATTGTACAACTCAAGTCTGTCATATATTTGTAGCGCAACCTCTGTGTTACCTTTAAAGTTGGCATTTGTGTTTCAATGGAAAAAAATCTGATAATACAATGAAGAACACAAGTGAGGGGAGATGTCTCTATTCACCTATTATCCATACTAAATATAATGTGAAATAATGAAAGTCAGCCCAAGTTGAGTTTGATCTTGACTTAAGGGAAGTAGGCTACAACTGGACACAGCAGGAGGATTGAAAAGTGTGAAGTGTAGTACTGTAGTATCTAATTTTTGAGGGGTAAAGCAACAAATAATTTAAATGTCAACAGAACACAAAAAGAACTTGACATTGTGTCGATTGTAGTGACACAAGGGGTCTCTTCTGAGAGCCTTGCGTGCCTCTGAACTTGAGATAAGGCCATTGTCAAGTTGTCAGACAGAATTTGCATGCTCCGCCCCCGGACATACGGGTATAAAGGGGAGTGGGCGAGCGACTGTCAGACAGATTTTTTCTTCGGAGCCAAGCGGTTGTGCAACAGTAAAGCTGAATTCACCACTGTTCCTCTCACCTCTACTGGCGATGAGCACTGCTGTTGGATCTATAGCGCATTCCAGCGGCTTACTCCTCTCTGCATGCTGTGCAGTCCACGCCCCTTGGTGCTTCGACAGCACTTTCATTGCCTGAAAGAGTGTTTCTCCTCCTAAAAGAGTTTATTTCCTCTAAAAGAGTTTGAGTGCAGCGGAAATGCCAGCACCTTACGTGCAGAGGTTACGACCCTGCTACTCAGAGATGCGATACAGCCTGTCCCTCCAGCCAAGATGTAGAAGGGTCTCTACGGCCCTGACTTCATCGTACCCACAGTGGGTTGCGGCCAATCTTGGACCTTCGAGTTCTCAACCAGACTTTACACGAACTCCCGATCAGAATAATCAGGCAGAAACAAATTATAACCTGTGTTTGAATAAGATTGGTTTGCAGCGGTAACCTGATGGACGCGTACTTCACGTCTCCATTCTGCCTCGGCATAGACCCTCCCTACGGCTCGTGTCTGATGGCCAGGCGTATCAGTACCTCCCCGTCCTCCCCGTTGGCCCGTCCCCTCGCATCTTCACCAAGGTTGCAGAGGCAGCCCTTACCCCTCTATGGGAAGTGGGCATCCGCATACTCGATTACCTCGACTACTGGATAATCCTAGCACACTCTCGAGAGTTACTATGCACCCACAGGGACCAGGTGCACCTCAGCCATTTGGGGCTTCGGGTCAACTGGGAAAAGAGCAAGCTCTCTCTGGTTCAGAGCATCTCTTTTCCCGGCTTGGAGTTAGACTCAGTCTCAATATCAGCTCACCTCACAACTGAGCGTGTGCAGTCAGTGCTCAGGTGCCTCACTCGCTTCAAGCCAGGCATAGCGGTTCCTCACAAACAATTCCAGAGGCTCCTGTGGCATATGGCATCCTCGGCCGCAGTCGCGCCACTCGGGTTGATACATATGAGACCGCTTCAGCACTGGCTTCAGACTCAAGTCCCGAGATGGGCATGGCACATATCGTGTGTTAATCGCCATCAGACTTTCAACCTTTGGACAGACCTCTGATTTCTGCAGACAGGAGTCTCGCTACAGCAGGTGTCCAGACGTGTCATGGTCACCACAGATGCCTCTCAACTGGGTTTGGGCAACGTGTGCTTTAAGCACGCAGCCGCTGGCTCCTGGACAGGGCCCCACCTGCTTTGGCACATCAACTGTCTTGAGTTGTTGGCTGTACTCCTTGCCTTGCAGAGGTCTCTCCCGGTGATTCAGGACAAGCACCTCTTGATCTGTTCAGACAGCCCTGCCACGGTAGCTAACGCTCCCGTTACAAGTCACAACTCGCCCACCATCTCCTCTTTTGGAGTCAGCCACGACTCAGGCTGCTGCTCGCCACTCATATCCCTGGCAACAGCAACAAGACGGCGGATGTGACAGGTCTCGCTCAGCGGAGAGTGGAGGCTTCACCCCCAGGTGGCCCAGCTGATTTGGGGCAGCTTCGACAGGCACAGTTAGATCTCTTTGCCTCCCAAGACAACTCCCACTGCCCGCTCTGGTACTCCCTAAAGGAGGCCCCTCTCGGTACAGACAAGCTGGCACACAGCTGGCCCCGGAGGCTGCGCAAGTACGCATTCCCCCTGTGTGTAAAGGAGGACGAGGAACAGGTCACCTTAGTGGCTCCTTACTGGCCCACTCGGACCTGATTGTCGGATCTCATGCTCCTCGTGACAGCACCTCACTGGCAAATTCCCCAGCTTGACATTGCACCTCGTAGGCCAGGGCAATAGCGTCCCTCACCCAATGCGACATAGTCTGCTTGGTGGTGGACGGCCCCCTGTTGCGGCCCCAATGGCAAACGAATAGTTTCCCTAACTTACTCCACTGGCTAGTGTGGTGGACATACGTCTGAGGGGCATGAACTGGACAAATTCTGTGAAGTCTTTCCTGCTACGGCGTTGTAAACGGCGGGGATCAGAAGGCTACGAGATTTAAGGTCGAGAAAGGCACCTTAGGCAGGTATTCAGGATGAGGGTGCAAAATTGAAGTGGTCCACTTCTGCCCTGTAAAATCTCACCCAGATTTGTTCCACTCCCCTGTCTGTATTTTCTGTCTGGACAGTAAATCTGCTCCCATTCAGGCATCCAGGGATACAAGCTGCTCTGATTAACAGGATCTTGCCCTGGGCCCAATGGAGAATCTGCCATGCCAGTCTGTTCAGCTGGCGTGAACGTACTGTTGTCCACCCTTACCAAGACATTGCAGCCTCTGGAGGAAGCATTTCAGAAATGCCAGAAATACAGCCATCAACTCGAGACAGTTAATGTGACAGTCAAGCTGATGACCCTCCCATTCCCCTTGAGCTGGACGACCACTTAAGACTGCTAGGAGGTGTCTGTCATTAGCAACCTGCGATGGCAAGATGCACCTAGAGTGGGACCCAAAATGAGGAACCGGGGTCTGAACCACATAGAAAGGGTACATAGCATGCAGTGCGTAACCCTTATCAGCCTATGGGATTGGCCCTTGGATGAAATCCCCTGGCTTTGAGCCACAACTGAAATGGTCTTATGTGCAAAAAGGCCCAAAGGGATCACCGAGGACGCAGTTGCCATGAGACCAAGTAGTCGTTGATACAGACGAATAGTGCAACCTTGGCCTAGCCTGACTTTACTCAGGGTGTTCTGAATGGACTCAATTAGAGCAGGAGACAATTGTGCCCGCATTGTGATTGAATTCCATATGATCCCCAGATAGGTAGTTTTCTGAGTGGGAGAGAGGACGCTTTTCTTGACGTTGAGCCTCAACCCCAGAGAAACCAGATGAGCTAAGTCGATATCCCTGTAAGTAATGCCTGTTCTTGTGACTGTGCTAGTATCAGCCAGTCGTCTATGTCATTCAGAATGCGGATGCCCCGGAGTCGCAAAGGAGCCAGTGCTGCATCCATGCATTCCATGAATGTGCGGGGTGAAAAGGCTAGACTGAATGGAAGAACTCGATATTGGAAATTTCGCCCCCGAAAGCGAACCTCAGAAACTTCCTGTGTTGGGGCAGACTTTCTATATGAAAGCACGCGTCCATGAGATCGATCGTGACCAACCAATCGCGATGTTGGATTTGAGACACGACCGTCTTGACGGTTAGCATCTTGAACTTGAATGCCCTCGGAGCGATTCAAGCCTCGAAGGTCAAAGATCGGACGCAACCCCCATCCTTCTTGGGAACCAGGAAGTATCTGGAAGGGGAACATGTTCTATGGCCCCTTTAACCAAGAGATTTTGCATTTCTTTCCACAGTAGACATGCTTGCTCCAGTTTCACAGTAGTGGGAACCACGGCATTGAAATGCGTAGGATTGAGGACAAATTAAATTCTGTAGCCTTTTTCTACTGTTCTTAGGACCCACATAGAACCACCTGGCAGTAGTTTCCACGCTGCCAGGTTCGCTGAGATGGGTATCGTTTCTGACACTTCCTTTTGAGGGGATGTCACTATGGCAGGAAGCAACGGAACACCCAACATTTCGCTGGAAACCGTAAACTCCCGAAACACCAGAGGTGACTGGAATGGAGCGGTTTCATGGGGGTATCGGGAGGGTACAGGTGGATGTTTCACGTGACCGTCCCAAGGGGGGGCTACCCCAACAAAGCTGGGTGCAAACCTGTTAAGGTTTTTTTTTTTCTAGAAATAACTGCCCTGAGTTCTTGCTTTGGGGGCTGCTGAGGGCAACAAACCGGCCCCCAGTCTTTACGAGGGGGAGCACGATTCACCACGTTTTCTTTTTGAGCCTACCGTCTAGAAGGACCAGGGCGGGGCTGGGTGGCCGACGGCCCCTCCCCCTGAGTGTTGCGAGGAAGGAATTGCCCGAATGGCTTCCTCGTGACTTTTTTCCTCCTGGAACCTGGTGATAACTATATTTATAGCGTCACCAAATAAGCCAGAAGGCGAAACTGGGGCATCGAGAAGGAAAGTTTTGTTTTTGTCTCTGATGCCCGATAGGTTAAGCCAGTGGTTCCCAAACTTTTAACAGGCATGTACCCCCTGAGACATTATAGATCTTCCGGAGTACCCCCAACACCACCAATTGTTAACAACAAGGTTTTTTTTATTTAATAATATTTATTTTTATCAATTTTGTCGAGAATAGTGAATAGAATCATAAAAATATGATACAAATCTCATCAAAAGTCAACATATGATACAAATGTGCTGAATATAATGATTTTAAACAGATATGCACCCAATCTCCACTCTCAAATATTTTGTTAATAGAAAAAGTGCGAACATGTCAGATCAGAACGGCAATAAAATGTTTACCCGGCAAAGCTTTAAAGCACGAGCAAATAATGAACTTTTGTGATTGCGAATAATTGCAGTGTCATGTGAGTGTAACTCTACCGCTGCATTAACATGTGAAGTGAACGTAGGCTACGTCGAGTTTTATAGTATTGGGACTGAGGACCCAGAACTGTAGCTGATAGAATGTGCGCTGTAGCACGATACTACCATATTTTAGTTTCCATTCTTATTGTGTTTCCACAACAATGTTAGTGAGTAACTCTACTGAAATTGCCACCATAACAGTGGAGTGTGATGTGTTAGATGTAGGGCTACCACATTTTTAAATTACTATTAGTAGAAGTTAATATAATAAAATACGTAGACCTACGCCAAAAAACTAGTTGAGGATAAATTCTTTAAAATTGGGCAATTCCAGCGTTATGGACGTGACATTTGCAGTCAAAACTTGAAATATAAATTCTCAGAAAATGCATTTAATACTGAAACGTCTGTTTATATATCCATACTCCCTTAATAAAGCTCCAGACATTAGAAAAATATCAGTCTACACATGCTTTTTATATTTAGGCTAATATGAGGGAAATACACATGTGACGTGACACAAAAAATCTTTAACTTTTAGACCTGTGGCAAAATATGTTTTAGTAATTCTATGAACTACACAGCGCAAAACAAAAGTAATACTACCCACCGGATGAGGGTCGGCCTCCACAGAACTTAAAATATAATTTTTATTTAATTTTTTGTTTTCGCATTTATGAGGGAAATAACAATGTTACGGACGTGACAGTTCTCCGTTACGGACATGACCGCTCTGAAAGTGACTTTAAAACTTTCTTTAAAGTGAATTTCGTTTTTTATTAATTGTATCTTAATTTTAATCAATGTTTCATCAACCAATTGCCTAGATTTAATAAATAAGAAGTAAATATAGGCCTAGTAGAAAATAGATCATCATGACACGGAGGCGCCGGCTCGTGAACTGGACTCTCGTCTAATAAATGAACCGAAACACAGCGTATAAGGTACTTGCCTCACAGGCCAGAGAAATATATAGAAAACTTGGAATGTCTACTTTTTAACAGAACAATTCAAAACGAAAGAAATCAGAATCTCTGCTTATGTAATCCGTATGAAATGTGCATTTCTCTCTGGCGCGTTCACTACTGAAGATCGCGAGTCGACATCGCCAACTTCATCTTTGCAGCCGACACTGACAAACACTTGTTTATTAATAAACAATTAAAATGTCTCCTTGCTATATTTGACATATTCATAATCATTACTTTTGCCGGTTCTTTGTGGCAGCTTTTAGATACTTTATTGGCAGCGCCACCCTTGCGTGTTACATGAACGCGTCACCACTGCATCAGCACCGAAAACATGATTTTTTTTCAAATCAAAAATCGTGATACGAACCGAATTGTAGGTTTGGTCTATCGTTACAGCCCTAGTAAGATGAGAAAGCAGGAGTTTAGTCGTTTGGTTGTAAAAAAAAACAATGGCTATCTGAACATTTTTGCCAAGCGCAACCCAGTACAGAAA
Organism: Xyrauchen texanus; assembly: GCF_025860055.1. Taxonomy (NCBI): domain Eukaryota; kingdom Metazoa; phylum Chordata; class Actinopteri; order Cypriniformes; family Catostomidae; genus Xyrauchen; species Xyrauchen texanus. The sequence goes on from NC_068277.1 coordinate 44,733,384, forward strand.
TAATCAATAAATTATCGGGGAGGGTCATGCCTTTTTTCACAATCATTTTGGAGGGTTATAGAAAAAATTATTGCTGGCGAAGGGAGGGTCAAGTCTTTTTTGACTATACAGATCTCAAAACTCCTCCAGTAGCCCCTTAAATAAAACGAACAGTCCCTTAGATATTTTTTCGCGTACCCCCTGAAATCAGTCCACGTACCCCTGGGGGTACGCGTACCCCAGTTTGACAACCGTGGGGTTAAGCCATAAGTGTCTCTCCGTGCTGACTAAAGCAGACATTGACCAATGGCGCGGGCTGTCTGCTTGGTCTTGCAGAGAGACAGATTCGTGGCTCGACGAAGCTCAGAGAAAGCCTCTTCGTCGACTGTGGTGCCCGCGCTCATGTCCTTCAACAGATTAGTCTAGGACGCCTATAAAACTGCCATAGTGTGCAGGGCAGCACCAGCCTGACCTGCTGCCTGATAAGCCTTCCCCACAAGCATGGAGGTGGTTCTGCACAGCTTTGTTGGGAGAGTGGGCCTCTTTAGCGATGATACCGAGCCAGGCGAGAGATAACCCACAAGTGTCTGTTCTACCAGCGGTACAGAGGTTCAGCGTCCCCTTCGTGAACCGAAGAGGCGCCGAGGCGCACTTTAGGCATACGAGAAGGACCAGCTGGATCTGGGGAGAGAGCGAGCGATAGGGACGGACCCATCTCTCGCTCCTCAGCCAGATCTGGCTCTTGGAAGTAAGCGAGACGAGCGTGAAGTATTTTGACTGTAAACAGATTGCAATGCCTACACCCACCCTGCCTCAACGCAAGAGCAGCATGCTCTTCCCCCAAACACACAAAGCAAAACTGGTGTGTGTCCGCTTCAGCCATAGAGCGTAAACATGAGAACACACCGCTTGCTTTGTTTATCAGTCATTCTTGTTCTTCTTTTTTTTTTTTTTAAAGAAAAGAGAAAGAGAAAGGTTTCTGTGCACTACCTAACAATTCTAACTCCTAACAGAGGAAAGTAGAACATTTCAAACAGGCTCATGAAGCACACACACACAGAGTGATCTGAAGACAAAAGATCTGACGATGCACCTGTGACGCATCTATTTATAGCATGCTACAGGTGCATCCAGTGATGTCACCGGCAGAGGCTATAAATTCCGGTAAATTTTCAGTGACGTTTTGCACACATATTCACGGCTGGTCACACCTAAAGTTGTTCCCAAAGTGCTAATTCAGCGCAGCATCATAAGTGTAGCTTTTTGAAAGGGAACTATCCATTTAGGACTAAATAAATCAGAAATACACTTCAAAGTGTACATGGAATTTAAATTGCATGCAATCTATTTGTTTAATCCTGTTGTGACTATTTAAAAAAAAGATGACATCCTAACTCAAACAGACCAGTAGCCTAAAGGTGAAAAGTTGGGCAGTGTGCATATTAACATAAAATTCAAACTGTCTTGGAACTCCAGATAGTACATGTAGCCCACTCAACATTTTCATCTTTATTTTTGCTTCATTGCTTTTGTTTTAAATGTATCTTGTGTTTATATAGTAATTTTTTAATGTAATGTTTAAATTTACATATCTTGTAAATTAATCAGTATTTCTCTTTTCTAGAAACATCTAACTGGTAAAATGTTCATATTTAGATGGTTGATTGCATGTAATGGGCCATTCAAAAAGTGAGTGATTGTACAATTGTTTTGAGTATGAGAGATGTTCAAGAGCAGCATCCGAAAAAAGAGTCAAAAGATTTGGAAATTCTAATATAGCTCAACTACATATTACTCAAGAATAGTGCTAACAAGTGTTTTCTCCCTCTAGTAATTTTATTTTACGAGTTACTTTAGTGTTTCGAATGTATTAGCTTAATAATTTTAAGAAAATAAATTTTGAGGGACTATGAGTTTATCTAGACACATACAACTGTTTTACAGAGCATTCATTGTTCCCAAACAACATTTGGCATTGTATTGAAGATCTCACTCTTATCAAAGACTCGGATTAAGGATGACGATTCGCTATGCCCGGGAAAAGTTTTGGGTTGGCCGATGGATTGCTCGAAGGAACACAAGTGGAGTTTGCTGTCCCTTTTTCTCAATATTGCTATCTCATCATCACCACTGAGACTCTGCATTGTTCTCTTAGTTCGCTGGAGTTGCGTGAGTGAATCTGTTCTTAAGTTTGAGTCATCTTTCTGCATTACACAACACTTGCCTAAAACGGAGATAAACACCCCTGCTAGATCGTAAGTTGCTCTTAAACTGCCTTACCAAGGAGTATTTCCTATTACTTATGGGCCCCAATGGTATAAAGTGCATAAGTGCTTGATTTAATCCACAAAAACTCTACATCTTTTGAACAGTTGAATCGTTTGAACATGTGATTGGTTTGAACAATTATTCATTGAGTCATTTGAACATATAGTCATTTAAAGATTTTCTATCGAATGTAATTGTGATTTGATTAATTGATTCATTGTATTTGATTAATTTAATTAAAATTGTATATAGTGGTTCATTTGAGTCATTGTTTGCTTTGTAGGGCCTATCCCAATACCCACAATTGCGGTCTTGGCCACTTCTGTGTGCGTGCATGTGACAGGAAATAAGTGTTCAAGACTATCCAGTTTCTAAAACATGCCAAAGCTCAGTGTACTTAACCCATACTAAATCCACACTAGTGTGAATACCGCCAGGGCTGGACTGGGAAGAGAAATCGGCCTGGGATTTTACATGGCAACTGGCTCAACTGTTAAGGGGGGTGGGTGGGGGGGGGTCCTTTCTGCATATCGCTGCACAGTTCTGTGGTCCGTTCTGCATACCGCAGTGGCTCATAGCTGCTTATCACGGCTCTGATTGTCTCAAAAGTGCCAGTGTGGCTTACAATATGCGGTCTAGTGAATGTTGTCTTAAAATAAAAAATGTATCAACTACTACCTGTCACATTTCCCCGTTGTCTGCTCTATGTTTCTCCCCTGTCACCTGTCCCGAACTACACTTCCCATAATACCCTGCCCTCATTACTGCCAGTGTCATTGTTTCCACCTGTGTTTAATTTACTCATCATCCCTGTGTATTTAAGCCCTGTTGTTTGTTCTTTCATTGTCGGTTGTTGAATGTTATGGTTGTTCTCTATGTTTCTCCTGCCCGTGCGCTCAGTGAATGTTTTTCATGTTTATGTTATACAACAGTGAATGACAGGTATTTGCTCCCTTAAAATAATAGTTAACAAAAAAATTATAATTATCTCATCATATAATCACTCTTGAGCTGTCTCCAACTAAAATGACATACTTTCTTCTGTTAAACACAAACATATATATGTTGGAGATAATACATGAATATATCCATACAATGGGGTTGAACACTTTCAAGCTCTAAAAAGTATATAAAGGCATTATAAAGGTTTGAGTGGCCCAACAACACTGATTAACCAATGGCATGAGTTTGGGGCTGTTTTTGCATAATAGGGAAATTTAGCATTATGTAAAACTTTTTGAAAAATATTTCTTATGCATAAATGTAATACCGAATAGATATAGGCATTAGAAGCCTCAAATGCAGTTATTTACTACAGATTATTTTCAAAGATTATTGTTAAAATAGTTAAAATGGGCTTTTGTGACCCATTCACAATATATATTTTGATACTAATCCAATACTAATCCAAGGACGTTTATTCACAAAATAATAAATTATAACTTGTCCTCATTCTATACATTCAAAATGGTGTTTGGCATACTGTCTTTAGTGTTTTATACAGAACATACATTTCCGCATTAACTTTCACAGGCTTTTGGGTTTAAAGGAACGTTTTTAGCCACTGGACTTAGCAACTACAATATCTCAATGAAGATGAAACACAAAATATATATTTCCTTTTTTTTTTTAATTGCAGTCGTCACACCCACAACATTTGCTGGCATTTGTCCCAGAATGCCAATTAGTATTTTATCCTTTTTGTATTTTTGTGAGATAGCTCTTGCAAAGGTTATTAACTGAATAAGGGCACTAGGTGCAAATTTGATATCAGGTTGACTGCTGTTTTCCTGAAATGCATTTTTTTTTTTTTTACCATAAATGCTGTTAAAAGTAAAAGAAAAAAAACAACAACAACAAAAAAAAAAAACAACAGCACTTAAAAAAATCCCAGTTTCTAAAAAGCTCTAAAGTGACTTCAAATGTCACACTGCATGCCTTGTTTCCCAGTTTCCTTAGTTCCAGCAAATGTAAGGCTTTTACTGAGAGTTAAATACAATTATATTGGGTTAAGGGATCGGTCAGCTAAAAAAAATAAAAAATAATAATTCTGTTAGGATTTAGGCTATTCACACTTATGTTGTTCGAAACCCACAATACTTTTGTTATTCTTTGAAGCAGAGATGTTATGCAGAATGTTAGCCTTGGTCACATTCACTTTCATCCCATATGTTTTACATACAATAAAAGTGAATGGTGACTGAAGGTAACATTTTGCCTAACATCTTGTGTGTTCCATGCAAGAAAGTCATACAGTTTTGGAACAACATAAGGATGAGTAAATGATGACAATTTTATTTTTGGGGTAAAATATCCTCATTTATCATTTAATATTATTCAGTTATATGATGTCTGTCTTTGAATTCCTCAGAAGTGCTCAAAGAAAATGAAAGAATGGAGGAATGCAGCACGATACGTGTCATTTGTGAAGATCGCTTTAAACTATATAATATACATTTGGGGAGGGGTGCATTTGAAATATTTGCCCAAGAGTGATGACAACCTGCCTTTGAATCTGTAGCTGTTACAGGCAATAGCTCACAGTTGATAATTACAGAGCCTTGTATTTTTTCCTCACACCAGAGGAACCAACCTATTATCCATGATTATACAGCAATTGCATAGAGACAAAGAAAAGAGTGAATAAGAGGTGACTTAAAAATAGAGCTGCATGTTTAAGATTGTTTCAAGTGAACAATCACTTCATTTATGCTACAGCAAATCCAATTATATTGTGATCTATTATTGTGTTCATATTTTTGCTTCACATGAAGCCACACCGACATCACAGGATAGAGATATGCCACAGCTTTATCACACTAATTAGGTGCAATAGAGAGAAACCATCTGTACACTCCACAGACCCATCACAGAACTGAGCCTGTCTAGTCTGGTCACCATTCTCAAGCTAAGGAGACCTCATTGGCAGTCTTTTTTGTTGAAATAAAGGAGTAGTTCACCCAAAAACCTTAGTCACCATTCACTATCACAGCGTCTTTAGTCCATATAATGAAAGTGAATGGTGACTGAGTCTACCATTCTTCCTAACATATTGTGTTCCATTGTATAAAGAAAGTCATGTTGATTTGGAACATCATAAAGGTGAGTTAATGATAAAATAATGTATTTTATGGGTGAACTGTACTCTCTCTCCAAACTAAGAGTACTGTGGTTACAGGTGGTGACAGACTGCAACATATGGTACCAAGGAACACAAACAACTGTGCACACAGCAAACCTGACGGAGGAACGGATATAACGATATGCACAGAACATTATCTAAAATTTGGTTAACAGGTGCACTTGTCGAACAAGATGCACACGCAATTTTTTTTGTTGTTTGATTGTGATTATTAATGTAATTCTGGCCATGGGGTACTATAATGGTGTAAGCATGTGTGAGAGTGGATTTAGAGCAAAGGACAGTGCAGAGTCCATAAAGGGGCCTTGAAGCTGTTTAAAGTCATTCATAGAGACATTTTCTCATGCCAATCAATGAGAAGTGTTGTTGAGATATGAGATAGGGCCTTGCTGAGGAAAAATAGAATTTTCCTATGTTGATGTTACCAATATTGAGGTGCTATTTTTATCGATCGATTGCTATTGACTGCCTGAAATGCAGTTACTGAATATGCTATGAATATGGTATTTATCTTCTATGCATGCAACTTATAGCTATAACATAATCATATTAAATGTTTTCACCATATCATTACCAGTATCTGCTATAAGTACATTTACTGTAGATTAAATACATAAATGCAATTATTTAAGGTAAACAGAAAAGAAAAATCGCGTAATAGGCAGCTGTTAAAATGGAAAATATTTTTGAACAAACAATTGTGAATAAAAAGCTATGGTAAATGCATGATGTACTGCATAAAGAGCGCATAGTTGGATAATTCTTTCCTCTGTGCATAGAATCATTTTATCATTCTATCATTTTTAGACTTTTTAGTTTCCTCTCTTGTTTGTACATGAACAACCACACAGATCGCTTGGCTCACACTTGATCTAATGGATCATTAGTGGAATTGATAACAAGTCATTGTGGACAGCTGCTTTTTCCTTGTTGCCATCTGTGTCTGCTACAGATAGAGAACCGATTGCTGAGCTGGCAGATTGAAGCATTTTTACCCTTCAGGCACTTTAACCCTGATTAACACTATTATATCAGAGTGTCATTAAACAGAACTGTTAAGAAGGAATACACAGCACATGGAGATTGTTGAGAGAACTTTAAACAGATTCTGTTTTATCACAGGTTCTAAGATGTATTCTATGTTTGTCAGTTAGATGTATGGAAACGTGATAAACTTGCATTGATAACTTAAGTGTTAGATGAAAATAAAGCAATTGGTAATTATATTTTTGATTTACCTGATGGCGCAGTTCACATCAGTCAGCAATTGTTGTACAATGTTTGTAAGGTATCTGTCTTCTTACAAAAATATTTTATTTAAAAAAAGGGCCTCACATTCCATTGCCTCTCTGATGTCACACCATTTGATGCATTCACTGTAAAATAATATAAACTGTAATGCTCAAAATAATTAATTGTTTTGATTAGGGAAAAATTAAAACATACAAATAAATTGAAATTAATTAACCTTGATGAGTACTTAGAACTTTCTTTTTTTTTTTTCTGTTTCTGTTTTTGAGTTCACAAAATGTATAGTGTTTCCAGTTAGCAAGCATTCAGCAAGTGAGCATTCACTGTACTGGCTAATTCAAGCTAGTACTAGGTTTCCTCTACTTGAAGTATTAAAGATGAGATTTGGTCATTCTAAATTCAGATAAAGAGTTACATTTAAAGTTAAGTGCCATCAAAATGTATAGCATACTCAGTATTTCAAGTTAAGAGTAATTAATATGCATGTGTAGTACAAAATTCAAACCTGAAAGTTCTATTCATTTTATTTTTAAGTAAATAATTATGTAACTTATGGCCTAATTTCTTTTTAGTTCTGCCAACAGATCAAGGTTTACAGTGTTATTAAAGATGCACTCAGTAATTGAATCAATAAAGTTTTACACAAAGAAATGAATAGCACTTTTGACAAACATTTTGAAAATTATGTACTTTTGAAGGAGACCTAGTTAACGCTTTAGATTACAGGCCACAATTTACAGAGTAAGTACACCGAATTTACAGCGACATTTTTGTAATAATAGTGTACCTATAAATTACTTACATGTAGGAACAATATACAAAGTTTGGGGAATAAAGGGTATGTGTGACAATAAAGTGATTTGATTTGATTTGATTGATTAACAAGCACCACTTTAAATTACATCCCGCAGATGTTGTACTTACTCTGTAACTACATGAAACAAGGGGGTAACAAGCACCACTTTAATTTACAGCCAGCAGATGTTGTACTTACTCTGTAACTACGTGAAACAAGGGGGTATATTTGCCAGTATTTAAATAAATAAATTAATTTAGATTTACTTGCCTTGAAACATGGAAGACCAAACTAAGTCAGGTGCACTTTGCTAGCAAAACAACATATCAATTATAGGCTACTGTAAATATGCAGTAAGATACAAGTGTTGTGTTGTATCATGTTATATTTTTATTTTATTTCCTGAGAATAGCTGGAAGCCAGTGATTTATAGTTTACAAAGTTATAACTATGGATATTTTTCTTACAAAAGCACATCACTTTGCTTCAGAAGGCCTTTATTAACCACCTGGAGCCTTAAGGATTCGTTTTTTGATGGATGGATATGCTTTTTTGGGCTTCAAAATCTAAGGTACCATTCACTCCCATTATAAAGCTTGGAAGAGCCAGGATATTTTTTAATATAAATCCAATTGTGTTTGGCTGAAAGAAGAAAGTCATATACACCTAGTATGGCTTCAGGGTGAGTAAATTATGGGATCGTTTTCATTTTGGGGTAAACTAACCCTCTAAGCAGATGCAGTGAAAAAGCAGCAGTTTGGGTATAATATGTAAATGCAAAATTCAGAGAAAATGTTACTCAAAAGCAAACAAATGCAAGATGCTTTTAAAAAAAAGAATTCAAAAATGTAATTAAAAAAACATTTAAACATAAAAATAAACAGTAAAGACTATAAGACTATAAATAGACCTGGGGCAGGGAGATGGAAGTGTGTTTGAATAAATAAAATAGTCTGAATAACAGAGGCGCTTGCAGAGGGCAACCAGACTTTTAGCCTCATTGCCCCAGAAACAGGAACACGTCACCAGCCATACAAGGGTGCCTACAGAGAAGACGATACATTCAAACAGAAAAACAAAAGACAAAACTAAAACCGAACAACAAAATAGACTTGCATACAGGCTCATTTTACCACGGTTAGCGTCAAAAGAAAGCATGAAAAACGCAAATTAACTGGAATCCACAGGCGGTGGCTAGATAAAACACAAAGCATAAACCACTAAGCCCTGCTATGGCCTCAAGACACTAACACTTAATTAAAAACACCCATAAAACATACCCGGGAGTAAGCAGGCAGTAGTTAACGTGCAGTGAAGCACAGGGACGTCTCCTAATCCCCCTCTCATTAGACATAAACAACAAAGCCGGACATACCGGGAACCAGAAATGTTGGGACCCAGACTGTGATGCATTCCCAGTTGACGTATCTGCCTTAAATAGGTGGGCAGTGATGGCTGATAGGCTGTCAGCAATGTCATAATGACATTACGCAAGTCATTAATACAGGGAGGGTTTAACCTGCCCTGCCTCATTTCAGAGGTTATGTAGAGATGTACAAAAAAAAAAAAAATAAATAAATAAATAAATATATATATATATATATATATATATATATATATATATATATACGAAAATAATGAATATTACAAAAGTCATACAAGCCTCAGCTGTACCCTATCCAGATCTACTGTTAGAAATAGTCACAGACACACAATCACACTTCCTTCAGCAATACACTACAGATAGAAGAAATGAGATGTGAGTTGGCTTCCCATCCTTTTTTAATTATTATTATTTGTTTTCATAATTTATTTTACAGAAACCCACTTTTTTCATGTTATTGTTGATAGTATGATTAATCGTGCATCTATTATAACTCAAAGTTAGGAATATGACCAACAGAGTTTAATCGAAAAACTCTGTTTGGTAGGCCTTAAAAATCACATAGGTGTCCACAGACCGTGTGTAATTAAAAAATTCGGCCAAACGTCAAACATAAACACATGAACATAAAACATACATGCATACGCATAACACTAAAGTTATTAAGTTATTGGACAATATAGAAAAGATACATTTGCATTGAAGACTTTGCTTTCAAGGTCCATGCCCCCCAGCTCCCAGCTTTTAGAGCATTTAGCCCTGTTGGGTTATGAGAGATCACCATGCATGGATTATGCAACTTGATTTTACACTCCCAGTAGGAAGTTTTTCACAGCAGTGCTGATGAAAAAAACAAATGCACGTCAAAGATGAAGGGTAGATTTAATGCAGGAGAGAATCAGAAAGGTGGAAATAAGGTCCATTCTGCACACACAGCATAAAATTATTATTACATGCCTTGGGAATGAAAACCAGTTGTTACAAAACAGGGCAATGTACAGAAAAACACATTAAAATCTAAAAAAATTTAATCAACATGCAAAATGTACTTTTATGCATTTTATTTAATTGCTTCTATTCATAAAACTCATTGTAGCTTGTAACTTTTACTGTACCTTGCAACATTGTAGATTGTACTTGAAATCATAATCAAATTAAATACTTTCCCCCTAAAAGAAGCTAACTAAATGGTAATAATATGGTTATTAAGGTTTCACAATGTCAATAATAGTCATAATAATAAAATAAGCTATTAAGGTTAAAAAAAACAACTATTAAGGTTCATTTTGAAACTAATGTTCTGAGTTGAGTTCCTCAGGTATGAATGTTGTGAAGCTGATAAAACCATTTAGTGCATGTTTTATTCAGACAGTCATGTAAATAATGAATTAGCTGTTTCTGAAGCACCACTCAACTCTGATTTCTGTTTATTTATTGATGGTGACAACCATTACACATTAAACAAGATTCAAAGATAAAAGTTTAAAGATGAGCTGGAGTGGCTCTGTTTAGAGGAGAAAAGATAATTAGTTCAAGAGACTTTAATGAGTCAGTTAGCAAATGTGGTTTTACCTACTTATTAAAGGCATTGATTACTTGCAAATAATTTGTAGCATATGTTATCTTCAACATGACAAGACCAATTCTTGCTCACTGCTCACATATAAGAGAGAAATATAAAACATATATTCCAGAGATGTGTAAAATTAATTATTGGATACAATGTGTTTTAGACAGTGCTATAACATTTTATATTTGCATGTCACCCTTTGCGACAGTACTCATTAAATCACGTGCTTGGTGGTGGAAAAGACACAGAGCTCATTAAAAGGAGAGAAGCTAGACACGTTCAATGTCATACAATCACTTCTGCAGAGAATAGAAAGAGTCAATGCTGTATATCACATATATGTTATATATTTCTGCAAATGGACACAAGATTGCATGGTTCCAGAAGAAAGCCAAACACAATTGGAATTATATTTAAACCATTGAAATGCTGCATCTGCCATTAGAATTTCAGGCTATATTCCCACTGTCTTCCAATATATCTCTATGTAGACACAGCATGTTAGGCCCAAATCCACAGTCATAGGAGGTATAGACATGGGTTTTTTGGACAGATTTGGACCCATTTGTTAGGGAAGCGTAGGGGATTATCCAGATCAGGGCACATTTGTTGGGGATCTCTGGGCTGCTCTTAGACTCCCTGCAGGTTGTAGGCAAAATGTCACATAATATCTGGCATTGTGGTGATTTGAGAATTTGGACTGTCTTGGATGTGCTCCACTGAAGAGACTGGCTTGCTGGCTTGATAGACACTCACCAAATCAACAATAATGTTTTCTTCAGTAGAAACTGGGAGGCACTGGACTGATCCTTATGCAGTTCTGATCAAACACATAATTGTACATTTCATTTTAATTGTACAGTTATATGTACAAATTGATTGAATTATTGAAACGATAATTTTTAACACAGAATTACTCAGCTAACACTGTGCAGAGAAAAACATATTTGGAAGTCACCAACTGTCATATCATCTGAAGTTTGTATTTTAACAGTGTTTTAGAAGACACACACACACACACACACACACACACACACACACACACACACACACACACACACACACACAATGTCCAATTGCATTTAATAGCTCCACATTCATTAGTTCCACCATGCATGCAGACACAATTTCCCTACACAATACCATTCCACATACAAACAAAAAGCAACGTATATTCTTCTCTGCATGTGTATGAGTGTTAATCATTAACTGTGTGCCCTTATAGCCAGCTTTTAAACAATCTCTGCCATGGTGAAGAACATTATTGTACTATTATCTGTCAAAGGGAAATTGCTATCAGCCCTGTGCACCCTACCTTCTCCTTGCCTTGCCTAATGGGACCACAGAGTGATTTTGCTCCCTCCAAGACAGTGCCTTTGATTGAGTGATAGCAGCAGAGCATTTTCTCCAAACACAGTCTGTTTTCATTATACTGCTAATCTAAAATCAATCAAGCAAAAAAGATTTACTGGACGAAGAGGCTTTTCCTCTTTCTTTACATCACCCCTCACCCCCCAACTCCTTCACATTCGACCACTTCATAGAATATATTTGCCATCCTAATTTCCGTCATTTCAATGGCTACAATTTTCAAAGTGATTCGTGTAATTTTTAGATTAGATGCAATTCTGTTTGGTGATACTTGTGGCAGAGTAATGACACACTTAACTGTTAAGTCTACATGTAAATTCAAGTGTAGATCACATTTGAATGCTGCTTAATATGTGTGTTTCCAAGTCACTGAAATGTATGACCTCTAACTGCCGCACTCTCTCTTTTACCCATCAGTGTTGGTGATTGATACCTGCCAAAAAGCATTCATTAGCTTGCTGCTGCTCTGCTTATGGGCTGCTGGAGAAATGCCCAGACCTGCTCAGAATCAAAACATTCTTTTGAGAAGCTTATCTGTGTAAAATGAATTGCAAATAAATCTGACATCCTCTGTTCTATCCATGTCCTCTGACATGAAAAACACTTCAGTTCTGTGGCAGTGATAGAATATTTACCTTAAAGCAGGCAAAGAGATTTGGTGGATTTTTTGGATATTGGTTTACGCTGGGAGTTTCTTACCATCATTTCATTTTAAACTGGTATGACTATCTTCTTTCCATGGATCGCAAAATGAGATGTTACACTTTGTGCCAGGAACAGACTGATATGTTGGTGAATTTAGATATGTTCAAGCTTGGGGCATCATCATTGAAGTCAAACCTGCAATAACACATTTCGACAAGACATATTTGAATATATGTGGATGCAAATGAGAGCTGCAGTGGAGGGGAAACTTTAGCAAATTGCCTAATAATGTCAGTCTCGTCCTTACATTAAACTACTATATTGTATGACTTAAGAAGACTTGAAATATAGTGCATGGTGCATAGGACCCCATAAGTAAATAATCAACCTTACAATTATCTAATATTGAACAGTGTCATTTACAGCAATGGTCAGGGGACACAGAGGTATTGTAAGGGGGGCATGGAAGTCTGCCCGGTTCTCAAATCACATTCACTTTCCCACATTTAAATGTGCCATGGTGGCGAAAGAACAAGTGTGCAAGATTTATTTTCTTCTGTCTATTTTTCCCAATGAGGTGTCATAGTTTTCTTTGATTGGAAAACCCATATATTTCAGAAATCTAGCGATATGTCCTTAATCTCAATCATTTTAGCAAAATATTATATTCACAATGCTATTCACTCAAAAAAGCCTTTATATGTGCAAGGGATTGTGGGTGATTGAAGGCCACAAAGGATGTACTTGATGCATCACCAAAATATAGCAAACAAAGTCTGTGAAACGAGGCTGCCCTCCTCACAATTGAGACGGCCTTCGACGGTGCTTGATGTGGCAGCCAAGATATCCAGCATAAAGATGCAGCTGCCTTCCGATTGAGAATCCCAAAAAAAACATGCCAAATTTGATTCAACAATATCAGAGATCTTCTATACTGAGATAACAACCTCTGCATTTTTACCATAGGCGAGAGCACGACGGTTACTTGCGTGTTACGGCAATAAGATAGTTCGCAGATACCATACAAAGGAATAAGGAGAGCCGTAAACTGACACCTAACTGTCGCAAAATCATCCGTGACTTCACTTATAACACAAAAATTGTATCATTGTAAACTCCACACACCCAAAAGGATTGATTAATGTAAAACATGTAGCAGATTGGCAGACAGGCTGTCAATTCAATAAGTGATGAACTGTTTCCTCACAAAAGCAGTTTATTCAGCACACTGAAACATCTCCTCCACAGATATCCATTAAAAAAGGACAGCCTCTTGGTTCCTCGCCAGTGTACCACCCATAGAATTTCACAGTGTTATGCTATTCTATGCTAACCTTGTAGCTTTGCTTTCAGACATGTTCTGACAGTACTCTCATCCCTCAAACTTGTGTTTCACAGACACAATTTTTATTTATTGGTTTGGATCGAGGAGGGTGAGTAACTGATTACAAATTGTATTTTATAGTGAGCTTTTAAATGAACTTTGCTCCCGCAAGCACTATCACTTTTGTATTTATTCTATTTTTGGATGTTCTATAAGTAAATAAACCTAGTTAAACATTTTAAAAAAAATGTAACTAACAATTTTTTTTTTATGTAACCCAGAATGTAAGCAAAAAAATAGGAAAATAATGTATGCCTTGTGACAAAATGTAAAAATTGTGAATATAAAAGATTATATTCAAATTATTTATCAAAATTTAGATTACTTATTAGAGTGTAAATTTAGGATATTTTATACATTGTCAGTCTTAGCTGATGTACTTAACCAATATCTTTGTTTTAATTTGTTATTTTGTTGTGGTATTTGGCGAAGTGATATGGAACCATTATGCGGTCAAGACCTGGAACTACTTCCCTGCCAACATGTCCAAGTGGGCCCCTCATGGGATTTAAGTGGGTTATTTGGGCACCATCTGGGCATGGGGTTAGAGTGGGCACTTTGGTGGCTGAATGTGGGCCCCAGCTTAGTTCATGTTGTGGGCCCCAGTTAGGCTGCCCAATATTGTTTTTTTGAGAGTCCTGTTTGGGCCCCATATGAGCCATAGCCTATATATAATTACTTAATTGTTGTTCCCCTTCTGTCGCTCTCTCCACGTTGTGTCAGAGAAGCGACACTAGGGGTCTCTCTTGAGCGCCGATATTCACCTCTGGACTATGAAAAAAGGCCAATGAGAGTTGGCAACCAGTATTTGCATGTCCCGCCCCCGGACATACGGGTATTTAAGCGGCGCAAATACGGGAGTTCATTCAGAAAATTTCTTCGGAGCCGATGGTCGTGCATGCAGTCTGCTGCGAGTTACACACCAAGTTCCTGTTTAATCCTCTGACGCTCTGCATGCTGTTGGATCTGACGGCGCACAACAGCGGCTTTCTCATTCGTGCACGGCTGTGCATTCTTGCCCCTGGGCGCTTCGACAGCGCAGACAACTCGAAAGAGTTATTCTAAAAGATTAAAAGAGCAAAACACAGCGGCGTTGAACGTCCTTCTCAGGACGCGTCTTTTTAAAGCCGATTTTCCACCTCTGTGTAGTTTCTGGATGCGTTGATTCTCCCCACCCCTGACGGCCATAAAAACTGCCTTGCATTCCTGGGTTGCGATCACACGCAGGCAGCGTTTTTATGAATGGTCTATGTTTTCAGTACGAGAACATAGCCATGACAGCATTGCGGTCGTAGGCTTTTTCCTGTAGTGAGAAAAAGCCGCTTCAGCCGCCCCCCGCGCCTCGCCTCCTTCCTACGGGATTGAGGCAGGCGCCGCGGGCGATGAAAATGATCTGGGGACAGTGACGAGGTCCGTTTCGCCGGGTGAACCCCCTCGAAACCCCCCGCCTCCCCGGCACGCTTGCTTGTTTCCGTCCGAGCTCGGGATGAGCATTCTCTCCAATGGGTTATGTTTTCAGTGTGAGAACATAACCGCGGCAGCGTTGCGATCTCTGCTTTCTCTTGTAGTGAGAAAAAGCCGCTTCAGCCGCCCCCCGCGCTTCGCCTCCTTCCTACGGGATTGAGGCAGGCGCCGCGGGCGATGGAGAACGATCTGGGGAGAATTCGCCGGGTAAATCCCCTTGAAAACCTCCCGCCTCCCCGGCACGCTTGCCTGCTTCCCCCGAGCTCGGGATTAGTGCGGTCCGCTTAACAGCCTACCGTCCGGTCCCTCGAGCTCCCCGGCATTGGATGATGACATCACCGCTGCATCGGAGAGCGTAACAGCGGCGCTGAATGCGGATAACTCGCCTGGGCCACTACCTTCGGGTCTCCGCCCAGTCTGAGCCTGACGCAAGAAGGTCCGCTATGCTTCCCCGGGCTTAATTGGTTCCACGGGCATGTGCGCCGCTCACAGCCGCGTCCCCCCCCCCCCGGATTCCTTCCTGGATGTGCATGACGAGCTGAGCAAGCCCAGCTTCCTCGCTCCTCCGCTCTCGCTACCCTCGGTGGTAGAACGGTCCCAGACCGCGCCCCCCTGCACGCCATGGCCCCCTCCTGCAAGTCCACCGGGCCAGGGCACTTCAAATCTGCACTTGGGTGGTCCTGTTCTTCACATGCTGCAGGAACTGCACTCAAACAGGCGATGGCCACTCCGTGGTCCAGAAACGCAACGATGGACAGGCAGTACGGGGGGCAGACAAAGCACGCTTTCTCAAACGCCCCCGTCTCCCAGCTCCGTCCATTCGGCGACACCACTTGACGACTTCACCCAGCAGTCCTCAGTGGTGAAGAAACAGACGAAGGCTATTTTCAAGCAAAAAAAGCATCCTGCCCTGCCGCAAACCTGCCGTCAGGGGCCATGCCCTGTCTGCTCGCCGAGGGCGTCCTCCTGCGGCTTTCAAGAAAGAAAGAAAGTAGTGCTCTACCTCAACTAACAAGTGAGTGAGCTCCCCGCAGAAGTTGGACGCCCATCGTCTCACGGACCCCCTTGAGGACCCAGAAGGCTCCCAGGCGCTCCTGAGATGACAGACCCAGAGACCGAGACGTTAGCTCCGGAGCTGGTAAGACCACTCCGTTCCCCGGTGGAGGGCCTGGAGGAGAATTTTTTGTTAAATTCTTTACACTCTATAGAGCTATTTCCTTGTTGTCTCTGGGGTCACCTGGCCCGCAAATGCCGTTCTCACGGCACTCTGCTTTCAGGCCTCAACAGTCCCGGCTCCATGGATGCGGTGTCCCCACCTTCAGCGCCACGACTGTTCCCCAGCCGGCCGGTTCAGAACGAGTCCAGAGGACGCCAACATCAGACCTCCTCCTCAGTCAATAACCCGCCCCCTGCCGGATGCGCAGAGCAAGATAAGTGCTTTGAGTTTATTCTCAGCACCAGAGCCTCAGGACGCCACGTTGCATCCCGATGCCACGTTAACTGTTCCGCACCACTGCGAAGCCCCGCCGGGTATGTCCAAAAAACTCGTCCCCTTGGTGCCCCTAGCATGGAGTTTAGAGGCGTGGCTTTCACTGCCCAACCCGTCACGCTGGCTGCACCGGAACATTCGACTCGGTTACGCAATTCAGTTTGCCAGGTCTCCGCCCCCCCTTCGCGGGCGTACATTTTTCCGCAGTACATGGCCAACATGCCCATTCCCTGCGCGAAAAATCGCCTCCCTTCTATTAAAGGATGCGATAGAGCCTGTCCCTCCAACCGAAATGAAGAAGGGTTTCTACAGCCCTTACTTCGTTGTACCCAATAAAGGCGGCGGCTTACGACCGATCTTGGACCTGCGAGTTTTCAGTCGGACCTTGTCCAAACTCCCGTTCAAAATGCTCATCCAGAAACAAATTCTATCTGGCGTCCGGCATCTAGATTGGTTCGCAGCGTTAGACCTGAAGGACGCGTACTTCCACGTCTCAATTCGCCTAAGGAAGATTCAACCTCTTCCTAAGGTTCGCGTTCGACGGCCAGGCGTATCAGTACAAAGTCCTCCCCTTCGGCCTGTCTCTGTCCCCTCGTGTCTTCATGAAAGTCGCAGAGGCAGCTCTTGCCCCGCTCCGAGAAGCCGGCATACGCATACTCAATTACCTTGACGACTGGCTCATACTGGCCCACTCCCGAGAGTTACTATGCGCACACAGAGACCAGGTGCTCAGCTCTCCCCGGTCTCTTTTCTCGGTCTGGAGTTAGACTCAGTCCCAATGACAGCACGTCTCTCCAACGAGTGAGCTCAGTCAGTGCTGAAATGCCTCGCTTCCTTCAAGCCAGGCGCCGTGGTCCCGCTAAAACGTTTCCAACAGCTCCTGGGGCATATGGCATCCTCCGCGGCGGCCGCGCCGCTGGGGTTGATGCATATGAGACACTTCAGCACCGCTCCGGACTCGAGTCCCGAGACGAGCATGGCGCCACGGCACGCACAACGTAAAAGTTACCTCTGCCTTCCGCCAAACCTTCAAACCCTGGACAGACCTCTGCTTTCTAAGGGCAGGAGTACCCTTGCAGCAGGTGTCCCGACGCATTCTGGTCACAACCGACGCCTCTAAACTGGGCTGGGGGCCGTGTGCAATGGGCGCGCAGCCGCAGTCCAGTGGAACCGAGGCCCGCTGCGCTGACACATCAACTGCCTAGAGCTGCTGGCTGTTTTTCTGGCCCTGCAGAAGTTTCTTCCATTAATTTGGAACAAACACGTCCTAGTCAGGACAGACATCACCACGGTCGTAGCCTACATAAACCGTCAAGGCGGAGTACGCTCCCTCCACATGTCACAGCTCGCCCGTCGTCTCCTCCTTTGGAGTCAGCAGCAACTGGAGTCACTGCGCGCCACTCACATCCCCGGCAACCTCAATGTGATAGCGGACGTGCTGTCAAGACAAAGCTTGCCTGGCAGAGAGTGGAGGCTCCACCCCCAGTCGGCCCAGCTGATTTGGGACCGGTTCGACAAGGCTCAGTTAGACCTGTTTGCCTCCCAAGAAACCTCCCACTGCCCGCTGTGGTACGCCCGGACAGAGGCTCCCCTCGGGGCAGACGCGTTGGCACACAGCTGGCCGGCGGGGCTGCGCAAGTACGCATTTCCCCCAGTGAGCCTACTTGCACAGGTGCTATGCAAGGTCAGGGAGGACGAGGAGCAAGCTATTCTGGTAGCCCCTTACTGGCCCACCTGGACTTGGTTTTCGGACCTCACGCTCCTCACGACAGCCCCTCCCTGGCGAATTCCCCTGAGGAAGGACCTTCTTTCTCAGGGACGGGGAAGGCTCTGGTACCCGCACCCAGACCTCTGGAACCTCCACATCTGGCCCTTGGACGGGATGCGGAAGATCTAGCCGGCCTACCACCGACCGTCATAGATACAGTCAATCAAGCAAGAGCCCCCTCTACCAGGCATCTCTACACTCTAAAGTGGCGTCTGTTCGCGGACTGGTGTTCTTCCCGAGCTGAAGACCCGCAGAAGTGCGCAGTTAGGTCAGTGCTCGTGTTTCTTCAGGAGAGGCTGGAGAGGAGGCTGTCCCCCTCCACCCTCAAGGTGTATGTCGCCGCTATCGCGGCCCACCATGACACGGTAGACGGCAAGTCTCTTGGTAAGCACGACTTAATCGTCAGGTTCCTAAAAGGTGCCCGGAGGATACTCCCTCCCGGCCTAACCTGTTCCCCTCCTGGGATCTCTCGGTTGTCCTTACGGGACTCCAGAGACCTCCCCTTCGAGCCACTTGATTCAGTTGGACCCAGGGCCCTCTCTCTCAAGACTGCCCTGCTGATCGCGCTCGCTTCCATCAAGAGGGTCGGGGACCTGCATGCGTTCTCTGTTAGCGACGCTTGCCTGGAGTTCGGTCCGGCAGATACTTTCGTGATCCTAAGACCACGACCGGGCTATGTGCCCAAGGTTCCTACCATGCCCTTCTGGGATCAGGTGGTGAACCTGCAAGCGCTGCCCCGGGAGGAGGCAGACCCAGCCCTTTCACTGCTGTGTCCAGTACGTGCTTTACCTATTTATCTGTACCACACACAGAGCACCAGATGCTCTGAGCAGCTCTTCGTCTGCTTTGGGGGACAGCAGAAAGGGAACGCTGTCTCCAAGCAGAGACTCGCCCACTGGGTTGTCGACGCCATTTCCCATGGCTTATCACACCCAGGCCATGCCTCCCCCTTGCGTGGTCTGAGCTCACTCCACCAGGAGTGTTGCGTCCTCATGGGCACTGGCTAGGGGCACTGCCCTAGCAGACATTTGTAGAGCAGCGGGCTGGGCAACACCTAACACTTTTGCGAGATTCTACAATCTCCGAGTTGAGTCAGTATCGTCCCGTGTTTTCTCAGGTACCGAGCCCGTAGAACTTGGTAGCACGCCCACGATCTGACCGGGTGAATCGCTTGCACCTAGCACCCTTCCCCCTAACCAGGGGAAACAGTGGGCCTTCATTCCCAGGAGATCTCAGGTTTGGGACACTGGTTGATTCCTCCCTAGCCCTCGTGGGTCGCAGTTCAGCGGAGGAACTCGCCGACCCAAGCCACTGCGGGTACCGCAAGCTACCCTGTACTGGTATAGGTGCTCCACAGGTAAGGCCTCCTTCGGACTCCCCCTGTGTGTAACACCACGGTTCTGTCCCCTCTGGCGAGCTGACTCCCGTGTTTCCCTTAGGCAGTCACAGCTGCCTCGGTTGCCGTGCTGTATGTTCCCCCCTCTATGAGGCTGGATCCACCACCGCACCAACTTTTCCACATAGGCCCTAAGTCAGGCCTCTGATGGTTTTGCCACTT
This sequence comes from Xyrauchen texanus, assembly GCF_025860055.1. Taxonomy (NCBI): domain Eukaryota; kingdom Metazoa; phylum Chordata; class Actinopteri; order Cypriniformes; family Catostomidae; genus Xyrauchen; species Xyrauchen texanus. The sequence continues at coordinate 44,753,453 of NC_068277.1, forward strand.
AAACTTGCCTCCCCTCTCGGGTAGGTGTGGCCTCCGCAGGGTCTTCTCCGCCCTGAATAAGGGCTAAGACCCCCTTCCCTCAATGCGTGTAAGGGCCCCGGCCTTAGTTGCTCTATGCGAGAAACATAGAGAGAAAAGAGGCCCGGCCAGGCTTGGCCCGTTCCCAGGTTGGCGGCCAGCACCTTGTTCCCCCCTCCAGGGTAACGATAAGGAATCCTGATGGCTTAAATGGGGCATTGGGGAAGGGTACGTGCAGCCTGATACAGTTGGTCGTCCTGCACGTAAGAATACCTGCTCGCTCCTGTATCAGCAGTTCACGCACTACGGCTCAGCGCATGGCACTTTTATAAGTGGACCCCTAGTGTCGCTTCTCTGACACAACGTGGAGAGAGCGACAGAAGGGGAACGTCTAGGTTACGTATGTAACCTCCGTTCCCCGATGGAGGGAACGAGACGTTGTGTCTCCCCTGCCACGTCGCTGAGCCGAGTCACTGTTGTGGCCGGACCATTTCCGGCTCCTCAGAAAAATCCTGAATGAACTCCCGTATTTGCGCCGCTTAAATACCCGTATTTCTGGGGGCGGGACATGCAAATACTAGTTGCCAACTCTCATTGGCCTATTTTCATAGTCCAGAGGTGAATATCGGCGCTCAAGAGAGACCCCTAATGTCGCTTCTCTGACACAACGTCTCGTTCCCTCCATCGGGGAACGGAGGTTACATACGTAACCTAGACGTTTGTTTTTGCTGTTGATTTAATATAATAGGTACAACTGTGATATATATATATATATATATATATATATATATATATATATATATAGATTCAACCGACTGATTCATTTTCGATTAATTTGCAAACTTAATATGGTTAAAAGAATATGAAATTCTGTTTGTTTTGAAATTATTTTGTGTGTACTTTGTGTGTATACTGTATATATATATATATATATATAATATATATATATATATATATATATACTGTGTGTATACGTGTGTTCATTTATTAATTTATTTTGTGATATCTTCACAAAATGTGCTATATGTATTTTTCTTATTTATATAAATCACACAGCACTTGATCAAAGCACTTGCATCATGCAGTCCCTTACCCACAAGCTTTGACGATTGACATGCATCAGCGTGCCGCTTCCTGCCTTTTTGTTTAAAAATAAATGGTCACAATCTGAACACCATCATCTCCAGTGTGTCAAGGAATATAAACAATCTATCAGGGTAAGATACTGTATATAGCTTGCATTTAACACCGTTTTACTCCTTCTTTTGTATAATTGGAGATTTTGAAATGTAGGAAAATTAAACCCAAGATTTAACAACCCTAGATTTAACAAACACCTGATGTTTTCTAGCAATCGAAAGATTGAAAATTATTATTACATTTGCTGTTACCTAGCCAATTGTCCTATAGAATGTGGGGGGGATACAAATAAAAATCACTTTTTAGTCTCTTTAGCGGTGTCAGAGGATGTTTATTTATTTATCTACCCATCTAACACTAAACCTTTTTATCCCTTAAGGCCTCATGATAATGGCAAAGGCAGTGACGAGATCAGAGGGAGGGAGAGATGTCCAAATTCACATTTTCTTTCTTCCTTGGAACTCAAAATAAGCTTTTAAACAACTATTTTCCAATAAATATAACTATATTGTGTAAAGCTTCAAAAAAGTACCAAATAAGTGTTTGAAATGCAAATCATTGAAATAAGTAACATGATGCAGACCTAATCAACTTTTGTGACAGTTGTTTTCACAACGCAGAGACAAACTCATAAGAAGTCATTTATTTGCACATTTAATGCACATTATGTGTATGCATGGGGAAACAGGCAGGTTTACTATGCTTTTTTCTTTTTGTAATCACTCATCAAAACAGAATTATGATTTTCTTTTTTATTACTCTTTTATCCGAATAATATTTTTTGCACATTTGTCAAGCAAATATTATAAATATTCAGGTAGTCACCTTTCCATTGAAGAGCTTTACTGAAGTGAATGATGCGCAGTTGAAGCTGTGTTAGTCTGAATTCCAGAAACATGGTGAGTGTTCTCGCATGAGCAAATGATACAGAGTTCTAGATGCAGGGGGTGGTTTAGTGTACCCACTGGCTTCACTTATCTTACTTGCCCCTACTGCACTTTAACCATTATGAAAATGTATTTTTGTTGTACTATATATTTATTAACATCTCAACTTTAGGTCTCAGTCCTTGAGCGAGGAGCTACAACTGTGTCTGAAGAATTACCAGTATGTCTTTTTTTTTGTTTGACAAATTACCAATGCCCATCAACAAAAAAAACATTAGTTCTGAAAACCACATCGCTTTGCACGGTATAAAGACATTTCAACATCCTTCATTTACTTAAAGGTGCAATATGTAAAAAAAATTTTTTTTTGCCAATGTGTGAACGGCTTGTAACACTACTTAAACAATTAGCCCTTCCCGGACTTCCTAGGTTGCCTATAGATTGACTATCATGCGAACAGAGCGGGTCGCTTTTGCTGGGAAAATCCAAAGGATGTGACATTTATGCACGCTCCCGAGAACCTTGCCTCAGTGCTTCCGCCATTCAACAGCATCAACAGACAGTCTGCAACACTAGGTAACGTTTTCTTAGAGATGGAATCCAGCAAAGGTCCGGCTCCTACACAAACTCTGAGTAAGCCAAAAAAAAAAAAAATGATCTACTGAATCCCGTCTGGCTAAACGTGAACATGATCGTGGTCGAGCGAAAACTAGAGTGAACATCGGCGGGGCATTTGATTACTGGAGACAAGGTAAACGACAATAACTCATGAAATGAATGTTAGACAATGTTCAAGATGATGCAAAAAGCTCCATTCATTAGTGCAACATAACTTGGTTATACAGAAAACATATACAATCTATTATTATAAAACAATAGCGCATCGATATATCAAAATGTCAGTTGAGATGGAATCACATCAATACTGAAATGTGTCAACATATTTATAATGTTCAGTCTATTTTATAAACAGCTACTGTCGTCATACACCAAATTTAGCTAACAGCTATTGATAAAGCTGCTAACACGACATAGGCTATCGTATAAATGCAGACAACGTATCATGCAAATAAAAGTGATTACTTCAAACTACAGTCTCGCATAATCAGATCTATATCCACATTTTGTTTTAGCCCTGTTCCAGCACTGGAGAGTCAAATATAATATGCAGTCTCAAAGTTTGTAGGTAAACAATCATAACTTAACATTTTAATTATGCTGCCTCATCTGTCAACATGATGCCGTGCTCGCGTCCCTATGGAGTGTGTCTGTCAGCATGATGCCGTGCTCGCGTCCCTATAGAGTGTGTGCGCAATCACGAGCAACAGGTAGCTGGCTGCAGGTTGCTTAACGACCACAAGTGTTACTTACTGCACCTTTAAGTAAACAATATTTTGTTGAATGTCACTAACAAGTATAAGTATTTATTTATTTAGATTTTTTCATGAGGTCTATGCTCATGTTACTTGCTTGCTTCATAGCTAAACACTTTTGCTCTTTGTGTCATATTGTATTGTTTATGGGTTCGATGAGCTGTGCCCTTGTTGCTGCAGTATTTACCTCGACTTAAGATGAATCCATTATTTTGTTTCACAGGTGACCTGAAGCAGAACCCTTTGCTGCAAACTGTCAGCAAGAAAGAGGTGGATCTGGCCTTCAGCAAACCGTTTAGAAAATGCAAGAGACAGTGATGGCAACTGTGCCTTGAGAGCCCAGCAGGACCTTGAACAGAGGGCAGCACAGTAAGATTTGTAAGTTGAAAAAAACAAATGAAATTGTTTTTTATTTATAACCAATTAGTAATTAATTCAGTTGTAATTTTAGAACATATGTCAAACAATCAGAATCAAGCATTAAATGGCACTGTGATTTAAGGAATATTAATTAATTTCTTAATTTGTTCTTATAATTATATATTTTTGAACAATGCTATTAGGGATATATAGGGATGTACCTGAAGAATTTAATAGATATGCTTTTTTTTTTTTTTTTTCTCATTTCATGGCCCTGCTGAATGCTTGATTCTAATTGGATGACAGATATTCCAAGGTTTTAATTTCTGCTATACATGTTAAAGGTGCCCTCAGTAATTGTATTTATTTATTTTGTTTAAAAAAGTTTTACTTCTACATTTTTATACAGAAAGAGTAGAACAGTATTTTTGAAATATATGTTTAAAATGATGTACACTTACATAAGATTATGATATCATAGTAATATTTTGAAGGTATAGTTTACCCCCAAAAATGTATTTCTCTCATCATTAATTCATCCTCATGCCATCCCAATATTTTTAGAATATTTCAGCTCTGTAGGTCCATAAAATGCAAGCCAATAGGATCCAAACCTTTGAAGCTCAAAAACACACAAATGCAGCATAAAAGTAATCCATTAGACTCCAGTGGTTAAATCCATGTCTTCAGAAGTGATATGTTAGGTTGAGAACAGATTAATGTTTAAATCCTTTTTTTACTATAAATTATTCTCCCTGCCCTGTAGAGGCTGAATGCATAAAGAATATGAATCACCAAAAACACAATAATGTGAAAGTTAAAGTGGAGATCGACTGTGCTGGGAGGAGAATTTATAATAAAAATGTACTAAAATATTGATATGTTTCTCATATACACCTAACACATCGCTTCTGAAAACCACTGGAGTGTTATGGATTACTTTTAAGCTGACCTATGTGATTTTTGGAGCTTAAAAATGTTGGCACCCATTCAAATGCATTGAATGGAACAAAAGAGCTGAGAAATTCTTCAAATATTTGTTTGTGTTCTGCTGAAGAAAGAAAGTCATTAACATCTGGGATGGCATTAGGTTGAGGAAATGATGAGAGAATGTTTATTTTTGGGTCAATTATCCCTTTAAGTGACCATTTTTTTCAGTTGTTCAGAGATACAGTAAATCTAATTTGCATGGCCTATTTATCATACATGCCTTAAAGTGGTGCTCCTGTGATTTTTTTGCAGTTCTGGTATTATTTAAAATGGACAAAATTGCATGTTCTATGTCTTGTCTTTCTGGTCTCTCCTTAAGTATGAAGCTGAGCAGTCTGTTCAGGCCCAGGAATTTGTGCTTTTTATCCAGATTTATTTCAGAGATTTGTCCTGTCTTTTTGTCTTAATGTTAATGATTTACACATTCTGATGATTTTAAGTCATTTTTATAGGTTAAAATAGTATGTTATGCAATTTCTTCTATATTAAAATATTTGAGCTTTAGACAAACTCAGCTGACTTTAGGCATTCTTGGTTTCGTCAGGCACAGGTTTACAAAGACAATTGAACTTAGAGTTGGATTGTTTCAAAAGTGCAGAATAGCACATTAACTTGACCCACAGCAATCAGATGTATTAAATTAAAAGGGGCCAATTTTTAGCCCACTCTGGCCTCATATAAGAGGAAATAATAAGGGGCCATTGTGGGTCCAGCAAGATCACCCATACGGGCCCAATAAGAGTGCTATTGGTAGCCTATCTTAGCCCCATTGTTAGCACCCATTTGAAATCCAAGTGGGCCCATATAATGAACATCCATATTGTCACGTTCCCCTGTTGTCTGCCCTGTGTTCTGTGTCTCACCAGTCTATTGTTTAGAACTACATTTCCCACAATCCACCTGCCGTCATCACTGCCATTTTGTGTCATTGTTCACACCTGTTTATCATTTGTAATCATCCTGTCCTTGTGTATTTATACCCTGGATTTTTGTTCTGTCTTTGTCAATCGTTGAAATGTTGTTAGCCTGGTGTGTTTCCCCTGCCCGTGCTGTTCTAGTTTTATGTTTGTTTCCCCATTGAGGGTTTTTCCTTTGTGTTTGTTTATTTTGCTTATCAATTAAGTAAGCCTGCATTTGGATCCGCTCTCCTCATCTGCCCTCGCTGCCTTCATTGCGTAACACATATGGGCCACACTTATTGCCCACAATGTCCCAATCTTTTGCCCACATGGGCTAACACAAATGGGGCCCATGTGGAGCCGATGGACACATTTTTCTGGGCCCCATTTGGGTTGCCCATGTAGGGCCCAAGTGAAAGCCAATCAAAAACCCACATGGGGCCCACATGGAAATGTTGGCTGGGTTCACAGCCGTGTGTTTACTTGAAAAATAATTGCACACCTTAGAACGTCCATCAATTAATCAGTTATCATGTATTCAACAGACCCATGGTATAATTGGCAATAATGAGAACAATTCTGCTTATAAAGCTTAATAGGATGGAACATGCTAAAGTGGTGTTTGAGCAATTAAGTGAATAAACTGTGAATTTTCCTCTCTCACTACACTTTTGTTGTCATTTTGTATTTATTTATTTATTTGTATAAAGCTTTAGAGTCTGTTTTGAGCCTTTGTGATTGAGATGCTGTGGAGATGGTTATTTTCAGTCTAATTTATCATTAATAAATGTTTAATTAAGCATATACAGTTCTCACTTTAGATTAGGTCATGCAAAATGCTTAGTTAGAAATTATTCAATGCTTTATTACGACCTATATAATAAGTAATAATTGCTTTAATAGTAAGTGTTACTAAAACAGAAACAAATACATTAATTATGTTTATTATATTAATTATATAATTACATATATAATTTCTTTATTTACTATGAATTCATGCCTTGTTCATGTAAAAGAAAACATTATCAAACTGACTATAAATGAACTTATTAAACAATAATAAATAATTTGCTACAGTGAATATAAACAAATAACAAACTATATGTGTGTAGCTTATTAATGTACAATGAACAATAATTTATAAATGATCAATTTACTATAAACTAATGCTTAACAAAGACTTTATACTGTGTAGTTATTATAAAGTGTTACTAAAAAAATTTCAAGGCATTATGCTGAAACACATTTTTATATCATTATTTCAATCATTTTATAGGGTGGTGGTTGGGGCTCAACATTTTTCTAGTTTCAAAGAGGAGCATGAATACAATTGGGAACCACTACAGCATTCCACTGAGGTCTACTCCTGTTGCACAAAAAATACAAATCTATGTACATGTATTTTGCAGCAGTGGACCATTAACCAATAACAAACATGTCTGTTACTCAATTTCTGTGCATAATATTGTAAAATCTGAATAACAGTTTTGTTTTTAATGAGGGCTAATGTGAACTTGACCTTCTTTGTTTTGATTTACTGATGTATAAAACAGCATTAAAGTAATTCAGAAACAGTTCTAAAGCCTACAGATGTGTAGCCTAAATACAGTAACAGATGTGTTGCCGACATAAAGAACATGGCATGCACATACCCCAGACAAAATAAATATTGAATGTTAACTCTATTCTATTTAATGTAAATGTTAAACTTCCTTGCAATTACTGTATAAATAGAAATACTCAATTATTGTGTCATAATCGTGCATGGTGCTTTGTTGTCATTTTAAGAGGTTTACAGCATCCGTCCACTTTCACTTTCATTCTATGTAAAAGAGTTCCTTAAACATTCTGCTTAACATATTTTGTGGTTCACAGAAGAAAGAAGGACATATACTGTGGGTTTGTAATGACACAAGGGTGAGTAAGTTCTTTGATAACATGAAGTAATCTCACAGTATACAATACCATCCCTAAGAACACTGCATTAATTTGCTGCAATGCATTCTTAAAGATGTTCATAAATGAAAAACAGAGCAATAATCAAATCATATCTAATGTGAACTGTTAACAAATGTGTGAAACTTCAAACATGTGAGCCTTTTCCTTCAGACCTTCTCAGAAGGTGTTTTTCAAAAGTGACAGTTATCGACCATGTCTCAGGCATCACATCTATGAGTGCTGGCACCTTCCTTCTCCTATTGCCTGCACTCGTCCCTCTCATGACAGCCATCTGCTGTGCTCTTTTAAGCCCTGCTCTGACCCAAAAGCTACTGGGCTTTAGAAATTTCTTCTGTTGACATCACTCAACCATAACGTCATGAGATGTGGGAATATTTCTATCACCTTTCCTGAGATGAAATCATCCACAATAATCATGCCAAAGATAAATAAATATTTCTCACCTATACTGCAGCATCCTCATTGGCCTCTTGCTTTGTGCATGTATTTTGCAGATACATTCCAATCAGTTTATCTTGTTTGGTGTTGTTGCCTTGGAAACTGGAAGCTCTGTCAACCCAGTTTTCTTATTGACATGACTGCAAGCTGGATAATCACCCCATATGAGTACAGCGCTTACCACACAGCGAGAGGAGCAACAGACACATTCGATTTGCAAGGCTTTGTTTACAAAGACTGCATCCTAAAGTCTTTCATTAAAGGGATTGTTCACCCAAAAATGAAAAGTCTGTCATCATTTACTCACCCTCAGATTTTTCCAAACCCGTATGAGATTTTCTTCTGTGAAACACAAAAGGAGATGTTAGCAGTATGTTAGGCTCAGTTACTATTAACTTTTATTGGATAATTTTTCAATACATTGAGTGCGTTTACATGCACAATCTTATTGATTATGTTTAATAAGCCGAAAACATGTAGGATCACATTAACGGCGTTCAGTTATCAGGGTCATAAATGGTAATAGACAGCAAAAATACCTGATTTCTTACCATCGTATCTGCTGTGCACAATTGTGCGCTTGCATCTTTACGTTTTGTCAGAAGCAGAGAATAATCTGATTATTTCAAGCCTGTCAAGTAAACACGTAATCCCATTCTGTCACTCACTCGACGTTGTGTCGAATGAAGTGACACAAGGGTCTTCCGAACGTACCTCTGGGACACCAAACGTACCTCTGAACCTGAGAAAAGGGCAATGTCAAGTTGGCAGACAGAATTTGCATGCCCTGTCCCGGACATACGGGTATGTCAAACGGTTGTGCAACAAGCAAGCTTAAGTTCACTACTGTTTCACTCACCTTCACGAGAAGCATTGCTGTTGGATCTACCGCGCATTTCCAGCTGGCGTTCTCTCTCTCTGCACGCTGTGCAGTCTAGGCACTTCGACAGCGCTTCATTGCCTGAACGAGTGTTTCTCCTTGTAAAAAGAGTTTATTTCCTCTAAAAGAGTTTGAGTTCCCACTCATAAAAGAGCAATACACAGCAGGCGTTGAACGTCCTTTTCAGGACTCGTCTTTTCAAAGATGTCTTTCCACCTCTGTGTAGTTCCTGGATGCGGTTGATTTCTCTCCACTTCTGACGGACTGGGCAGGATGTGGCCTCCGCAGGGTCTTTTCCCCCTAAAAGAATAGGACCGGGAAAGACCGCCTTCCCCGACGCATTTCATAGCATTAAGATAGCCCCAGCCGCTTCACGTCCTGGCGCGGCTGCCAGGCTTGATCCCATGCTAGTCATGTAGTGCCTGTTCCCGCCCTCAGGGTCTCTTTGGGGGTGTTGGGGAGGGCTACGTGCAGCCGACACAGATGCCTCTAGCACGCAGTATCCTGCTTGCACCTGTCTCGGCAGTTCACGTAACACGGTCAGTGTGTGCCGTTTTTATATGGGACCCCTTGTGTCACTTCATTCAACACAACGTCGAGTGAGTGACAGAAGGGGAACGTCATGCTTACTGTTGTAACCTCCAACAGTAGGAATGAGACGTTGTGTCCCTCCTGCCACAGCACTAGACCTACCACTGTAAACGGCCGTCCCTTATTTTCGGTTCCTCAGAGCAAAATCCTGACTGCCACCTTTATTCCCGTATGTCCGGGGCGGGGCATGCAAATTCTGTCCGCCAACTTAACAATAGCCTTTTCTCAGGTTCAGAGTTACGTTTGGCATCCCAGGAAGACCCCTTGTGTCACTTCATTCGACACAACGTCTCGTTCCTTCCCTCGGGTAACGGAGGATACAGCAGTAACCCTGACGTTTCTTGCATTGTCAGATTTTGATCGTTATCAGATTTTTTTATCTGTATATGACTTGCCATGCATATAAATGTGCACAATGAGAGCGAATGGTGACATTCTGTCTAACATCAGCTTTTGTGGTCCATGGACAAAAGAAAGTCATATATGTTTGGAACAATATAAGGGTGAGTGAATGATGACAGAATTTTTATTTTTGGGTGAGCTATAAATACTCATTTATCCTGTTATCGTTTGTGAAATTAAAAGATTAAAGAAAGCAAATTTTTGCTAGTATCACTTTAAAATTGTAAACATAGCTTGGTAAGACATAGGGCTTTAGCCTGTTGTGTCTATCCTGCAGCATTGTGTATTTTTTTCATAATAAGTGTGAAATAAGTGTGTATATATATATATATATATATATATATATATATATATATATATCATTTTTTTTATTTTTTTTGCACTTCATTATCTCTGTGTTATCTGTGTTAGAAACAGATTGAGTCATTTTTTAAGATTTCAGAGTAAAGCCTCAAGTGTTAGCTTTCTAAAGATTCTTGAATATGTGTGTAGTCAGAGGGACTCATGAGCAATAAACCTTTTATTTTGGGTCATTTACCCCATATTTCAACAAAGTGGGGGTGCAAGGTAACAGGATGTTACATGTTTTTTTTTTTATTAATAATAATTTGATTATTACGGAAATTGGTGTATGTCATTCTGTGAAAAGATACCTCCATTAGGTTTTTAGATGAGACACAGATTGCATCACATTCTAGCATATATGAGCTTGGCTGGGTCACTAACCTTTAGAGACAGCAGCCCATTAATCTATAACTATTTCCACCAATAGTCTGTCTTACACTGTAGTGATCACTTTGCGTATTTCTTTCACACTGTGATTCTCATCTCTCTGATAACAAGAAATTAGTTTTTGAGAATGTCTCGATAATTGCGGTGCCAAAAAGATAAAAATTAATAAATAAATAAAAATACATACTTAAGTTTTCTTGTCATTCTAACAAACAACAACATAGCATTTTTGGCACAACACTCAGGTCTATTCAGTACTATAATTAAACTAAACTGACACTATGCCAGCATGGACACTGTGGAAAAGCACACGCCGATGACAAAAAGTGATGTAATTGTAATCATGTATTATTGCAGACATACTGTAGTTTACATCAGAGAACATTTCAGTAGTAGCTGGAGACAGGCAGATCTGGCAACCCCAATGTGTTATGGACACAGAATTGATTGCAGTGACTTATATATAAGGAATCTGGAAAAAGTCCAGATAATTATAATTATAATATGAGCTCTATTTTGATTATTGTTAAGGTTCATGTGAGGATCAAGTGTATTCCTGATTTCAAATGTGGAGGAAAAAGCTTTTGAAAATACTGACCTTAACTGAATTCCTTCTCTGACTAATGTTAAATAATAAATTTTCATGAATAAACAGAAAAAAAACATTAAAAATAATTGTGCATTAATATAAATTGTAGTAAATCAATGTGGAGCAAATTAAGGTTAGCAAAAAAGAAAAAGAAGGGATGAAACATGAGAGTGGGTGAGCACTCATTCGATTAGGCAGAATTCATCCAGAAGACTGAATGTTTTGTGGGGGAATTTTTAGACACAATGTAACCTCATACAGACACAGGGAGAGGAAGAGAGAAAGAAAAAGAAATTAAAGTGCAATCACAACCTCTGAATCCACCAATCAATCCCAGTAGAGCTAGTATTTAACCCTGACTCTGACAGTAGTATTATTCAGGCTATGAGTTTGATATTGCAGAAATGAGGAGCCAGCAAGCATCAGAATATAAAGAGAGATAAGGGGCCGTGGGGAAGCCTGAGTCAGGAGGAGATCAGACTGCTCTGTGCTGTCCAAAGGCACCATAAACTGACAGCAGCATACTAACGAGGAACGCAAAACATTTATGAGGGATGATTACCACATGATGCATGTGATTGTTTTGAAGACATATAGGAGTAAGAGGTGGTATGACACAACATCAAAAAGAGCGATAGTGATAGAATTCCAGGATGCAGTCAGTGTTAGAGAAAAATGTGATTGCACTAGTAAATAAAGATATTGGTACTGTTCAGCATGATCTATTTCATTGGTGCTTCTTTGGCTCAGCTATGTAGTGCATAACACCCCATGATTAAAATACATAAAATGAGGAGTAAAAAAAGAAAACATATACACATAGTGTGAGGTTTAAAGATAGTCATTATTTGATCAACCGTTATCAGACATTACTGTATTCAAATACAAAAATCACTATTCGATTTTTCTTTAACCTTACAGGGTTTGGGTCAGTTTTGGGCCAGGTTAGGGACAGTTTTTCCAAGCTAGTATAGGTGAGTTAGGGGCTTTTCACACATGTTTTAAATGTTGTTTCTATTTAAACATGACGTGTTTGACCATAATCGCCACTATCGGATTGGTCCTATCCCTAAAGGCCACCCCTACCTCCACCCAGATGAAATCCTGCAGGTGCCCATGCCTCCACCCTTAAACCTAACAATAGTAGAGAGTCAGAAATCGGCACAACACATCCTGAAGAGGCTAATAAAACCCAGCAGTGTAACTTCATACACATACACAATACTAGAATTCATACCAGGTTTGGCACGTATTACGTATTTTCCTTTGGTTAAAAATACTGTGCTGAAGGCAGTGACAGTCTGATCACTTTTTTTTTTTACTTTAATGTGAGGGATTTAATTGTTTAAAAATCTATGTATTATGTTATTTAGGCTCAGTATTCTTGAGTCCCAATGAATAATCATTTGTGAACCATTGCGTTCTCCAAATATATCAAATGGCTACTGTGCACATCGATAATAAGGCAAGCCCACCTGATAATCTTTTAAGGGTATTTAATTCAACAGTCAATACAAGATCCCTTCAGGTCTTAGGTGAAATGTCACTAATATGTGGCATTGTGGTGATTTGAGAATTTGGACTGTGTTGGCTGTGCTCCATTGAGGAGATTGGTTTGCAGGCTTGATAGAACACCAAATCAACATTGACATTTCCCCCAGTGCTTCACGCAATTGCCTGTTCCACATGCAATTCTGATCAATCACATAATTGTACATTTCAGTTGATTCTGGGCCCTAAAATGACTATCTTTAACACAAGATTGGTATAGTCTGTTTAGTTTTTTATACCCTGACCATCCATTATTCAATTATCAGAGAGGAAAAAAATATATTTTTTAAGTAACCAACTGTCCTTTCCTATGTTTTCTATCATGGAAGGGATTTTCTATTCTATTGTTTTTAATCTGAGCTAATTATAATTTTATACCCTAATTTTAAACCTAACCCTGACATTTTTTTATAAATTTTTTTGCATTTTTAGATTTTCATTTAAATATTATTCAGAATGTTTCTTAGTCCATTGTCCTTGAGAGGACTGTTGGCTTTTCCTAACAACAAATGTGATTTCAGGTTTCACAGTCCTTTAATGTCCCCACAACGGAGGCCTGGAAGTATCTTTCATTGGTGCATTTAGGTTCTGCTGGTTAGGATATAATAATAATAATAATAACACACCTGCAAAGAGATACATAACATAAGTTTGAAGATGACCAAATAATCATTAAAGGGAATTATAGCCATCAGTCAATCTCTTCTCTCCACAAGATGAACTGATTAATGGATAGCTTGGGCATTACAAAGTCATGTTTGAAGGCAATTAAGCATTTGACAGAATGTGAAATCCACAAATTTCTAAATGCAAATATGAAGAAGAAAAAAACAACCATTGTTGGAAAAAGCATGATAAAGACTTGAGGATTGCGCATTGCTAATATCAGAACAAAACTGCTTATCATCGCAGTGAAAGAAAGGCTTTGGTTATTAGCCCACATGTAAAGTGGATTACCTTCATAGTAAGGCTTTTCTAGGGCACTAGTCAGACTAGATTGAAATGAATCATCAAGAGAGAAGAAGAGAATATATGTGTGATTTGTTGAGAGGTGACAATTGGGTGTCACATTGTTTCATGAGAGGTAGGGATGCATCCTTGGTAGAAATTTAAATGAAGGTGCTCCTTTATGGAATTGCAGCCCCTCCCCATGAGTGAAAACAGCATTCTGTATTCTTTTTACAGAGAATCTCTAAGGCAATCTCTTGTCTCATCTGCTTTTACCATTAAACCGATGTGAAGGTTAGAGCCAATCCATAGCTGATTGATTGTAATTACATTGCTTTATTTCCAACTGTTGATTATGTCTTATGTGGATAATTAATAATGTGAGGACAGAGGGATAAATCTTTATGACTTGAGAGGGTAAAGGAAAAGGTGTAGTAATCACATATAGCCATGCTGGGTGTCCTCTAAAGTTGCACATACACAGAGTGAAAGCCTCACTGATGCTAAACCTATAATTGCAATGTCAATCACAAAGGTACCATCCTGAATAGCAGGAAGAGTTTCATATACACATACATGCTTTAAGTGTAGGTCCAAGATACCCTAAAACCTCCTCAACAGTGCTGTTAGGAGTCACAGTGCCCTCTGCTGGCCTTTTTTCTCTCTCTCTCTCTCTCTCTCTCTCTCTCTCTCTCTCTCTCTCTCTCTCTGACCATTTAATTGTTTATAATACACTTAGGCAAACAGGAATACTCACAATGTTTTCAAAGGAAAATGGAACTTAACCATAAACGTGGTGAAACAAGTCATCCTTCTGTCTACTCTGTTCTTTGAAGCTATGTGGATCTGATTCAGTCCAAAGTTGAGTCCGAGTGTCTAATGGCAATCGGGAATTTTGGGGGGAAATGAGAAAGTGTCATGGTAGAGATTTTTAGCAGAAATTAGAGAGCTACAGTATGGTTACATCATTACTAGCCATTAGGATTATACGTTTGGATCCGAAACAAATTATTATTCACTATGTCACCCAACTTACCATAGCACAAACTCCAGTGCCAGACAACTGGAGATCTTTTAGTTTGGTTCTTGTTTGTCGCTTTAGTTTGCTACTCCTGTTGTCTTTCATGATCTTGTCAAATATTTGTATCCAGTTTAATTATTAAGACCAAAACATACCCTAAGCAAGTACATAAATGCAGATACTTCTTCCTACACAAGTTTGATTTTGCACATTTTTTTGTATTACAGAATATGTCAGACCACAATTCGTAGCACAATGCAACTATGCGATGCATCCGTAATTTTTGCCGCAAAGGGTGCTATTGCATAGTAGAGTTAAAAGTCCGCTTCTACACGTTTTTTTCTTTCAAGTCAGCTGTCATGGCGGACTGACAGTTTGAAGAGAATATTGCTTTACTAGTAAGTTAAAGTCATTATATTTATACCACTCTGAATGATAACACATCACCCTTCAGTTCTGAGATTTGTTACCGCCACAGTAATGCAAGAATATGTAATTGTGTAAATAATGTTTTTGGCCTTAGTGTGCCTCTTGTCCTTGTCTAGCATTGTTATGTATATAGTTAATTTTGTGAGTATCTTGTGTATTTTCATCATTAATCTGTTGAAGTTTCATCCTTTTTTCCTATTTTTTTACTCAATAAAGCACTGCATATTGGGTCTTTACACTATAATCCTGTGAGCTATTTCTGACATTTCACAACTCTCTACCTCCTGGGTCCTGGGGAAACCCATTTAGGATTGAACCAGTATTATAGCTCTACTTGGCTTTAAATTATTCTACTTGAATCATTTAGATGAGAACGGAGTTTGTAATTTTAGAGAATTGCGTCTCTCACACATACATAGTTGCCATACTATTAATCCCCTGAAAAGACTAAATTACTGGTGCTTATGCATTCCAAATAGTGTATTTGAAGTATTATTGACAGAGAATTTCCTGGATTGGTTCTGGAACTTTGGATGAAATTTGGGAGATAATCAAGACCTAAGACATAATTTTGTCCACACAGAATTCCAAATCAGACAATACACCTGTACTGTGTCTTGCTGTTTTGAGTGAAATTGTGTCCTGGAAGCATTCTTGTGCCCATTTGCACCATTATGTAATAAATTCTATTCATTAATGTTTCATCTGTCATGACTGTTGTATTTTTATGGTTTTAGGCATTGCTGGGCTTGAGTAAACAGTTTCATTCGGATGCAATGTGTTGGATGTGTGTCATGGGTAAACCCTGTATTGTTTTGGGGCCAGGGTGCCGTGAGAACGGTAAGTAAAATCGCTCTTTTATTGAGAATGTGGGTACGGCAAATGAAGGTAATGCAAACAAGTATTCTCCTCCCGACCCTCCACCGGGGGACGTAGTAGTCTTGGTACCAGCTCCAGAGCGAACATCTGACTGCCTGGGTCACCCGTCTCAGGAGCGCTTCGGAGCTTTCCTGGTCCTGGAAGGGGGTCCTGGAGACAAGGGGCGTATGCCACCTGCGAGGTGCTCGAAGCTGGGGCTGAGAGCTGGGCCCAGGTTGAGGCGGAGCTACCTGTTGTTTGGTCGCAGGGGCTTGATGGACCTGCAGGAGAGCCATGGCATGCAGGGCAGAGGCGGCCTGTCCAGTGGCGCTGTAGGCTTTGGAGGTGAATGATGACGTCATCCTACAGGCTCTGGGAAGAGTACCGGGCGGCGTTCTTGAGACACAGGTGGATCGTAACCGCCCTATCCACCTAGGGGACTTCCGTGTACCCGTGGGCCATCCAGTGTAGTGAGAGCGGACGGGTCAGTTACGAGCAGAATAAGGCGCCCTCCACGACCGCGTCAGCTCGTCATGCACTTCCGGGAAGAATGGTACCGGGGGGTGCATGGCTGTGAGTGGCGCCCAGAGCCGAGGTACCAGTCGTCAAGCCGCAAAGGCTGTGAGGAGGACGGAAGGTTCCAGTCCAAGCCTATGCCCAAGGCAGCCCGGGCAAGCATGTCGGTCATCTGCGTGTCCACCGTCGGGTCTTCCACGTCTGACGTCTGGACGCTCTCCGATGCAGCGGCGATGTCATCATCCAAGTCCAGGGGCTCAAGGGAGAATGCCGGCTGGCTGTAAGGCGAGCCGCACTCATCCCGAGCTCGGACGGAAGCGAGCGAGCATGTCGGGGGCGGGAGGTTCGTGGGGATTTACCCGGCGAAACCGAGCCCGTCGTCATCCCCATATCGCCTACGTCACCAGCCGGGTCATCCTCAATCCCTTGGGAAGGAGAAGCGACGCGGGGGGCAGCTGAAGTGGCATTCACCTTAAGGAAGGAGAGCCGCGACCACCATGGTCATGTTCTCGCAATGAGTACATGAGCCATCCATGAACGCCACCTCAGTGTGATCGCTGCCCAGGCACATGAGGCAGCGTCTGTGGCCGTTGGTCTTGGAGAGAAATCAACCTCATCCATGAACAACACAGCAGCGGAAAGGCATCTTGAAAAAGACGTGTCCTTAAAAGGACGTTCAATGCTGCTGTGTATTGCTCTTTTGTGAGTGGAAAACGCAAACTCTTTTAGAGAACTCAAACTCTTTTAGGAGGAGAACACTCTTTTAAAAGTGTAAACGCTGTCGAACCGCCCAGGGGCGTAGACTGCACAGCATGCAGAGAAAGAGAGAGAACACCAGCTGGAAACGCGCCATAGATCCAACAGAAATGCTTCTCGCTGACAGAGGTAAGTGAAACAGTAGTGAACTTCAGCTTGCTTGTTGCACAACCGTTTGGCTCCGAAGAAAAATTCTGACTGGCACTTGCTTCCCCGCTTCCCTTTATACCCCGTATGTCCGGGGTGGGGGATGCAAATTCTGTCTGCCAACTTGACATTGGCCTTTTCTCAGGTTCAGAGGTACGTTTGGCATCCCAGGAAGACCCCTTGTGTCACTTAATTCGACACAACGTCGAGTGAGTGACAGAAGGGGAACTATATGCTTCAATTAAAAAATGTAGCACACATACGTAATTTACATATTTACATATATAAAATAGGTATTTTATAGGTGTTTGTGATTTACAACTTTTAAAATACATCACTTATCTATGATACTGTAAATATTACATGAATCTGATTTTAAAAATAAATAAAAGGGCAACATGATTACAGAAATGAAAATTTGAAAGTTATGTTCAATAACATAATGTATGAAACAATTACATTAAAATCAGTTTATGTGTAGGCTCTACATTTTCCTTAATGCCGACAAACAAAACCCACTAAAAAGCAAGGTCACTCGGTGCGTGATGTCCCGCACATTAGAGGGGATAGATCAGTAGTTCCCCTTCTGTCGCTCTCTCCACGTTGTGTCAGAGAAGCGACACTAGGGGTCTCTCTTGAGCGCCGATATTCACCTCTGGACTATGAAAAAAGGCCAATGAGAGTTGGCAACCAGTATTTGCATGTCCCGCCCCCGGACATACGGGTATTTAAGCGGCGCAAATACGGGAGTTCATTCAGAAAATTTCTTCGGAGCCGATGGTCGTGCATGAACTCTGCTGCGAGTTACACAACAAGTTCCTGGTTAATCCTCTGATGCTCTGCATGCTGTTGGATCTGACGGCGCATAACAGCGGCTTTCTCCTTCGTGCACAGCTGTGCATTCTTGCCCCTGGGCGCTTCGACAGCGCAGACAACTCGAAAGAAATATTCTAAAAGAGTAATTTCGCTCTAAAGAGCAAAACACAGCGGTGTTGAACGTCCGTCTCAGGACGCGTCTTTTTAAAGACGATATTTCCGCCCGTGTAGTTTCTGGATGTGGTTGATGTCTCCCCACCTCTGAGTCATAAAAACTGCCTTGCATTCCTGGGTTGCGATCACACGCAGGCAGCGTTTTTATGAATGGTCTATGTTTTCAGTGCGAGAACATAGCCATGACAGCATTGCGGTCGTAGGCTTTCTCTTGTAGTGAGAGAAAGCCGCTTCAGCCGCCCCCCCGCGCCTCGCCTCCTTCCCACGGGATTGAGGCAGGCGCCGTGGGCGATAAAAACGATCTGGGGACAATGACGGGCTCCGTTTCGCCGGGTGAACCCCTCGAAACCCCCGCCTCCCGGCACGCTTGCTTGTTTCTGTCCGAGCTCGGGATGAGCATTCTCTCCAATGGGTTATGTTTTCAGTGTGAGAACATAGCCGCGGCAGCGTTGCGATCTCTGCTTTCTCTTGTAGTGAGAGAGAGCCATCTCAGCCGCCCCCCGCGCCTCGCCTCCTTCCTGCGGGATTGAGGCAGGCACCGCGGGCGATGGAGAACGATCTGGGGAGAATAAAGGGACGCTTTCGCTGGGTAAATCCCCCCGAAAACCTCCCGCCTCCCCGGCACGCTTGCCTGCTTCCCTCGAGCTCGGGATTAGTGCGGTCAGCTTAATGGCCTACCGTCCGGTCCCTTGAGCTCCCCAGCATTGGATGATGACATCACCGCTGCATCGGAGAGCGTAACAGCGGCATCGGATGCGGATAACTCGCCTGGGCCACCACCTTCGGGTCTCCACCCAGTCTGAGCCTGACGCAAGAAGGTCCGCTATGCTTCCCCAGGCTTAATTGGTTCCGCGGGCATGTGCGCCGCTCACAGCCGCGCCCGCCCCCCCTGGATTCCTTCCCGGACGTGCATGACGAGCTGAGCAAGCCCAGCTTCCTCGCTCCTCCGCTCTCGCTACCCTCGGTGGTAGAACGGTCCCAGACTGCTCCCCCTGCACGCCATGGCCCCCTCCTGCAAGTCCACCGGGCCAGGGCACTTCAAAATCTGCACTTGGGTAGTCCTGTTCTTGACGTGCTGCAGGAACTGCACTCGAACAGGCGATGGCCACTCCATGGTCCAGAAACGCAACGATGGACAGGCAGTACGGGAGGCTGTAGAACCAAGGTAGAACCAAGGCCCGCTGCGCTGGCACATCAACTGCCTAGAGCTGCTGGCTGTTTTTCTGGCCCTGCAGAAGTTTCTCCCGTTAACTCGGAACAAACACGTCCTAGTCAGGACAGACAGTAGCCTACATAAACCGCCAATGCAGATCTACGGTGATTTGACGGGAGTCACGAGACTATCTCTAGCCAATCATGTTGATATATAAAAATAAAATCAGGACGGGGAAATAGCGAACAAAGATGGAGGGCAAATAGCGCAGTTAACATACAGTTACAGCACTTGAAATGAACTCAAGTAAAAGTAAAAGTATACAATTTTTAAACTACTTAAAAAAGTACAATTCCTGGGAAGAACTATTTAATTACAGTAACTTGAGTATTTGCAATTCGTTACTTTACACCCCTGCTGAAGCCACACTACATCGCCTTAGCCCAGTCAAAATGGGAGGCACAATGGAGAAGGAAGATTCACCAGACAATAAGGAATGAGAATGAGCCCATCTTAGACCTCTAAATGACATGAGCATTCAAGCAATATAGACTGTCCATTGACCCAATTTCAAGAGGTTGGCTCAATAATGTGGCAGTGTAGTGACTCCACCTAGGTATCGGCAGGTGGAGGAAGGATTACACTGGAGTTCTCGTGCTGAGCCTGGAAATGTATTCCCATTGAGTCTGCTCAGAGCTTTCCTCCTGTTCACTCTATAACCCCAGTGAGGCTTTTAGACTCCTAAACTAAACTGAAAGGAAAGATGGTCAAGGGAGATTCACCTCCAAAAGGAAAGGAGAGAAAAAGCAAATGAGAGCAAGAGATGTGTTTGTAGATGTGTGTATCATTGTTTCCTTTCAAGGTTCCTGTCTGGTGTTCTCAAGTTTGGTGGAGTACAACATCAGAACATTCCAATCCATTCAATACTGCTAAATACTGTTTTGTCATAAAGAATATGTAGTTCAAAGGAGCTAAACTGTGACATTCAAAACAGGGCTATGGGAATTTAAACTGCATGTAAGACATTTGAAAACTGCACACAATGTCGACTAATGTTACAAAATCATGAACAATCTGATTCAAAGTGTAACAGGTATTAATTATAATTTGTGTTTTAATTTTAAATTCACACAAAATCCAACATTTTTCTGTTATATATGTATGTAAGAAAAGAAAAGAATTTATTTTTTATATATATATATTTTTATGAGTTTTGTGTTCGTCGCAGTTGTGACGTCATTGTCACGTTGCGCGTGCTCCAGTGTTGCCAGATTGGGTGGTTTCCCGCCCAACTGGGCGGTTTTGCGGGTAAAAATTGGTTTGGGCCGGTGGACAAAATTTGGGCGGGTTTGGAATCAGTTTGGCGGTTTTCAAAAAAATGATAGGCTAATTATTTAACACAACTAACACAACCCAAGTGTGCATGTACTCCATCCAATCAGTCATTGTAATGTAACTAAACACACCCACTGCATACTCGGCTGTGTTGGAGATGCTGACAGTTGACGAGCGCCAACGTTACAAGTCACAACTCAAGAGCCAATCGAATGATAGCAGAAGCTGCGTCAGGACTCAGTCAGCAGCACTCAGCGGGAAATACAAATTAAAAAGATGTCGAAGTGGGCAAAATATAAAAAAACGTACCGAAAGGAGTGGGAGAGTGATTCGGACCTAAAGCCATGGATAACGCAGTCTAAATCAGATGATAGCAAAGCTCACTGCAAATTCTGCAACACCGACATAAGGGCTCACTTTAAGGATTTGAAGGACCATGCCGAAACCAAGAAGCACAAGATGCGGTGCCTGCCCACAATTAAGGCTTTCACAGTGAGTAAAGCTAGTTTAAGTAACTCGGCGGCCATCTGTGATGACCAGAAGCGCCGTTAACTGCGGATAGCAACATACGTTGCTTGCCACACGTCAGTTAATGCCGTGGACGACTTTTCGGACATACTGAAGGATGAGATCGGAGCATTCCAGATGCACAGAACCAAATGTACGGCTGTCATTAAGTCAGTTCTTGCACCATATTTTAGACAACAACTTCGACAGGACATTGGTGACTCGCCTTACTCTCTTTACTTGGACGAAACAACCGACATTACCGTAAACAAGTTACTTTGCATATGTGTAAAATATCATTCTAAGATACTCAATCGCTTTGTGAGCACTTACTTGGGACTTGTCGAACTTTTGGACGCTGATGCTAATGGGATTGTGGATGCTATCATCTGCTTTCTGCAAGCTAACACGCTGGATGTAGCAAACATGGTTGGCATAGCAACAGATGGAGCAAGCGTAATGGTGGGGAGACATCATTCCGTGTATACGCTGCTCAAACAGAAACAGCCTAACTTACAACTAATCAAATGTGTATGCCATTCCCTGGACATTGTAGCTCACAAGGCAATGCAGCAGCTCCCTAGCAATATTGACAACATGATCAGGGAGACTTACAACTGGTTTGCACATTCATCTAAGCGTCAGAATGACTACCGAACTCTTTATGAGACGGTTAACAGTGGAGGATGTCCTTTGAAAATGCTTTCTCCAAGTTCCACCCACTGGTTAGTGACAGCAAATTACATTGACAGAATCCTTGATCAAGAAGATGCACTTACTTTACATTTCAGTGTAGCAGCAAGCTCTGAACACTGCTATGCAGCGCGGCTTCTGAGTGAAATGTACAAAGACAAGACCAACAGCATTTACCTGCATTTTCTCCATCCCTTACTGCTGGAAATCAAAGCTGTCAACAAGTGTTTTCAGTTAGAGACCGCTGATAGCCTTGTAGTTTTCCGGGACCTCAACCGGCTGTACATGTCAACACTGAGACGTATAATCAAGCCGAGCGTTTTCCGTATGAATAACGAACAACAACTCATGGACTTGGACCTAAAATCTTCCAGTATATACCTCTCACCTAAAGATGCTGACCTGGGGACCACATTCAGTCAGAAGTTGGAGGCGAGCACTCTGTCACCCGAGAAAAAGCAGGTGGTCTTAACACACTGTGTAGACCTCTTAAAAGAACTCATTGCCCAGTATCAAATGCGTTTGCCTGCATCCTTGGAGTTGCTGTGGAAGCTGGAACTCCTGTGTCCCGCTTCTGTTGTGTCAAACAAATCATCCTTCCGAGATCTGCCAAAGGAATTATTTTCAGGCTCACCAGATTTACTTGACACTCAGTGGAGAAATGTTGCCTCAGCAGGGTTCTCACCTAATTTAACCATTGATGCGTTTTGGTTAGAGGTAGACTCTTTTCAAGATGCTGGAGGAAACCACTGCTTTCATGATTTAGCACTAGGTGCAATTAAAATCCTCACTCTCCCCATATCCAACGCTCCGGTTGAAAGAGCATTTTCGCAAGTCATGCTGCTCAAAGATGACACTAGAAATAGAATGGGATTGCCGCTCCTTTCTGGTTTAATGGATGTGCACTCAGGGCTGGCACGGAATGGATGGACATCGGCTACATTCCGTCCTCCCCAACAGTTGTTGGGGAAGTTTGACGCATCCATGTACTAGACAGCTCAGCCAGACTGTAAATAGTTCTAAAACGTTGCATTCAGATCAGCTGTGTTCTTCCGCATCCTGTCAAGTTACAACCGACAGCCTGTTACTGTTCTGCATTTAAAGGTAAGATATCTCAGCTCTCTCTTTCACACACACATACACCCGTTTATCAGGAGTAAAATGTAGTAGTACTACTAATAATAATAATTTAAATATATAATATAATTTAAATACATAGCCTATATAATTTATTAAATATAACAAAATAAACATTGGGTATTTAAATTATCGCAAAACATTTTAAATCTACACTGTGAAAGTGCATTGTGTGTGTGGTCGCATTTTAGTCATATTTGCTAATTTTCCTTAATTATTGCCCTGTTTTGATCCGTTTACCTGGGAAATTTATTTATTTTATATTTTATTTTGTTTTAAGGAGATCTAAATGGTGCTTATCAACCTTGAATGACATGGCAATACAATTATATCACATTATTTTGGCAGTAAAATTTTGGGCGGTTTTTATTGGAGTGGGCGGGTTTTGGTGAGCTTTTGGGCTGGAAATCACCATCCCAATCTGGCAACACTGGCGCGCTCTCGCTTCAGTCCGCGGGAGGTCTGAGCGGAGCGAGGTAGGTATTGTGTGCACTCCTGTTCAAAAGAGTGTTATAAGTGAAAATAATCACTAATTAAGTGATCGATTTTGTTAAAATGTAAATGAGTATGCACAAGTATGTGATTTCCCCTCTTAAAGCTGGTTTTCCTGCATAAGTGAAAGTTTAATCGAGTGAATGCATTATCACTTTGTGTTGCATGTTAGTGTGAAAGTAGGCCTGTGAAGCGTGTCTGCTGATATCTTTTCAAAGTTCAAATGTTTGACAGGAGAAGGCTGATTAAACACACTACATTGAATGCAACAAATAATTACTGCATTTTTCAACTCATGCAGGTATGGTTATAAATTGTTTTTGTGATTTCTTTGTTATATGTGTTCAACTGAATTGGTTATATAAAATGCTGGAATGTGGGTGATTTACAGATGTATATTTTATGAGTTTGGTTAATGTCAATGTATATTTAGAGAAATATATATATATATAAATATATATATTGTATTATTTTATTGACCGTTGATACACTTGATGTGATGTTAATTATTACTATTTTCTTTATATTCTTTATTACTGTAAATGTGCATTGTGAGCTCGCTTCAGTCCGCGAGAGGTCTGAGCGGAGCGAGGAGAAGGCTGATTAAACACACTACATTGAATGCAACAAATAATTACTGCATTTTCCAACTCATGCAGATAAAAAAAACCTCTGAACCAGTCATCTGACTCTAGTCTTTATTCATCATAACACAACGCAGAGGGGTAGCCGAGTCGTAATAGCAGAGACACACGAGTCCGAACCGGCTACATTGGTGCCGTGACCCGGATCCCCAGAAGGATCGACATCAGATTGACCGCCGGATGTTGCTGGGTACCGCATAGTTTGTTCTATGGACTGGGTTGAATCCTTCTTTTCCGGTCTAATCTGCTGGAGAGAAAGGTACAAGGACTGAGTATTATAATACAGAAAAAAAAGAAAAAAAGAACTTCTGTCATTGTTGTAATTTTTTTTTTTTTTGTGACAATGTCATATACTTATGTTGTGGAAGATACGCAAGATGAAGCACACATTGGTGGGGGGAGAGGGCAGTTCTTTAGGGATATGGCTCACACTCCTGGAGCCACAGGTATCGCTGACTCTTCAGTGTTTTGCTCCACACGCATACAAACTGATAGACAGGTTCCCAAGTCAGAAACAACTTCCGCTGAATTAAGCAACCTCATTACACAGTTAGCCCATGAAATAGGACAGTCTATTTCAGCACAGTTAAAGAAGGGAAGTGAGAATGAGGAAAGAATGACTAGCAGCCAAAA
Source organism: Xyrauchen texanus (assembly GCF_025860055.1). Lineage (NCBI taxonomy): Eukaryota > Metazoa > Chordata > Actinopteri > Cypriniformes > Catostomidae > Xyrauchen > Xyrauchen texanus. The sequence continues at coordinate 44,778,521 of NC_068277.1, forward strand.
TGTAGGTTTAGAACCACTTTCTGCTGACCCCCATTCACTAACCATGACTGGTGTAAAATTGGTGATGCAATCTGATGTGAAAGAGCCACCATGCTTTCGTGGAGATAGCACAGATAAACTTTCTATCCACGAGTGGGAAGAACAGATTGAACTCTATTTAAGAAAGAGAGGTGTGCCGACAGGAGAACAGGCTCAGGAAATTATGTCAAGACTTGGAGGGAGAGCGAGAGACATAATCAAAATCACATTACGCAGTAACCCATCATTAAAATCTGGTGAAGACCCAAGAGTTATTATTGATATACTAAAGCAACACTTTAGTGAACTGACATATTCTTCAATGCCTCTCGCTGACTTCTACAACACCCTACCCACAGTGGGAGAAAACACGATGGATTACTGGATTCGCTTGAATAAAGCTGTTGACGTGGCAGAGGAGTGCTTGAAGAGGCAGGGACGCAACCTTGAAGATCCAAGTAAAGAGGTAACCATGATGTTCATTAAGCACTGCCCAGACCCAGCTCTTTCTGCAGTCTTGAAATTTAAAACTGCTGACAAGTGGAAAGCTAGTGAAATTCAGGAACGCCTCGATGATCACCAGACACAACTGAAGATTCAGCAGCAGCGAGCCAGATCGAAACGTTCAGGTGCTGAGAGATATGCTTCTGCAAACGTGCAGGCTGCTGCAATTGATGAAACAACTTTGGTGGGTGCTTCAGTGAGACCACAAAGGCAAATGGATGCTGTGAGTGATGTTGGCACCTCATCTGATGATATCAGCCTTCAGAGTCTCATAGCTCAACTTGATCGTGTGTTAAAGCAGAACCATCAAGCAGCAGTTCAGGCACCGTACATGTTAAGCGGATTCCAGTCTTTCCGAAAGCCATGCAAAGTTTGCAAAAAGACTGACCACTCTACTACCATGCATTGCAGGCGAGATGGGTTGTGTTTGTATTGCTGCAAAGCAGGACATTGGAAGAGAGAGTGTCGTAAGGCAGGATCTGGAGCCAGTGGTCCTGGTATGCATTCAATCCAGGAACAACCACCGTTAAACTAACAAGCCTGCATATGGAGAGGGGATGTGTGGGTGGACAAAATCAAACCCTCGAACAGAAAAATGATAATGATTGGGAGCAATGGTATGAGCACAAATCCCAATCAAAAGGTGCTCAAGTAGTTCTGCAGAATTCACAAAGAATTGAACTATTTAGTGAATTATTCTATGCTCCAGTGATCGTGAATAAGACATTCAGAATCAAGGGAATATTAGACTCCGGCTCCATGGCTTGTACAGTAAATGAAACAACAGCATCTAGGATGATTGAAGAAAATGTAATCACTACAGGCAAGCAGTTAAAGGAACAAGTCATTCTGATTGGCTGTGGGGGTCATCAGACTCACCCTAAATGTGTGTATGAGGTGGAGATAGAAGTGTACGGTGTACAGTGTTTCGTTCCCATTCTTGTGGTCTCAGGGCAGAAAGATGACCTCATTCTCGGATCTAACGTCATAAAGTATCTCATGCATGAAATGAAGAGCAGTGACGACTACTGGAAGGTGACCACTCAGGCCTGTGATATGTCGTTGTTTCCTGACGCTTCTCAATTTCTTGATATGCTGGCAGGGTTGACAAGATGGCAAGGTGTCGATACTCCTAATAAGATCGGGACTGTGAAATTGACACAAGCTATAACACTCTTGGCTAGACATGAACATCTTGTATGGGGCAGACTGCCGTCCAACACCCCTATGTCCCCCGGAAGCACAGTGATTGTTGAACCTACATCTTCAAGATCCGTGCCGCGAAATATTCTGGTTGGTCGGGTGGTTACACCCATGTGGGGTGACAGATACGTCCCCATGAAAATCGTGAATCTTTCTGATCGCCCTGTGACTTTGAAAAGGAATTGCAAGTTAGCTGATGTGTCGCCCTGTATCGCTGCTGAAGATTTTACAGTTTTCCAGAACTCCAGTCATGTTGAGGCTAGTGAACAAGTAATGAGTTATCTAGACGCAGACAGTGAAGATTATGGGAAGCAGCTTGCAGAAGTTGGCTTGAAAGATATAGACCTCAATTCGTGCCAAATCAGTCATTCTACCAAAAGAGAGTTAGTTCAGCTTTTAGTTAGCTATAATGACATTTTTTCAAAACATGCATTAGATTGTGGTGAGGCGAAGGACTTCTATCATCGTATCCGCCTGATGGATGAACGACCATTCCGCCTTCCTTACCGGAGAGTTCCACCAGCTCATTACCAAAGCTGAGGCAGGTTTTGACGGAGATGGAGAATCAAGGCATAATAAGGAAATCCATCAGTGAATTTGCATCACCATTGGTAATGGTATGGAAAAAGGATGGCAGTCTGAGAATTTGCACCGACTTTAGGTTGCTCAATGCCAGGACTCTAAAAGACGCACACCCACGCCCGCATCAATCAGATTGTCTGGCAGCTCTGGGCGGAAATGTCTATTTTAGTACTATGGACTTGACCTCCGGCTTCTATAACATTCCCATGCATGAGGAGGATAAAAAATACACAGCATTCACCACCCCACTTGGATTACATGAATACAATCATATGAATTTACATTACAATGAATTTATGCAAATGATGCTGAGTATATTTGGTGACATGAATTTCACCCAGCTATGGTGTTACTTGGATGATTTGCTGGTATTTGCAGCCACTGAGAAGGAAGCCTTGAGTAGGCTCAACGTGGTATTCCAGAGACTCCGCCAACATAATTTGAAGCTGAGCCCGAAAAAGTGTCACCTTATGCGCACTTCTGTGAGATTTTTGGGACATATCATCGAAGGGGGTGGGGTTGCTGTGGACCCAGAAAAGGTGGGTGTGATTTCCCGCATGACCAAAGATGATCTTATGGAGGATGACGGAGTTACTCCTTCAGTTAAAAGAGTTAAATCTTTTCTGGGGATGATCTTTTATTATCAACATTTCATATCGTGTTGTTCCGCCATTGCCAGACCATTATTTGCCCTCACTGCTGGTCAGAAGAGGAAGGGAAGAGGAAATGTCACAAGAAAAGCTGGTACTTACAGAAAACTAAGGCCCTCCGACTGGACAGTGGAGTGTGATGCAAGTTTCAGTGCTCTAAAGGAGAAGCTGTTGAACTGCGCAGTCCTGGCGCATCCTGATTTTTCAAGACCCTTGATCCTGTCCATAGATGCTTCTCTAGATGGTTTAGGGGCGGTGTTGTCTCAAATACCCCTGGGCGAGGACAAAGCAAGGCACATCGCTCTTGTGAGTAAAACACTTAGTGCTTCACAGAGGCGATATCCAGCTCACCGTCTAGAATTCTTGGCCCTAAAGTGGAGTGTCTGCGAGAAGTTTAGTCATTGGCTTAAAGGACACACGTTCTCCGACTGGACGGATAATAATCCTCTAACGTATATAATGACTAAACCGAAGCTTGATGCTTGCGAAAAACACTGGGTCGCGAAGTTAGCCCCTTATACCTTTGAGATACGTCACATACCGGGCAGCAAGAACATTGTGGCTGATGCTCTTAGTCGAGACCCTTTTCCAAAGACAATCGGTCATAGGCTACTAAATGAACAGTATGAGAGGTTGATGTCTGAAGCTGAGGGATTTAGTGCGGAAGGGATCCAGGATACTTTCCGATTGAAAGTTCAATGTCAGCAGCAGGGGTTGGAGACTGACACAGGAGAGATCTTTCCAGTGGCTAGCTTGGGTACTTGCAGTGTTGGAGACGTTCATGCCATTTGTGAAGCTCATGACAACTGGGAGCTGGCAGTGGAGTCTAGGGCAGTGCAGTTGATTCAGTCTATTCAGCAGATTGTACCATCAAGTCTGGACACATTGCCTGAACTCTCGCTACTAGAACTTCAACAAAGACAGGAACAGGATCCTAATATATCTGTGGTTGTTCCTTTTGTGGCTCACGGGAGTAGACCTTCCAGACGTGAGAAAGCAAATCTCAACCCAAGTGCACTTTCTCTCAGCAAACAATGGGAGAGACTTACCTTCCTGGATGGCATACTCTATCGAGTGAGCAAGGACCCGTTGAGTAAGCATAGAAGACATCAATTTGTGCTCCCTCAGAGTCTTAGAGGCAAAGCATTGAGTGGCATTCATGACCTCGCTGGACATCAAGGGCAGGCAAGAATGCTTCATTTAGCGAGACAACGATTTTACTGGCCTAAGATGGAGCAAGACATCAAGTCTTATGTTAAATGTTGTCAAAGATGCATCCTCGCTAAAATGCCTGAGCCATCCGCTAGAGCCCCGTTGGAGAGTATCAGAACTTCAGCACCCATGGAATTGGTATGTTTGGATTTCTGGAGTGCAGAAGACTCTAGGCAGAACTCTGTTGATGTGTTGGTGGTCACAGGCCATTTTACAAAATTAGCTCACGCATTCCCATGTGTAAATCAGACGGCTAAGCAAGTGGCCAGAAAGTTGTGGGATCACGTTTTTTGTGTCTATGGCTTTCCTGAGCGTATACACACCGATCAGGGCGCTAATTTTGAGAGTGGTTTGATCGCCGAGCTACTTAAATTGTCAGGAGTTGCTAAGTCACATACCACAGCCTATCATCCAATGGGCAATGGAGGAACTGAACGATTTAACAGGACTTTAGGAGGTATGTTGCGTTCTTTGCCCCTCAAAGCTAAACATCAGTGGCCTCAACAAATTCAGACTCTTACATTTGCTTATAATGCCACTGTGCATGAAACAACAGGCTTCCCACCATTTTACCTCATGTTTGGCCATGTGCCAAGACTTCCAGTAGATGTGATGTTCAAACAGGTACTCCGAGATCCTGTGGTGGTTGATTATGGTAGTCATGCCAAGACGCTACTCTCTCATCTCCATGAAGCAGCAACTATCGAGCAGCAGCATGCTGTCAAAGAACAGAAAAACCAGGCTTGTGGATATGACAAAAGAGTTAAAGGTACTCACCTAAGCCTTGGAGATTGTGTGCTGATTGCTAATAAGGGAGAGAGAGGGAGGAGAAAACCTGCCGACAAGTGGGAGTCGACCATCTATGTTGTCATCAATCGGAATCCCCAGACGCATACCTATGTAGTGCAGGATGAAAAAGGATCTAAGAGAGTTGTACATCGTAATCTCTTGTTGAACATCAGTTTCTTACCTGTTCAGACAGAACTTGGAGGAGCCAGTAATCCATATCTCGATGACTGTGATGATGGAAGGTCAAGCTCTCATCAGCAGCCCCAGGATTTTGCAGATTGGTTGGAAAGTGAAAGTTCAGAGAGACGAACAAGCCTCTGGGTGTTAGACGAAACAGAACATTCTCTGGGTCAAAGCTCACAAAGTGAAACTGGATCTGTGCAGTTCCATGCTGAGGGAGAACAGCAGAGTGAATATGGTGATTGTTCTAAGAAGTCCTGTGATGCTGACAGTCATATTACAGAGCCTTTTAACGAGCAGATGGACTGTTTTAGTCTTGACTGTAACAGAGCTAATCCCATAGTGGAGGAAAGAGCTAATCCCATAGTGGAGGAAAGAGACACGCCCAATACAGAACAGCCTAGTTCAAAGACTAGAGTCCGAGACTCTCAGGGTGTAGAGAATCCTCAAGAACAAGTTACACGTGCTGGAAGAGTGGTTAAGAAGGTCAATCGTCTTATTGAATCTATGGCACAAAAACAGTTAAAGATTAAATCACTTACAAACACATTGGGTAGAAAGTCCCAGTCACTACTTACCTTGTTTTAAGAGCTATTCCATAGTCTAAGTTCATATTTTCTGATACACTTGAGCATTATCCCTGTGGTTGTAAAGTAATTAATTTGATGTGACATAAATGTTATACATTTGACTTGAAGATTTGTGGTTTAAAACCTGTTATGGTGTAAAAGGCATCATTTTATTCTGGGAGATTTTTAAGGCCTGATCACCCTTGAATTTCTCTCAACCTTTTTTTAAGAAGGTAGCATTTTCAGGCTGAAATGGGTAGAGACAATTTGGAGACCCCAGTGTATGAGTGAAGTTGGTTGAGTCTTTGGGATTTTGGTGAATTCAGAAAGGGGTGAATGTAACGGGTATTAATTATAATTTGTGTTTTAATTTTAAATTCACACAAAATCCAAAATTTTTCTGTTATATATGTATGTAAGAAAAGAAAATAATTTATTTTTTTTATATATATATATTTTTATGAGTTTTGTGTTCGTCGCAGTTGTGACGTCATTGTCGCGTTGCGCGCGCTCTCGCTTCAGTCCACGGGAGGTCTGAGTGGAGCGAGGTAGGTATTGTGTGCACTCCTGTTCAAAAGAGTGTTATAAGTGAAAATAATCACTAATTAAATGATCGATTTTGTTAAAATGTAAATGAGTATGCACAAGTATGTGATTTCCCCTCTTAAAGCTGGTTTTCCTGCATAAGTGAAAGTTTAATCAAGTGAATGCATTATCACGTTGTGTTGCATGTTAGTGTGAAAGTAGGCCTGTGAAGCATGTCTGCTGATATCTTTTCAAAGTTCAAATGTTTGAACTTTGGGAAGGCTGATTAAACACACTACATTGAATGCAACAAATAATTACTGCATTTTTCAACTCATGCAGATAAAAAAAACCTCTGAACCAGTCATCTGACTGTAGTCTTTATTCATCACAACACAACACAGAGGGGTAGATGAGTCGTAATAGCGAGTCCGAACCGGCTACAAAAGCATAATTATTTTTAAATTTAACTGGGGTATTTATTCATCTGATTAACTTTCAGGCCATAGCTTGAGAAGATCAAAGCTTTTCTGGCACTCCACAGGAAACTCACAAAGCTGTCATCGCAGCTTTCCAAGCCAAAATTAAACTACATCAGTTCACAGTCCCGCCTCTCCCAAAATGTTTCAGGCATCCCCTATATCTCATCTTCAGAATCTATCAGAATCTGTGCTTCCTCATCACTGTACAGAGATAGGTATCTGAACTGAGTTGAAATGAGGTGAAATGAGAATTGTGAGCTTGACTGACATTTAGAGAAGTAACACTAACTGTGGAAAATTCGACTTTGAATCATTTAACTGAACTTTTTTTTACAGTGGTCTGTATGAGTTGAAAGAGTTGGAGCAGAAAACCAAACAATCAAAGATGATTTGATTGAATTCTGCTGCTGTGTGGGTTTGTGCCCGTGTATGTTCACTCTTGCCCGTTTTGAGGTTTTATAAGGGGAAGGTGTTGGTATGTGTGTACACTACAAGTGAAGTATTGTATGGACAGCCAGAGCATGAATGAGAGCATGAATTAACTTTTTTATTCCATGAGGGTCATAAGGGAATTGTTTTGTTGAAGTACAACAAAAAGAAACATCAAGAATTTCAATGGCGACTATGATAAAGAGAGCCAAAAAAATACTATAAAAAGATTTTTCTTGTTTAGTTAGTAATGTTAAAGGAATAGTTATAGCGTTAACATGCGTGCTACTGTGAATGAGCGTCTCTCATAGTGCTTATGAATGCCCAAAGGACATTAAGATTTTCATAGAAAAATTATTTCTCATCTAATCAATATCAAATGCCTTCAGAAAACTTGGAATATGATCCACAAGTCGCATGGCCTAATTTTATTTTTGGGTCCTTTTTAAGCTTTAAAGTGAGGCACTATTAACTGCCATTGTATTGAAAAAGCAGACCAAGATATTCATTTCGAAATCTCTTTTCATGTTCCCCATAAGAAAAAAAGTCTTACAGGTTTTGAATGACATGAGGATAAGCAAATTTTGACATATATTTTGGGGTGAATAATTCCTTTAAATTGTGATTATATTGCACTTGTCACTGAAAAATTTAACCCTGACTTTGCATGTAAGTATTTGATAATATATCTTTTTCCCTTGGAGTGCACAGAGCACTTAATTTCTCTTCCACTTTCAATTGTTTAGAGTTTTTCTCCCTGATTTGCTATTCCTTATTGCTCTCCTTGTATCAGATGTCCTTACTTCAGAAGAGCTATGTTACATTTCTTGTTGAGTCTGCAGTTTAGCATTCCACATGGGAGCTAGAAAGGAAACAAGACACGGTTTATCTCTCCATTGGGTGAGAAGGGCTGAATGAGCAATCAACACTCTGCTTTGGACTCAGATGACAGGTCCTACATTACATTTTTAGGATTGCCTGTCCTCAGTGCGATTGTGATTTTCAAATAATTCTTTTTTTAAAACCTGCTCATTAATAAGAAAAACCCTGCTCCATGTTCACTCCTTGGCAAAATATGCACACAATTATAGCTCCACTCTAAAATTATGTCTGTGTTTTGAAATAGGCGAATACCAATCTCTAGGCACAACATGCATTAAATTAAAAATAAATACACAATACTTAAAATAGAAAAGCTTCAACGTGCTTTATTCAAACACTTACATTAGCTTGTTTATATGTAAAATATGTGGTAAAATGATGGAGTGCTATCAGTAGCGGTTGTTGTCATTAATGGGATGAAACCTTGTCGCAACATCTGACATACTTCACCACCTCATCATCCAACAAATGATGACATACGAATGTTGTTTGGATTGAAAATCAGATTTCATGTTTTATTTTTCCTGTTCTAACTACAAAATATGTAACCGATTTTAGTTTAATAGACAAAAAATATATATTTGTGCTGCCAGTCTGAACATAGCCTAGGGCAGGGCTAGTCAACTGGCAGCCCTTGGGACAAATCCAGCCTGCCAATCATCTTTGTTTGGCCCTCCGACTGATTTTTTATCAAATTGTCTCACCATCTGAAATACCACAGCGCTCTCTGTGCAAAACTCAGCATTCATAGACATGAGCCTCAGCAATCAGCAGTGAGTTTAAAAATTTACATTGGCATGTGCAAAATCATTCAGCCTATCAGTTGTCTAGATCAGAGTGCGCGTTTAAGCTTTTCTGGTGATAGTTTAGTTCCACTGCTTTGCTAAACATGGATCACACCATTTAGGTGAGGATTTGATAGCATCTTTTTCAATCAAATGTATGTACATAAAATTGCTGAGGAGTGCGGTCAAATCTACAGATTGTGACAGAATTGGTGTCAACACATATGCACATTAGGCAACTATAGCAATTGATTATGAAAACTGAACGTTCGAAAATGTGCTGAAAATTTTGCATTTATTCACTATTCTGGAAGTGTCAAATGGGTGTGTCTCATCTGTTCAGGGTCTGTAGGGCTTGTAAAAAAAAAAAAAAACATTTTATGATACTGAACCTGCAAATATCCTGATTATATTTGGTTCTATACAGCTTTGAGTCAGCCCTCTCAGTCACGAGCAGCATCAACTCAGTTTGCTCTTTTTTTGCCAATGATTATCTGCACAAACATCTGGCTCCTGACCTGGCTATAGTGTGCAAATTCACAATATTTAAAGGACTAATTTTATCCACACTGAACAGGATGATACTTTAAACAGAAAATGGACGAATAGACATTTTAATGTTTGAATACTGAAATAAAAAAAATTAAAAAACAAAACAATAATAATGTCAAAAAAAAAAGTTGGGGACTCTGGCGCTGGGCCTCCTCATTGGCACCCCTTTCGCCAGATGAAGAGTGTAAGTCAATAAAGTATATTTGGAGCAACACAATCAGTGTGGGGACACTTACCACAATTTCTTTGTTAACAACATAGTAAACAAACCACAGATGAGTCAGATGTCCATTACTGCACATTAATTGTGAAAGTTCAAATGTGTTTATGGAACTCTAAACACCATTCATCAGTTAACTAGATGTGGGATTTGCTTCCTTCCTCTCTGTGGCATTTTTCTTCCTACATACGGTATGTTGCAAGAGAAAGATAAATAGAAGCAGCATCTGGGGAGAAAAGTAATTTTTCCTGGAAATTATAGAAGTGGAATGAATATTCTTGTGGCCACAGTTTCCACATTTCAGTGGTCATCAACATGATGTTCTTCTCGTACCTTTCAAATCTGGTTAGAAAAGAAATAAAAAAATGAAATTACTACAAGCGATGTTGCAGAACTACTTCAGTCTAATTCACACTCCCTCCACAAACACAAACACACACACAGAAAACACACACACAAAACACACATACTCTTCTCTCTGTGCTCTCCTGAGTATTACAAACCTATCTGTGGGATGACAACCTCACTGCCACAACGAGCGCCTCTCCTCTCAGCTTTAGTTAAGGGATGTCTGCCATGATAACTCCGTATGTGCTATAGAGGCGCTCAAGCTCTCACTCAATTCCCAACACAATAAGACCTGTGTGCTCCTCTCTGCTCCCCTTGGATGAACTTCATGGGGCTGAATTTTTAACTTTCTTTGCAGGGCACCATCAGGTTATTCTACTAGATTGTTACATAGCACAGGATGTCTTCTGGCCCCTGCAATCTGCAAACCTCCCCTCCCACTTCGAAATGGTGCACATACCAAACAAAAAACTGATCAAAAGCAAACATTGCCTTTGCATTCCACCATAGACTAGAGTGGAAGATTTTTTATTTTTTTTAAAAGCACTGTTGTTCAAAGAATATTGTTAAAAATCAACAAAGAAGTGGGCGAGAGAATCACTTAGTTTTGTTTATTTATCGTCATCTTAAGCACAATTTTCTTTGTTGAAGCAGGCAAGCTGGCTGTTTCAAAACTAAGTCTGCTACCCACAGCTAATAGATTTCTTTGCAGCTAAATATGGATTCTATGTCCTCTTTTCTCTGACAACTTGTTTTTTTCTCGTTGAATCTCCAAGGTTCTAATTTCACCGCAACTTCACCTGTGTCAACAATAAGTGAGTGCAACAGTGTTACCTCCATGGACAACATCGCTAGAAGTCATTAAAAATGCAAAGGTGAAAGGATATTTAGAATGCTGTTTACAGATTCTTGGTTAATTAACTATCCATTGTATTCCCAAGATGTTTTCATTGAAGCAGGCCTGGAGATAGACGTATTATTGGTTTCTTCCTTAGTCTTCAGGGACTCATATAATGTACAAAGATAAAGCTACTTTGTGCCATTTATTAAAGTTAAAAGCAGAGATGCTAAAGTATATGACGAGTGAAAAAAAAATGCTATTGATGCAGAATTTATTGCATTAATTTAGCAGATTGCAGAGTAATGTTTTTTTTTTTTTTTTTTTGTATAATGAAATTATAAAACAGGGGAACCAGGTCAACTTTATTATTTGAATATAAAACAGTTTGTAGAGCCTGAAATTTGCCATGGGATTGCGGCTATTGTGCATACTTTTAATTATTCCGGAAATTTCCATGTTCATAATGCGGAAAGTTCCTGCACACTTTTATTCACTTAACAGTGCAGCTGCAAATTAGTCTCTATATTAGTAAACCAATAGATACAGAAGAACAAATCAAATCAATAAACTTGTTTTTGTATCAAACTGTAATTCCTGAAGCTGCGCAACAAAATCTGCTCTGTCTCTCCCTCTTTCCCTCTCGTGCAGCTGTCAGCAGTGTCAGAAGTGTGAGTGCGTGAAGTGAAAAATTGTTTTGTCGCATAGATACTGAACTTAAGATGGTACCGATTTATAAACCTTTCTAAACCTGCTAATTTGACATGCAAATGGTGCCATAGAGGATCCACATCCCTCACCATAATAACTCTAAACTGGACTGAATAATGGCAACTTTCAAGGGCATGCACAAGAAATGGAGAATCTCAATGCTAGTATGATTGGCACTTGAAAGAGTGAGTGGATACCAAACGCAAGTGGTCTGACATTGAATAAAACCCACTTCCCATCACAGTATAATTTTCTCATGCCAAAAGACAAAGATTGAATATTGGAAAATAGCCCTCCCAGATATCTGAGGTATTGTATTTATATTTTATACTGTTTTTCATGCTAGCTGGAGGACCCTGACAATAGTCTTAGAATCTATGACTAGTCTTTGCATTGTGTGGGTAATTAGCAATTTAGGAGAAAAATAGTACAAAAATAAATAAAAAAGCTTAAATAATTATGCAAATTAATTTATCTTTCGGCTTGAGTGGATTATTGGCTTTTATTTATAGAGGGGCTCACCATAATGAAACCTGTTCAGTTAGTAACACAAGAAGCATTTTTAGGTTCTCCTGTAATCTCTCAACCCGTTTTAAAACCCTATAATTTTGCATAAGGCTGAGGCAGATAAGCGAGAAAAAGAGAAAATCTCCAGCACTATGTCAGATATAGGATGTTATGAAGTCAGGCCCTGGTTGTTTCTGTGCTGATGGTGGAGATTATTAAAGAGCAGCTAGCACTGCAGAGGCATTTCCAGGCTATTAATAAGTCTGACATATGACTACTGCAAGTCAAAGGGAATGTCATTATGGCTTGGATTCTCTTAAGTGGGTTTCTTTAAAAAATATTTTATTGATTCAAAGGTCAATTTTGTTAAGCACCAGGGGTAAAAACTGGAACTCACTGTACGCCCAATCAATTAAGGGCCGGAAAGATTATTATGAGACTACCATAATCCTTCAGGTGACCTTTTTGAATGTCTTACAAAAGGTGCATATGCTTTTACTGATTAGTATGGCCAGTGTTCTCAATTCAATAGCATTGAGTTTAAGCAATCTTAGAGTGCAGCATGGCAGTCTAGAAAAGAAATCCATACTCGTCAGCAGTAAACACCTGACTAAATTGTGTCCGATTATCGAAAAATCCATATAACTGTATGGAGGATCACAGGACCAGCTGCCAATCATGAGGTGACATTTACAGATAACATTCCACAGGCCCATGGAACTGATAGATCTCACTTCCACTCTTCAGCTGCACATGTCTTTATCCGTCCAATGTTGCTGTTTTTTTACAGTATGATTTGTAAATTACACAACTACTTGCACTGAGCCTCATGATGTACTTACATTTACATTTATTCATTTGGCAGACGCTTTTATCCAAAAGAGGAAAAACATCAGCGAATCATCTTTGGGAGACAGTGGTACAAAAAGTGCCATATTACAAAGTTTCACTATCATCAGAATAGTATACAAAACAGATTTAAGTGCAACAAGAAATGTAAATAATATTATTAATTTTTTTGTGACCGGTTAAGTGCTTTTGGAAAAGATGTGTTTTTAGCCGTTTTTTGAAGATAGAGAGTGAGTTAGCTTCCCGGATTGAGTTGGGAAGGTCATTCCACCACCGTGGTATGATGAAACTGAAAGTCCGGGAAAGTGCACTTTGAAATATACTTTCCTGCTAGTTTCCGGTTAAATCTGTTCATCTGCGCCATAGTTGCTTAGTTCACGAAATGTATTTCACCGGTTCTCCAAACAGGGACGTCTGCATCAGACATTTAACCACATATCAGCTTGAAATGCAAATGAGAAAAGGTGGAATAAGACAAAGGGTGTCAGCACCAGCGGCACTCTTTAAATTGAACAACTACGTTCTTCAGTCACAGCCATGTTCCATGTGAGAGGGAGGAGACAGATGCGATGAACATATGTATCAACCTGTTTTTATTAAATGTATGTTTTAATCCTTATTTTGTGCCACTGTTTCACTGATAAGCACTGTATATCGATACATTTTGAAATGCAAATGCATAAGGAAGCCCTGCTCAAGATAATGAGTTATATTGTTTGTAGTGTGGTTAAATATATTTTAGCACAGTTATTTATTTAATGTGATAATACAACTGCTTCATTCTGTTCTGAGTGATCTTTAAAGCATAGTAAGAGTAAGATAACAGCTAATGTATTTATAAATAAATACTATAAATAAATAAATAAATACCGCACTACTTAGAACGCGGAAGAAATTGTGCACTTAGTCCATTAGTTGTTATTTTAAGGGTGGCTGCAGGAAAATAAATGTAGAGTTTTTATAAGAAAAACTGTGTAGGAGGATATGAGAGAGAGAGAGAGAGAGAGAGAGAGACAGAGCTAAAATGCAAAACCTTCATAGAATGGAAAAAAAGGGAGAAAATAAATAATGGACTTTGTGATCAGTTTTTTCTTTTGAGATTAGCAAATGAGCTGAGGTAATAAAAATAATATAACATTGAGAGATTAAATGGCTAAAAAGATTTATACATTTTAAAATATGACAACATTGTAATTATTTAGTTTGGCGCTACAGAAATCCATGAGCCAAAATCGCAATTAAACCTTTGATCTTTTTAGAGAGAGCAAAACTAAAATCATGTTGCTGGGTTTGTGTGTGTGTCTTTCAAAAAAAATAATAATAATAATAAATAAAATATAATATGTCTGTCATTAGCCTTTATAATTCAGGCCTAGATTTGCAATTTTCCCCTGGAAAATGAAAGTGAAGATTTGATATAAGTCAAATTGCAGATAGTGTTGTAATTCGTCTCACTCAGCTGCCTAGCTTCCTAGGCTGTGAATCAGTAGATCGTGAACACAAATTCAGCACTGGCAAGGGTACTGATCCACTGATGACACTTATGACTCAATTATCTGTGACATGATTACAAGCTTGCACTTTTAAACACAGCACGTATAAATCAGAAATAACACCACTGTATAAATGACACTATCGTGCATTCCCCTTCTGTCACTCACTCGACGTTGTGTCGAATGAAGTGAGACAAGGGGTCTTCCTGGAACGCCAAACGCAACTCTGAACTTGAGAAAAGGCCAATGTCAAGTTTGCAGACAGAATTTGCATGCCCCGGCCCGGACATACGGGTATAAAGGGAAGCGGGGAAGCGAGTGCACGCACCCCCAGTTCCGTTCTTGCTGGAAGTGCATGACGAGCTGATGCGGTCGTGGAGGGCACCTTTTACTGCCCGGAACCGACCCCTCCGCTCGTCCGCTCTCACTACCCTTGATGGCGGGGCCGGTCCACGGGTACACGGAGGTCCCCCAGGTGGACAGAGCAGTGTCCAGAGAATGACGCCACCTGGCGGGACCGCCCGGTACTTCCCTCCAGAGCCTTTAGAATGACGTCATCACTGACCTCGAAAGTCTACAGCGCCACCGGACAGGCCGCCTCCGCCCTGCATGCTAAGGCTCTCCTGCAAGTTCAACAAACCAAGGCACTCAAAGATCTGCACCTGGGTAGTTCCGACCCCGACGTGCTGCAGGAACTGCGCTCTGCCACTGACCTCGCTCTCAGATCCACGAAGGTCACAGCACAGGCACTCGGGTGGGCGATGACATTTTTTGTCTTACTAGTGAGTAAATTACCAAGAACAAAACTTTCATGAATATATGAATACCTAATAAAAAATACAACTATAAACATTCATAAATAAATAAACAATTAAATAAAAAAACACTGGAAAAATGTATGTGCTTTTCATTACAATATTTTTGTTCTGTCATAAAAATGTTTGCTTGTTTACTTAATGAAATTACTGGCAACAAATATGTCTCATTATTTTGGGACAGATAGTCATACATGGAATAATGGAAATTACAAGCTTTAAAGCTACAATTATGATTATTTATTTATTTATTTTACTCATGGTCTACTAGGTAATTACAAAAACAGGTGAGAGAAAAATAATATATATTT
Source organism: Xyrauchen texanus (assembly GCF_025860055.1). Lineage (NCBI taxonomy): Eukaryota > Metazoa > Chordata > Actinopteri > Cypriniformes > Catostomidae > Xyrauchen > Xyrauchen texanus. The sequence goes on from NC_068277.1 coordinate 44,793,975, forward strand.
TCAATTCCAATTTTTTACATATGATGGAATTACTGTCATTGCACATATTTTTTTCTAATTCCCCTCTACGTATTTCAATATGTGACTCAGTTTTCTATTGGTGGTGTTTTCTCATGAGACAGACAATTCTATCACTGCAAGCTAAATGGGTTAGAAGTCTCCAATGACCCATGCGTTTGGTAATATGACAACAGTTTCCTCTATTACTGTTTTAAAATCCACTGTCCAAACTGTCATCTGCCATAAATTTTCCTCACTCTGTGTTTGACACGTCGGGGCATGAAACTCCACCTTAGGACAGATTGAAAAAGAGAATCCTGCATTGGCAATGTCACCTCTCATGAGCAACAATTATGACACTGACCATTGATTCACAGATGCTGTTGGACCTGTAAAACAGCCCTGCGGCATATGATAAACGCATGCACGCATGCACACACGTACACACGACCAGCACCATTTCTAGCTTCCTGTAGCTTCCACAATAAATGCACATGGAACATGTAATGACAAATTAATTGTGGACTGAATTGATTAGTAAGCTATAATGTATAAATGTTTTACATCCAGGCACTATAAAGTGGTGTCCTGTTTATCAGCACACATGAACTAATGCTTAAAGAGACAATTCTTTCTGTCATCTATCATTTACTCACACTCAGGACATTCCAAACCGGTATGATGTTCTTTCTTTTATGGAATACAGAAGTTGCTGCTAGGCAGAATGTTAGCCTTAGTCACCATTCGCTCATTCACTTAGACACCAGACATTGTAAGACGAAAAAGAACAACAGTGTGGTAAACTTAACCAGGCACCAAATTAATGTATCAGTGACCAACAATACATTTCTTTCTTTGTGTATGAGTTTATAGAACACGTCTTGCTCTCTAGTTTTTCTCTGTTTCATCTGCTATGGTCAAACAACCTGCATGCATGTTGTTGCTTGGCAGAAGTGGCCCTTGGTAAGCTGCATAACAGAAACCAAACACATTCAGTCATAAATCAAGTGTATAGGCCAGCTGGTCATGATGACAGGCCTTGGCTTCAGCAAGAGGGGGAGCTAGGAAAGCACATTGGCTAAGTAATGTTTTGATAGCTTCTGGAAAAACATTTTTTCTATTTTCTTGCTCCAAAAATAGGGGTTGAAATCTTTAGTCAATTCGATTCTGATTCTGGGAGTCACAATTCGATTCCAAAACAAATCCTGATACATCTACCTGTACATGTTTTCTTATAGATTATTCTGCTGTGCAAATGCAAACCTTAGTAACTTCACTGCTGTTTTTGAGATTCAGAATTGTTGGAGAAAGAATTGCGATGCATCTGTGAATACATTTTTTTCTCCCACCCCCATTTAGATGGGCATGTCAGGCAATAATAATTGAACTACAAATAAAATGGGGCTGTAATTTAGTTTGTTTAGTGTCGCAACAATGCAACAGATAGCTGTTGATAATCACTGAGAGATCAAGCGTTCGAAACTACTCGAAGGTAGTTTTGTTTATGGACCCAACTGTAAATACCACAAACAGAGCATAAAAGGAGAAGGCAATAGCATGCAATGGCAATAACCTCCACCAATGTGAGATAAAGAAGCGAAACAATAATTGCTCCACCACTGTACAGATCTCTTCATAATTATCAGGTCATAATGAAGAAAGGGATCTCTTTGGTAATGGCAGCATAACATTGGGATGACCTTAACGATGTTCAGCAGAACAACAAGACAATGTGTGTCATTAAAATATAAACATGGCCAGGTCTATTTATACTTATCATTAGCTAAACGGAGTTGGAAAATCCCTAATGTGGTAATTTTCATTTAACTAAATGTGCAAGCTTATTGCTAACTGTTACTTGACATAAAAGACACATTTCCCAAGTAATGAAGTCGAGTCAAAACCTGAGCTCCAGGAACCATAAAGAAGCGATCATGCCACATTATCTCATAAATTACATCTTGCAGCATTCATCCGTCGCTCTGGGCCATCATAACAGCACACATATCTCAGGGGTTGCTAATTAAAGTGACCTGTATTGTGCATGAGGTAATTACACAGTTCACCAATTCATTACTCTCTTTGGGTAAATGATCACCCAATGTGAAGCTGTTCTTTGAGGTTTACAGACAGCCAGGGAAATAGACCATTTGGAATAATTGTATGTAAACCGCAGGCTAGGTTAGGAGTAAATGCTTAGGGCTTCCCTCTGACAAAAGAATGGAGAGAAGAATTTTTTCTAAATAACTCAAATATAGGAACTGTACGTAAGCTAGGAATTAAATGTATTCTACATCATTATTATGTAAGGAAATTTATAATGGAATTAGTCACGTTATATCACTAGTCACAAACATTATAAGAAAGATAAATGACATATAACTAGATTATTTGTCTGAATACAATTCTCCACCATTAAAATCAAAATACAATGTCTCGCTGTATCCGCTCACAATTTCTATTGTAAGGAATTGGCTTTAATACAGAAATTATTATTAATTCACTTACTGGAGTAATATTATTCTCATGGCTTATTGAAAATAATATTACACATATTTAGGTATAGCTTTGAAGCTAAATCGTTTAAAAACTGGAATAAGATTATCAAAATATAGCACAGTCAGATTATCTTTGAACAGACAAAATGTATTGCTATTCTAAACATAAACTAATCTAACACATTCGACATGAAACAGGTTGGTGAGTAAAGTGATGGAATGTGAAATAAATGATCAATACAGAGAAACGTCATGGTTACTGTTGTAACCTCTTTTCCCCGAGGGAAGGAACGAGACACAGTGAAGTGACACAAGGGGTCTTCCTGGAACCCCAAACGTACCTCTGAACCTGAGAAAATACCAATTTCAAGTTGGCAGACAGAATTTGCATGCCCCGCCCCGGACATACGGGTATAAAGGGAAGCGGGGCAACGAGTGCCAGTCAGGATTTTGCAATGAGGAGCCGAAAATAAGTTACGGACGTTTAAAGTGGTAGGTCTAGTGCTGTGGCAGGAGGGACACAACGTCTTGTCCTTTCCTCGGGGAACGGAGGTTACAACAGTAACCATGACGTTCCCCTTCTGTCACTCACTCGACATTGTATCGAATGAAGGGACACAAGGTGTCCCATATAAAAACGGCATGCACTGACCGTGTTACGTGAATTGTCGAGACAGGTGCAAGTAGGCCACTGCGTGCTAGAGGCATCTGTGATGGCTATACATAGCCCTCCCCAACGCCCCCAAAGAGACGTCACATAGGTTCCCCGCACCCCTGAGTGGAGGAACAGGTGCTAAATGACTAGCATGGGAGCATCCTCTCACTATGTCTCTCACATAGGACGTGAAGCAGCTGGGGCCGCTTAACGCTATGAAATGCACCGGGGAAGGCGGTCTTTCCCGGTCCTATCCTTTCAGGGGGAAAAGTCCCTGCGGAGGCCACATCCTGCCCAGTCTAGGGGGAGGTAACATGTGGCAAATTGCCACCACGAGAGTTGTGAAGCTGTACGTGGGAAATGACGCGGTGGTAGGTCCAGCCTAATGAGGGGGTAGCGGGGCTGCCCAAGGGAAACGCGGGTCCGCCGACAGGGGGACCATACTGTGGGAAATACATCACAGGGAGTTTGCCTGAAAAGGGAACTAAGCCTGTGGAGCCCGACCCTGGTACAGAGGACCTGTGACTCGTAGTGGGTCTGGACGCAAATTGCTCCAATGAATTTGCAGGCCAGAAGGCTAGGGAGGAGAACATCCAGGGAGCGACGCTGAGTGGCTAACCTGGGATAGAAGGCGCACTGGATCAACTTGGTGATGGGCGCTGTGTGCAAGCGGAACACCTGGTTGGTTGTGCCTCATTACCGAGTTCTACCGGCTCGGACATGACATAACACGGGACGAGACTGACTCAACCCTGAGATTGTAACATCTGGCAAAGGTATTGGGTGTTGCCCAGCCCACTGCTCTGCAGATGTCCGCTAAGGAGGTGCCATGGGCCAGTGCCCACGAGGATGCCACACTTCTCATAGAGTGTGCTCAAACCCACAAGGGGCGGGAACGGCCTGGGTGTGATAAGCTAAAGAAATAGCATCAACGACCCAGTGAGCTAACCTCTGTTTGGAGACGGCGTTCCCTTTCCGCTGTCCGCCGAAGCAGACAAAGAGCTTCTCAGAACATCTAAAGCTCTGCATGCAATCCAAATAGATACGCAAAGCGTGTACCGGACTAAGCCACGAAAGGGCTGGGTCTGCCTCCTCCCGGGGGTTGACACACTCCACCTCAGTCCCGTTGATGAGAATGGGCGTGTGTGTGTGCCAGCTTTAGACTTCCTGAAGTCCACAATGAGCTCTTTGGTCTTCTTAGTGTTGAGAGCCAGGTTGTTGTCAGTGCACCACGATGATAGGTGCTGGACCTCCTCCCTGTAGGCCGTCTCATCGTTGTTGCTAATGAGACCAATCACTTTAGTGTCGTCTGCAAACTTGACAGTGGTGTTAGAGCCATGTACAGGTGTGCAGTCGTAGGTGAAGAGGGAGTAAAGGAGAGGGCTCTGCACACATCCCTGTGGTACGCTGGTGTTCAGGGTGATGGTTGAGGAGGTGTGATTATCTAACCTAACAGACTGAGGTCTGATGGTTAGGAAGTCCAGAATCCAGTTACATAGCACTGATTGATTCAAAATACCCTGGCAATCTGTCAATGTGATAATGTTGAATCTGTCAATCAATAATAATAAATCAATAATGGAATTTCAGAATCGATTATCATTACTAGATTACTATAGAATATGATACAGATCTCAGGGCCTGTTTACACCTGGCCATGTCATGCTTTTTCTCTGATCAGATAACTATATGATCATGAAAAAACAAGGTGTAAATGCCCTCTTAAATGCATTTGAGACTGATCGCAATCCGATCGCTCAGACCACTTCAGGAGGTGGTTTGAGATGCATTCTATATAAAACGGGTCAAGTCTAAATTAATCTGGCTGTTCAAGTCACGTATGTAAACTTTATCGCACCCAAACAGCATTACGTCAGCATAGAAAAAAGTAAAATAACAGCTGTCACCGAATATTTGCATAGGGCTTGCGTCGCGCAGTAAATAATAAACAAGAGACAAATACATTTTGTAGGAGAGACAGAACTTTTTTTCCTCATTTATTTGATGCAGATCACTGATGAATCTGAAACTAAACACTCACTTGAGCACAGCTTGACACGTCTCACCTAATAGAAGCCCCAAGGTGTAAAACAGACAGACACAGACCCATACACAAACACTCGCGAGCTGGGCAAATTCAGTTGGAATCAAACAATAAAGCCCATCTTTTAAATTCACTGCCCGGAATTAGCATAATCACGGAAGTGAACTCTGTTTTATTTGCATATAGTACGGAAATTGACGATCGAATTTATATCCGTTTGGCGGAGACACACTGATGTGGCCAAGTGTAAATGGAATGAGCTTTTTCCACAAAGTGTAACTAGGCCCTCAGATTACATGAGCCTCCTCGAAACAGACGCAGAAGCACATAAGATTAAAGGGAAAAACTTGCACTTTATATGAAGAAAGTTCATGTTGCCAAGTTCATTCCCTGCAACAATATAAGCGGGTAAATCTATGGATGTAAATATTATATAAATATGTATTATAAATTATATATATATATATATATATATATATATATATATATATATATACCACAGTTAGTTCCGGTCCTCAAATCTGATTGGATGAGAGACGTTCCATGAGCACTGATGGTGTGACAGTCCATGAGCACTGATGGTGTGTATCACTCCACGTTCATGCTGTTCATGCTAAAGTGTATCTGTAAGGAGTTACTGGCTTTATTTTTGAAATGACACATGTTAGCCAGCAGGTGGTGGCAAAATAAATTTTTGGGGTGTAAAATGAGCCAGTTGGTGATGTAAAGTGAATCTGTTAGTCATTGTTTACATAGAACAGTGCTCTGTGATCGCTCGTATTACTAATACATTACCAAAGCTAGGAAATAGCTTTAAACGGCTTTAAACGGACAACTTCAGGATATAAAGGCTAATGCTGAGAGACTGATTTATTACAGAACTGAAGTTCTTACCTTTTGTCGGAGTTTCCACATTGGATACATACTGTTTAAAATGGCGGAGGACATCGCTATTTTTATTGTGAACGACTCTTGTGCACCGGCTACCGCGAAATAGAGAGGAATACCCCCGCTTGGACGTCTATTTTCCACTGAGAATGCTGACAGCATCTCTTATTGGGTGTAGCAACAGGTGATTGCACACGTTCCATCTCTCTCTCTCTCTCTCTCTCTCTCTCTCTCTCTCTCTCTCTCTCACACACACACACACACACGACACACACACACACACACACACACACACACACACACACACATCCAGCCATCTATCCTTGTTTATCCAATAACTTGTTAGAAACAGCACAAGCCGTGATACTATTTCTGAAGTGATTTTTTTTTTTATTACTAACGGAGGCTTGCACGCATCATTTGTTTTGAAACAGCAACAGCAGATTCTGATTTGTCACGTAAGAAAGTAGTTCCAAGCACAAATGTGTTTTTTATGACAGTACTCGGTTTTTGCTAATTATTTTAAATGTACTTGTTCATTGAACTGTTGTATATAAGCAATATCACACTCGCAATCGTGCTATATGGCCCTACATCAGCACTGCTGTTATTACCTGCGCCCGAATCACAGCAGTGCTGATATAGGGCCATATCGCACTCTTGCTGTGTGATATTGCTAAAAAAGTGGCAGTGGTGGCTCAGTGGTTGAGGCTCAGGGTTACTGACCAGAAGGTTGGGGGTTCAAGCCCCAGCACCACCAAGATGCCACTGTTGGGCCCTTGAGCAAGGCACTTAACTCCAGGTTGCTCCGGGGGGATTGTCCCTGTAATTAGTGCACTGTAAGTCGTTTTGGATAAAAGCGTCTGCCAAATGCATAAATGTAAATGTAAATATACTGTATATATTTCAAATAAATATTTTCATATTGCATAATATAATATATAAAAATAGGCCAAGACTAATGTTGATTAAAAAAAAGAGACCTATTTCAAGTATTTGGAATTTTTTTATAATTCAATTATTATTTTCCATGTCATTCCTAAATTTTTAAAGCCTTAAATTAAATCATATATGTCTTTTCAATTATACAGTATGATTCGAAGTTAATTATGAAAAAAATGACTTCTTAAGTTCTATGAAGCACACATACACCTTAAGTAGTATGACAGTTTGAGTGACAGTTAATCATCATAATCGTGAAGGCATGAAAACAGAGAATTAATCGTCATAATCGTGAAAGCCCTAAACCAGACAGTTAATCGTCATAATCGCAATTATTTGTTTGCAAAATTCAGCAAAATTTCTTGATTGTGACAGCCCTGGATTTAACCTTAACATTTTTTATGTCAAATGAAATGGAAAAACTTAAAAAAGAAAAACCTGAAATGGCACTCTGTATCTTCATTTCATAAATACACCACACACCACTGTTCGATTAATGTGTGACTTTGTAATAAACATGAAGTGCTACCATATCAAAGTTGTACACTTCAGTCAAAAGATGATTCAAAAGGAGGAATGTTTAATTAAAAAATGTGTCTCTGTCTCCAGATGAAATGATTAAATTATGCAAGCAAAGTAAGTTTAACATGCACTAGGGAGTAACTATTAATTCCACTCATGCCAGATACACATGTAGATATATCCAAAGTATTATTTCCCCCAAAAAATGTTTCTTAGCAGAATATACCGCATTTAGCGATGTGTCATCTTGACTATCTCCTACTCATTATAGCATTAAAGATGGCTAAAACCAACGTACCTCATTTTCAACAGCATAATGGAATGTGTATATGTGAATTTAAACCCCTTGTACTTTATCTACTAACTATCCCAAGCTCGTCAGTCAACTGGAGAGCCTGTTTAGACATTCAAGAGAATGGCTGTGAACATATGGTGGTTATGAAATTGTTTAGTTCACATGGGCATGGTAAACACATTTAAAATAGTGTACCTCCTATTGCCAAATGCATGTGTCTTTTCACAACAGAGACACAATGAAAAATTGCTTTTTTAGCGCACAGCTTCGTAAAGCTGATGTATTTGTTATCATTTTGGGCTCAGGCAGTTGTAGAAGAGATGCTGATTGATATAAAATGCAAAGACAAGTACCTGTTTTCCTCCATGTAATATACAATGCTATTATTTTTTTTGAATGTGCCTGTAAGCAGAAGTGAGATTTCTAAACCAAAATTAGCCACAAAATTATCTGGATTAGTATATGCTTCAGAGGTCCCTCGGATAAAGGGAGAAATATCTTTCGTAACATGGAATCGAAAAACCCTGATGAAAATGCTCTGTGCCTTTGAGCTTACCAAGGCCGGGCATGGGGTTTATAAGAAGCAGGGCTCTTAATCATGAGAGGTAATTCTTTAGGTCAAGGCATTCAAATTAATTACACCTCATGCTGCTTCCCTCAGCAAATGGGTCACCGATGCACATGAAAGTACAAACTTTGGACCACAACTCCCAAGTTTTGAGGAAGTTTTGTTGCTCTCTGTGTGTATACTGAACAGGATCATTAATAACAGGTAAAAAAAAAAAAGGTGAGAAAAATGCAAATGTAATAATATGGACTAAATGTAATAAAAATATATATACTAACAAAGAAAACTTAATCCTACTTCATAAAAGCCTGTCTCTGAAAATGTGCTGAATAATTGGCTTAAATGTGATTCACCTCTTTTGATATGGGGGGTGCTAACATGTATGGTAATGAGCTGTCCAAAATAATTGAGTTAATTTAGAAAAATAGTCTTTTGCATTGGGGCAAGTTATCATTTGTGAGAGAGGACATATGGAGGTGTGGCAGTGCTGTGGCCCAGAAACACAGTGTCATTGCACTGCTATTGATGAGATCAGGCACTGAGGCGTGACTGTCAAACAATTGCCATAAAGTTATTTTACTCTTCTCTCTCATGCTACAAGGTCAATGACTCACCAATCAAAGACAATGACTATGTATGATACATACACAAAATTAAGACATTCAGAGCTATTTAATGGCACAAATAAGATGCTTTCCCCTTCAGTCAAGCATTGCACAACTACAGGACGAAAAGTATAATATTTTTGGATAAACATTGTCCATAAAGGAGATTATCATCAGATGTGACAAAGCTGGGTGTAATACTGGCCTCAAACCCCACATGAGGCATATTGGCTACAGGCATGTACAGAGGGGGTTGCTCTATTTCCTCGAGCCCTTGCACTTTTGCTGGGGTCCCACTCCAAGTTGTTCCAGGGTGTACAATGCCACCAAAATTGAAAGCATTCAATAATTTTTTTAAGCCTAATAAAGGTATGTAGGGGTGTAACAATGCATCAATATTATAAGAAATAGTTTCGAGTACTCTTAAAATTATGTATTAAATGCTTACATGTGTTTATTTGCTCATCGAGAAGCTCAGGAGTGATGTAAGCAGAACCGGGCTCTTCATCTTCGTCAGTTTTTAGCCATGCCCACATCCTCTGCTCCAGCATTGAATATCACAAAGTAATTGAAATACAAAAAAATTTAATTCATATGAAAGTGACTATATCATGTCATAAACATATTTCTGTTTCAAAAATTATATATAAATGATAAAAAATTATTTTTTTGAGAATAATGATTCAGTGTACACTTTTCATGGTGTTATGAAATAATTTTATTATATACCATTTAATATTTAAATACAATTCATTTTTTAATCATAAATATGTTTCACAGTAGAGCTGTATTTATGTCATTTTCATATGAATTGCATTTTTTCTGTATTTCAAAAACCTAGGAAGTATTGAAAATGATCCACCCAGTTCTACACCAGCACTGTAGAGGGCATCCTGACTGGCTGCATCACTGCCTGTTATGGCAACTGCACCGCCCTCAACCGCAAATCTCAGAGGATCATCAGAGACTCCAGCCACCCGAGCCATGGGTTGCTCTCACTGCTACCATCATGAAGACGGTATCGCAGCATCAGGACCCGCACCAGCCGACTTCATGACAGCTTCTTCCCCCAAGCAATCAGACTTTTGAACTCTTGATCTCTCACGATCAACAAACATCAGCACTGCACTTTATTAATCTCACTCTGGACTGTCATAAATTATATTTCTCCAAACAACACAATGGAAACTGACTATCAACCGACAGCCTGAAAGTCAATACAACACTATAAAACCTTACTGCATATTTATATATATAATTTTTATTGTATACTGTGTATTCTATATTGTGCGCGTTGTATACTGTACATTGTTTATTTGTATATTGTGTTGTGTGTAATTATGTGTATATTAGATGTGTATTAACAGAGCGAATGGAAAAATAAATAACGAAAGAATGGAAAAGACGGAATACAAAACAAAAATGTAATTTGAGCAGGTAAGTGCTATATCTTATGCTGTTGTTTTGACTTACTGGAAACATTGATGTTTATGTTACAAAAGTTTTGTTATCAGCATTTGTTATCATTCGACATAATGATTGCTAGTCTGATAAGGTCAAACGTTGTAACGTTTTTATAACTGAAGGATGTTCTGGCCAAATAGACCACAGTAGTAACTAATTTATAGATTGTCTTTGTTACCAACCAGTGGTCAACATGGTTTCAAGAATCACAAGTCCTTGGAAAGCCAAGGACTAAAGGTGTGACAAAGGCAGGCAGAGAATGTGGATCTAAATGCAGCTTTTATTAATAAAAACAGGGAAAACTCAGGACAAAGGAAACCTAGCACAGGGCATGGTAACACATGCAAGAACTAACAAAGGATACAGGGCAACTAAGGGCTTAAATGCACAAAGGAACAAACAAGGGAATGAGGAACACCTGGGGAGACAATCAGGGAAGGAGAAGCAATAGGGAGAAAACCAATTATAAAATGAAACTACAAAAGGACTACAAAAACCAAACAGGAAATAGGAACTAAACTAAACTTCAACATAAAAGCACAAAAAAAAAGACAACAGTGAACATGTTCACGCTCCAAAAAAAAGAAAAACAAAAATTGTCCAAGGGGGCACAAGGGGCAAACAGGCAGTCCAAGTGGGCACAAGGGGCAAACAGAGCAGTCCACAGGACGGGGGGCCTGGGAGGAGGCCACAGGACAGGAACAGGGTCAGTGGGCCTGGGAGGAGACCACAGGACAGGGACTGGGTCAGGGGGCCTGGGAGGAGGCCACAGGACAGGGACCGGGTCAGGAGGCCTCGGAGGAGGCCACAAGACGGGGACTTGGTCAGGGGGCCAGGGAGGAGGCCACAGGACAGGGACTGGGTCAGGGGGCCTGGGAGGAGGCCACAGGACAGGGGCCAGGTCAGGAGGCCAGGGAGGAGGCCACAAGACAGGGACTGGGTCAGGGGGCCTGGGAGGAGGCCACAGGATAGGGACTGGGTCAGGAGGCCTGGGAGGAGGCCACAGGACAGGAACAGGGTAAGGAGGCCTGGGAGGAGGCCACAGGACAGGAACAGGGTCAGAAGGCCTGGGAGGCCCGGGAGACGGAGCCATGGAGGGCAGAGCTGTGGAAAGCTCAGGGGGCGGAGCCATGGAAGGCAGAGCCGTGGAAGGCAGAGCCCTGGGAGGCTCGGGAGGCGGAGCCCTGGGACACCCGGGAGGCGGAGCCCTGGGAGGCTCGGGAGGTGGAGGCTTGGGAGGCAGAGCCCTGGGAGGCTTGGGAGGCAGAGCCCTGGGAGGCTTGGGAGGCGGAGCCCTGGGAGGCTGAGCCCTGGGAGACAGAGCCCTGGGAGACAGAGCCCTGGGAGACAGAGCCCTGGGAGGCGGAGTCCTGGGAGGCGGAGTCCTGGGAGGCTCGGGAGGTGCTGACTCTTGGACGGTCGAGGCTACAGGCGCTGGCTCTGGGATGGTCGAGGCTACAGGCACTGGCTCGCTGACTGTGGCAGGCGTGGGCTCTGGCTCGCTGACCGTGGCAGGCGGAGACTGGGGAGCAGAAGCCTTTCCTCTTCTGTTCCTCCTCCAGGCGGACGAAGCTGGCAACGCTGACTCTGGGACGGACGAGACTTCCAGCTCATTGGCCATGGCAGGCGTGGGCGTTGGCTCGTAGAGAGTACCCTCAGGAGCAAACCTCTCCAAAATCATATCCACGTACGCCATCCAGGTGTACTCACCAGTCTCCGGCAACTCCTCCCATCCTTGGGCAAGGAGGCCGATCTGGTAGATGGACTTGAGGTGTCGGTCCGCATATCCAGTGCATCTGGCAATGGTGCAAAACATACATGAGTATTCAATTAAAGGGAGGTTCGCCCGGCTCAACTGGAGGAAGATTGCTGCTAGATCCATCTGAGGTTAGTTCTTCTGTGATGAAGGCAGGCAGAGAATGTGGATCTAAATGCAGCTTTTATTAATAAAAACAGGGAAAACTCAGGACAAAGAAAAACAAAGGAAACCTAGCACAGGGCTTAAATGCACAAAGGAACAAACAAGGGAATGAGGAACACCTGGGGAGACAATCAGGGAAGGAGAAACAATCAGGAGAAAATCAATTATAAAATGAAACTACAAAGGACTACAAAAACCAAACAGGAAACAGGAACTAAACTAAACTTCAACATAAAAGCACAAAAACAAAAGAAAACAGTGAACATGACAAAAGGATTTATTTATATAGATTATTGCGGATATAAAGAAAAATACACATGTGTGCTAGCAAGTGAAAAGTTCATAACCGATTACAGTATAATTATTGTATTTCACTACACACACAGACGTGTGTGTGTGTGTGTGTGTGTGTGTGTGTGTGTTTGTGTGTGTGTGTGTGATTACACAACTGTACATAAACCATATCAATAAAATATCTTACCTGTTGAGTAAGAATAAAGCCATCTCTGGGTCGCTTTTCAATCCTTTCAGATCTCGAAGTTGTTGGCTTCTCTGAAAAGCCAAGCCGATGTTGATTCAGGTGTTATTATGGACTCACTTTTACTTTTTGCTTGTAGACTCTGCTCTATTCAGGGATTTTTGTTGCACTCTCTCATTAATAACATTTTGTTATTAAAAAAGCTTTACATAGTGTAGCTTTTCTGAATGTAATCAAACAGTATAATCTAAACTGTAAAACTACACATCCATCAAGCATCTAATCCAATCAGGCTTCGTGATATTTAATGTTGGAGCTCGGGATGTGGGCTAAATATGAGCTGAGGACGGGCTAAAACCTGATGAAGACAAAGAGCGCAGTTCTGCTTGCACCGCTCCTGCGCTTCTCAGTGAGCACATAAACACATGTGAGCATATAAAACATAATTTTAAGAGTACTCAAAAGTATTTCTGAAACAGTATTGAGTGGACTAACTGTTCAGGGCGGAAGTACACAGACAGGTGGAATCGGCCTCGGAGCAGTGCAGTTTTCCAGTAAAGTTTTTTTCCAGTAAAGGACCAGTGCACCTGTTTGCTGACAATTTATATTGATATTTATCTTAATTGGTTGCTTTTTTTTTTTACTTTGTAATGTTATGCTTTTAAAGTCAGTTGTGGAAATTGTATTTATACTAATCGCTGTGTATTAAACTTATGTAAGTCCACCGGCACTCGTTCAGGACTGCAACTGTAAGCACAATCCATTAAAAGCATTATATCCTGCTCTAGGTTTGATAAAAGATTATTATACATCAGTAAAAAGTTTATTATGCAGTGTATGGTCAATTAATTTAATGTCAAATGAATATGTTTTGAATCTGCGTGAATGCTTATGTAACTGAATTGTATGTATGTGTCAGATTACATTAATAAAATGTTGAATAAAATACTTGAGTATTCATTATTAACTGACCAGTAACACTACAGATACTATTAATGGTTTATAATGTGTTTTTACTTTATAATACTGTTCAAGATAACAAATAACTCATAAGGAAGGACTTTCATTGATTTCATTGACTAATAGTGAGTTACCATGTTTCTCACTTTAGAATACTGTTCCAGATCAGTAGTAATTCCTTCATATGGATGTGGTAACACTTGACTCATTACTAAGAGTTAACCAAGATTTCCACTGTTTTATTCTAAGTAATTATTGAGAAGAACTCATTATGTACTATGTAAAATGCACATACTATTCATTAATGATTACAAAAGATACCCCAAATGACACAGAGTTTGGACACATACAGTACAACATCCCTTTATTTCAGGTAAGCTGACTAGTTATGATACTCTACCAGGTGCTATAGACCAGTGATTTAGAGTGGTGTTACGTTCATAACTGATTTTCGGTTAAAGAATACATAAGCATCTCTGATTATACAAATTCATGTTGTCAATAAAAGTATAATTGTTCACATTTTAGACACTGGATATTGAGGAGTTAATGTTGTGATGAGTATTTAATGAGTAATTATTATTATTTACTGATAGTTAGTTCTCAGTGAGGCAAATACAATTCAGTGAATATTGATTAACTAACAATGAACTACCACAGTTATCAGATCGCATTACTTAATGATTAGCTAATTGTGTTTCTATATTAGTTAATAGTAGTGACTGAAGTGTAAATACAGTACTACTCATTTGTCCTGCATTGATTCCTGCATAGTTACCTATTAAGTATGAAACCGTACCGCTGGGTGTCAGGACTTCTATCTGAGAGTTATCACCTAAAATATCATTAAAATATGTGTATTGTAAATAATATAATGATAAATTCTTAAAATAATTGTTTAAGAAATAAAATAATACAAATGCAAATGGGGCAACAACAAAAAAAACCTTGGTGTCCCCTTCAAAAATTGTTCTTGAGAATTGTTGTTTATTGTCCCCCCCAACATTTTGATAACATTTTCGCCCCTGCTTACAACCTGTTTGTGTTCGTTTGCATAATGTCAGACATGATATTTTCCTATTATTCTGAACAAAACCTCCCTGTACTCCATAAATACAAAAGCTGTTTGGAAAGAATTTGAATCACCTTAATGGTATGCATTCTTCTGTTAAACATAATGCATTGTGCATTTATTTTTATCCACAAATATGCTTTCTAACCAGTGAATGTAACATAAACCCAGGTGTTTTGTGTGTGTGTGTGGTCCAATTATTTAGCCTGATATGTTGATACATTTACTCAATCATTAATTTGTTTAGTAAAGCACTAAAACTATAAAAGAAATTATTGCAAAAAAGAAATTGCAGTTGAAACATATAGTACAATATTTTGAAGCCCCTGCCCCTCAAAATGTCTGTGCATTCGTGACTAGCTAAACTGAGAAATGCAGTTCAATATGAACGTATTGAAACTGCACTAATGCTCATCTGACAACAGCCTTTCTTATGATAAAACAGGAAGAGGAAGATAGTAATCAGAGTAATGTGACTACAGCAAGCTATCCACAGTCTCTAAAGCATTATGGGCAGCTTTGAGAAGATGCTCTTTAACATTCAAGCTAGTCATCACAATCATACTTCAGCACCCTTAGCAGTTCTGCTAAAACAATACATCAAAATCGCTCTCCAAAGTAAATAATCACTTGTTGCAGACTGCCTAAGAAAATAAACTTTATATACTCAGAAAAAGTTTTCTACTTTGTTAATATACATACTGGATTTCCAAAATAAGAGAAGCAAATGTGCAGAGCCTCCTTTATAGGTGTAGTGTTTTCCCACAATATATCTAAATATAACACTGTATAGTATACATTTGCGTTTGTGTGTGCGTGCATGCGTGTGTGTTTTATCTCATAAAGACAAAATTGCAATAACATGGCAAGCAAGTTTCAGTCCAATGGCTAGATATCTACATGGCTGTGCCAAATTAAGATCCATATTTATGGATTTAGATTAACTGCCACTTCTTTTTCATTATCTAAATGGACAGGTCAAAATTTATTACAAAGCAGACAATATTTTTATGGTGAATGTTTCAAAGTCAGTAAACACAGGTAATTTAAACCATACACAGTAAAAGCTGACCAGACAGCAAGCTTAATAAGACAATGAAAGTTAATAAACCTTTTGGACATCATTTTTTTCTCCTTGGCTTGTCACTTTTAGATCAAATTCATAATTCTTCAGAGTTTACAAGCACACGCAAGCCACCACTGCAATGTCTCCAAAAAAATCAATGCAACACCAGAGTACTTGAATAAACCATTTAAACAGTGCATTATAATTTATGGGTGCATATGAGCAAGGAAATAAGGCTTGTTTGATGAATTCTGAAGTCAAGGTGAATAGCACAATTAAGATTCATCTCCAATTAGCCAAAAGCTATTGCTGTTATAAAAATTGGCATTGTGACATTTAAACCATAAAAATTGAGGAACCCTGGAAGTGAAGCTGTTGTCCTTGAAAACAATGTGAAGTGAACTGCTATCACACCAAGCATCTTTTCTTAGCTTAAAGACACCTGTCCTCATTTGTCAGCATGCTCCTCTATCACTCGCTGTAAGAATCTGAAAGAAGGACAGGAGGTGAGAGAGTGTGAGATGCCAGAGGAGCTTAATACCTTTTCTTGCTCCAGGGTCATACATGTTATCACTGGGTGACAATTTAATGGGCCCTCATTATAAAAACAGCAGTGTAGCAATTAAAGGAAATCTGATGGATTAACTCAACTCATCATGCTCTGTACTGTTCCAGGTTAGGAATCTATTTAATTGCACATTGCTCACACCTCACAAAGGTTCTGCATCTTTTTTATCCCTTCCTCACTCTGCTGTTACTTAGAGTAATGCAAAACTGTGTGCGTGAGTGTGTGTGGGGGGTATTGTAATTTATATTGAGGTACTAAGCAAATGCCCATGGATTTTACCCCTCCTAAAATTTTACACTGCCAATAAACAGTGCCAACATTTTTATGATCACTTGTCAAATTTTTCAAATCTTGTATCTGTTCGTTCGTTATTCGGGATGTCAAAATGGATTTGTGGAGGGAAATTGGTGCAGCTGTTCAGTACATAAACTATTTTACAGCCAACACACAAACAAAAGAGCATAACTGAAGCGTGTCTGTGGCATTTGCAGATGCAATCAGACAGAATGATATTATTTGCATTACAATCAAAGCTTTGCTGTTTCCTCTGCTTAGATTAGGTAAAAGCCATAACATTGTAATGTATTGTGACCTACTGACCTTAGGATGGATAAAAACTGCTTAGGAAAATGAAGTGGGCAGATTTGTCCCGCCTGTATTGATTAGATGGTGGTGTTGTGAACAGCACAGGACTCCACTCGGTAGTGCATGTGCAGAGGTGACCTTGTCACTTTGTAATTTAAAAAATGAATGCAAAATAATAAGTGCTCTCCAAGATGGCCGGTCAGTGATTCAATTCTTTAGAGAGCGACTCAAATTAATTTGTTCCTTTGACAGTGAAAGGGAGAGCAGGCCCATTATTCATTTAGCCAATTAGGCCATGTTGAAAGCAATATTCCGCACATTACCGAAGCTACCCCCTGCATGGCTTTGCTAATTTCAGAAAAACCTAGCCCACTCAGAATCCTGAATGCACCAGAGAAAGAAGAAAGGTTACATCAGAAGGTTGACCTTTATTTTTTTCTAAGGCCTCTAATTGCAATTAGAGTAGTGCATTGATGGCTAATATCACATCTTAACATTTTTAATTGCCTGATTTTGGTTAGGTAAAAGAGAGTGCTTTTTCCACTTTCAGTAAAATTGGTTTTCAATGTTTGAATTTACATTAAATCTGAACTGTGTAATTTCTGCGCCACTGAATGGATTTGCAAAGAACATTGTTTTAAAAAAGCCTACTTAATACGCCCTGCCTGCTGTTGATTGAACAGATAGTCCTGCACCCAACTCATGCCATTGGTGGAGTCAATGTTCTTGTGTCGAGCTGGACGGGTTACTCAAAACAAACAGGAATTTTTATAGTACCACAGAGACACAGTGTCAACAGTTTTCAAGCAAAATGGATCTATGAATGGGTTACTTATAATTGTCTCTGCATAATAAGCAGGAACAGGATAAAGTACCTATTTTAACACCAAATACTTCAGCATTAAGAACAACAACAAATGTTTATAATGTAGATGATACCAGTCCTACTCAACCCGCCTCAAGCGTGATTTGAACCAGCGATCCCTGGCATGGGAGTCAGACGCAGCCTCTAGCCTTGGTCGCTAGTGTGTCTCTTAAGGCCAGGAGAGTGAGGTTTACACACTGCACAGCTATCACGCACCAGCTGGCTATTGTTACATAGACATGTCTCAAAAAGCTTCTAACACCACAGAATGCATGCAGTCCATTCTATGACTGCCTGACACATCTAGTATTGATTATCATGAATTCAGCATGGATTCCTGGAAATCCCAGCATTGAAAACTTAATGCACTTAAGGGAACGGTTTATTCCAGGGTTTTTGCAGAAAGTGACGTTTTGAAAATTCTGCTGCTGTGGAGAAGGCTGCTTACTGACCAAGTTGTATGTATATGGGAGTAAAAAGTAAACCGCTTATACGGTCCATGTAAACTTAGTCATTGTTGGCGTGCCACAACTTTGTGGACAGTACTCTTGGTAAACATGATCTTGTGGTTGGAAAGTAATGAAAAAAAATATGAGACATTGTAACATGACAGTTGTAGGAAAAGTTAACGGATATTAAAGGAAATTAACCCTTAAATAGTTTCTGTAAAAATGGAAGAGACAAACATTTGGCTTGACGACCAATTTATTGCCACGATAAACGTAAACAGAACACAGAAACCTAAACACAGAGTTATCTTTGCAAGGTATTTCTGCCTGTAGAACTTGGTTCAACTCTTTTTGATTACAGTTTGTGGAGTCTATCCATGCCTCCCACTCTGAGCAGCTAGTGTGAAACTGAAGAACATAATGTGCTGCAGATTACTTACCCTAACACAATCTAACAGATGTGCTCTGATATCCCTTCCTTCTGCTAGATATGCAAAGACCTTGCAGAAATAAAAGATGTAGCCTATGAAAGAGGAAGTGGTGTCTGTGTTCAACACACACAAGCACAACAATCCTATACCAAGACTTTATAATTAAATTATGGTTAATTTAAATACGAACCATTTATTTATTAGTTAAATCCAGATTGGAATTTGATACATCATTTTCAGTCTCTGTATTATTATTGATGCTCAATATGCATGGAATAACACATAAGAGGGAAAGTGGATGTGGTTAGTGGCTATCATTATCCAAAAATAAAGACAAAATATATGTCAAAATGTAAAAATAAACTGAGGGAAGGCTCATATTTATTATCTAGTCTATTCTATTTTTCTTTCTGTTTCTGTGTGGTTGAGAAATTATGGTTGGGCTCAAGTGTGGTCTTTGTATTATTGTTTTTTGTTCACTATGACTTGCAATATGGTATGACAAGATTTCATGAAGTAGAATATTGGGAACATCAACACACTGCTATGGATACCTTCAGAATCTGGTTCAGCAGCATTGTTTGAGTTTATTTTTGCAGGGTTTCCCTCATTTTATCCACTATGACAGACAGCACTTGATCATCAGCTGTTAGATTATGCCTCAAACTTATATAAAAGTGGCTGAGCACTTCAGGTGGAGAGTGCTCACCATACAGTCAGCAATGTGTCATTTATTGGGGGTGTGGTTCAGAGTGTGGAAAAACTATCCCATCAGACTGAACTGAAGGCTATATTAATTATCATTAGCAAAGTGTTCCACCAGCTAAAATTTGATGGATTATGTTGATAGTTTAACATCAGAGGACAAGACACAAAACTTGCCATTGTCTTAAGAGAACTTTGTTCTTACAAATCGCTTAGTAGCACAAAACTCAAGATTAACATGTGCAATCATGATGTATGATTAGATGCATCCAAATGATGCATGTAAACAATAAAGAAAAACAAAGTAATATAACTAGGGTTTGTTACAATTTCCACATATCTTGAAAAAAATATGTTGATAAACACAGTGGATTAATCTAATAAATCAAAACAAGTTCACTCATAGACAATATGATGTGTGCTCCCATTATAATGAATCATAATTATATAATCAATGATATAATCAATCAGAATAGTAGGTGTTTACATTAAAGTTTAAAGGGGGTGCTTTTGCCAAAACCGAGCGTTTCAGACAGAGAGCCAGAGGCAGGGTGGAAAATTATCATATATTACTAAATTATGACTGTAATATCAGTAATCACTCTTGATCTTTTTCGACACTTTCAGGATTAAATTGTTAATGTCTGACTGTCAAGTCAAGCCAAGTCAAGTCGTTTTTATTTGTATAGCGCTTTTCAGAACACACATCATTTCAAAGCAGCTTTACAGAAAATCACACTTTAACAGACAATGAAAACTGTAATATCTATAAAGTCTTAGAGTAATCATTGTGAAATTGTATTCAATATGATTGCAAATTGTGGATAAAATATTCATTAATATTAATAAATTATTTAGAAAACCAGTGAGCAAGTCGAAGGCGACTATAGCAAGTAACACAAAACTCCAATGGAGTAAAATAACCATTGGATAAACCAGGCTCACTGTGGGGGCCAGTTCCCCTCTGGTTTAGTTGTTTGTGTGCAATGCAAGTCATGGTTTAAAATTTCTAAACTAAGTAAGTGTTAAGGTCCAGTGTTTAAATAAAGATTTTGTATGAACTGTCAGATTAATGGCTAATTTCTTTGAAGTCCATCCTGGATGAATAGCAGAAGTTCACATATATACATTATTATTTGTTAGTTGGCTGATGAAGGCTTTTTTTGGCCATTAATTGATAGTCAATGTATTCCATTTCAAGAGTGTAGTCCATCAATAGACAAAGGTGATGCAGGCAGAGATCAATGAGGTGCATCTCAGTTCAACCGGCAGGTCATTTCGGTGAGGTTTGGTGGGGTTCATCCTAAATCTAAGTTTCAGGCAGTGGCATATGAAGTATCCGATGTCTTACAGTTGGAGTTGGCATCAGTTCATCCTCTGAAGTCCATCGTAAAAGACTGAAGTGATGTCTGGCTAGCACCGGCTGTAGTATGTCATCGTCACTCAGCGACACATAGCAGTGGAGTCCGACACACTTGCAGGGATGGAGCTGGATCTGGATGGCTCTGGTAAACTTGGGATATTAATTGGGGGTTGAGACAGGGAAACAAATAGAATAATATTAGCATAGATGCCAGTCAATTTATTGCAGAGTAATAGATTATGAGAAATGTTTCTGAGAAATGTTTCTGGTTCCGGCAGACCTAACTAAAGCAGCCTAATTGTGAGTTGATGGATTAATTCACTTATTGGAGTAATATTATTCTCATGGCTTATTGAACATAATATTACACATATTTAGGTATAGCTTTGAAGCGAAAACTTTTAAAAACAGGGATGAAGTTATTTATCAAACTTTACCACAGTCAAATTATCTTTGAATAGAGACAAACTTTATTGCCATTCTAAACATATACTAATCTAACACATACATTGGTGAGTAAAGTGACAGAATGTGAAATAAATGATCAATACAGAGAAAATTAATTTTATGGAGTAGACAATGCCTTAAGAACCATTTCTCCTGCTTTGTGTAATCTGATTGCAAATCGATTTAGACTCAAAGTATTTAACTAATACACCAGCACTTTGAGCAAAAGTCTGTATGTACTTTCGTGTTTCCTTGCTATGGTTTGGTTCTTTGGCTCTTTGTAGAAAGTTAATTCCATCGATGTCTTTGACCTCTGTTAGATCGGTATATCTGTTGTGTTGATGGATGATGAGGTGGGCTTTGAAGCGAGGCCTTCCGCACAAAGAACTCACGACTCTCGTTATGTGTGTGTGAACCATAGAGCAGAGATTAAGAGGCTTCCTTGGTCCCAAGTTTCCTTGAACTCTACATGGCATGGAGGCTGTGCATGAGGAGCTGCAGAGGAAGTGAAGAGCAAGAGAGCTGAAGTAGAGAGAAGACTGAGAGAGAAGAGGAGACCAAGAGTAGTTCTTCCTTGTTTGGAAACCTTTGAGCTGAAATTGGCTGCACCCCAAAGGGTGTCCTGAGCCGATCAGAAGTGGCTTTTCAGTGGCACATGGTCAACTGGTCTGTCATTTTCAAAGTTGAGTTACAATCCTTTGTGTGGAGGATTCCTACAAACTTCCCGCTCATACTGGTAAATGTTTAATCATGAATTGAAAATGGTGAAAGAGACATGACATTCGTTGGCATCAACATTCTTGATGTAAACAAGCAATCATTTATATACTAAATATGACATAATTTTATGAATATTATACGTGTAAGTAACAAAACATGAAAATCCATTATTACAAATCATACTGGTTAATTCATTAGTTTTAAAACATGGATAATACATTACACGTTATAAGAAGTCTGATTGTCAGATTATATTATCAGGTTAATCCTTGAATAGTTACTAAGATTAAAGATTATAATCATCAATTTGTCAGTTATAAGTGATTACAAATCACTACACATATTTGAAAAGGTACATCAGACTATAATAATTAATTTGTCAGTTATAAAAGTAATCACAGGTCAAAGTAATTTTCTGAATTATCTAGCAAGTCTAGGTATTGTGTCAATTTTGTGTCCAAATGCAATCTGTATATTTTAGAGGGTTAACTCAGTGAAGTACAGTGACTTTGTGTGAGATGTTCATGGATTAAGATGAGATCTTAATCTTCATTAAGTCTTCATATTAGGATTGTGCAAACACGAGGGGCTTTAACAAAGAAAGCCTGCTCTAGCTCTGTGTGGAAGTTCCGAATGTCATGCTGAGTCTGCTCCATGCTACCACCCCATGGGTTGAGAGGCCACTGGCCAATGGCCTCGTTTGTTAATTTTATAGGCCTGATGTGAGCTTCAGCTAGGCTTCTTGGCGCCTAGTGAACTTTTAAATAGTTTTATCCAAGATTTTTTTTATATATTTTTCACAAAACATAACAAAAGAGACATTATCTGAGACAAGTGATAGAATAACAAGAGCAATACAGAGAAAAATCATAATTGTAATAAATAAAAATATTCTGTATATATATATATATACATATATATATATATATATAGCTTCACATCTCAACAAACATGATACAATACTATACAGCCATATAAATGATATAAAAAATAAAAATAAATAAAATAATAATAATAAATAATAATAATAAATAAAAAAAAATTACAGATTTAAATATTCTTTAACCATGTGCCACCTTTGATTAAAGAGGTCAGTTTTCAATTGTAATGATGCAGTCATTTTTTCCATCATATAAATCTGTTTTAGTCTCTGTTTCCACTCATTTATAGTTGGTGATTTCACAGACTTCCAATTAGCAGTAATGTTTTTTTTGGCAATTAGTAGTAGTACCTGTAAAATATATCTTTGGTCAGCATTGAACACATCAACTGATATAACACCCAGTAAGAAAAACCGTACATTTGAGGGAACTTCTCTTTTTACAATTTTCTCCATCTCTTCTTTAATATTTTTCCAATACGCAAGGATTACTAGACAGTCCCAAAATATATGTGTATGGTCTAATTTTCCAGTCAAATTCCTTCCACTGTTGACTATTAATTCCCTTATGACACCTATAACTGAGTTTATCCCATAACTTCTCCTCTATTACTATATTGGCTTCTATTTCCCACTTTTCCTTAATATTATAAGTGTTTCCAACCCTGTCTATTAATAATCTTTTATAAAGATGAGAGACATGTTTACCAACAGGGAGGCATTTTTCTTAAATTGTGATAAAATATTGTTCTATACCATTTGAGATTTTGCCAATTCTTTCTTTTTCCTTATGGTTTGTAATCTAATGCCTAATTTGCAAATATCTATAAAAATCACTTGGGGGAAGATCAAATTGTTCCTGAAGTTGTGTGAAGGACTTTAAGTGTGTATCTTCAAAGAGCTGATTAAGAATAGAGACCATTAATTGCCCATCTCCTAAAACCATGGTCACACATTGAAGGTGGAAAATCTATATTACCCACTATGGGCATAGCTCGAGAAATTGTTCCAACATCCTTAAGCATTTTCTTTACCTCTGCCCATACCTTTATTGTATGTTTTATCCATTCATTTTCAATTTTCATTTTGTTGACATGTTTTAGATCTATAAAGATCTTATAGATCTTACGTTATAGATCTTAACTTCCCCTTGCTCTATTTGGGTCCACTTTGCTTCCTCATCTCCCCTGATCCAAGTCACAATTGCTGCTAGTTGAGCTGCCCAGTAATACAATTTTATATTTGGCAAAGTCAAACCTCCTTTATTTTTAGCCAAATGAAGTGTTTTAAATTTAATTCTGGGTCTTTTGTGTTGCCATATAAATTGAGAAATTAATTTATCTAACATATTAAAAGTGGAAATTGGAACTCTTATGGGCAACGACTGGAATAGAAATAGGAAACGTGGGAGCAGGTTCATCCTTACGGTCTCAACTCTTCCAAACAGAGATAAAGGAAGAACTTCCCAACGAACTAGATCACTCCTTATTTGATTAATTAGCTTATTATAGTTTCAAAACTATAGGTCTTGTATAAGACAAAAAGTCTTGTAGTTTCAGGTGTGATAATAATCCCCAAATACCTAAATCCTTGTATCGTCAGCAAAAAGAGAAATTTTATGAACTTTCCCCCCACCATCCTCCACCCCCCCCAATCTGGATATCCTGTCTTATTGCCTCCGCTAGAGGCTCGATACTGAGAGCAAAGAGAATGGGTGAGAGAGAATCACCCTGTCTTACGCCTCTCTCTATATCAAAAAAGTCAGAGCAATGTCCGTTAACTCTAATTTTTGATTTGGGATTCTTATACAACTGCCGAAACCAAAAGGTAAATTTTTCACTGAAGCCCATCACAATTAATGTTTGTTCTAAAAATTGCCAGTCTACCCTATCAAATGCTTCCTCAGCATCTAAGCTGAGAAGCATTGACGTTTGAGTATCCTTTGCCATGAGTGACTGCAGGTTTAGTGCTCTCCTTATATTATTTGTCCCTTGGCGACCTGAAATGAACCCCGTCTGATCTGGATTTACTAGTTTCCTGATGTATTTTTGTGCTCTAGTTGCTAAAATAGATGTTAATATTTTATAGTCCACACACAGGAGGCTAATAGGACGATAACTAGAACACTGCAGTGGATCTTTTCCTTCCTTATGCAGGACTGTGATGATAGCCTCAGACCATGACTCTGGAGGATTCCCTGAATTTAACACATAATTGTATAACTTACATAATACCGGAGTGAGGTCATCAACAAACACTTTATAATATTCTCCTGAAAACCCGTCTATTCCTGGCGTTTTGTTATTTTTTAATTTAATAATTGTTTCTTTCACCTCCTTTTCTCTAATTGGCTCTACTAACGCAGAGGCTTCATCTGCCGTCAGCTTGTCTAATTTAAGATTTTTTAAGAAATCATGTATTTTTTCTTCTTTCAATTCCTGATGTTGACCCTTATATAATTGTTCATAATATTTGGCAAAGGTATTTGCTACTGCTTTTGGACTAGTTTCGACATCGTTGGAATGGGGTTGTTTAATTTTTGAAATTGTTCGACTAGCTTGTGCTTTCTGTAGTTGAAATGATAATAACCTGCTAGCCTTATTTCCCGATTCATAATATTTTCTATCGATAAACCTAAGGGCACCCTCTGCCTTATAGGTCAGAATCTCATCTAGCTTGGCTCTATTGTCTTTAAGTTTATTAAATACTTCTTGTTTTCCCCTTTGCTTATGTTCATTTTCCAATCTCTTAATTTCAGTTTCTAATTCTACTTGTTTTTTAAGTCTGTCTTTCTTTAACTTTGATCCTATAGATATTATTTTTCCCCTTATTGTGGCTTTTCCTGCTTCCCATAAAACCGTAGGTGAGACCATTCCATTGTCGTTCAAAGCAAAATATTCCATTATTGCTGACCTTATTTCTTCTCTTATATTAACATCTGTCAATAATGAAACATTAATTCTCCAATACTTCATACATGGCTCTAATCCCAAATCAAGTGTCATTTGTACTGGGCTATGATCTGAAATGGTTATTGGCTCAATAACACAATTTGTAACTCGGTATGTGTCTTTTTTGGACACCAAAAAGTGATCCAGCCGTGAGTAGCTTCCATGCACTTGTGACATAAAGGTGAAGTCTCTCTCTTTTGGATGAAGGTAGCGCCAAGCATCTATCAACCCTAATTCCTTCATAATATTCATTAGCCTTTTCGACATTCTGCTTTGAGGTTTTGAGGATGATGGTAATTTATCCATTCTATTATTCAGTACGCAATTTAAGTCCCCCCATTAAAAAAAAACCTTCCCCATGATCTGCTACCAAATGTGCAAGCTTTTTGAAAAATTTTGGACAATCTTCATTTGGTGCATAAGCATTCAAAATAGTTAATTTAAAACCAGCAATCCTTCCTATGACCATAACATATCGACCCTCTGAATCCTGGAAAACTTTTTCACAATGAAAGTACACAGACCTACTAAATAATATAGCTACCCCTCTCTTTTTCCGTTTCCCATAAGAGCTACTGTAAACCTGATCCACCCATTCTCTTTTTAATTTTTGGTGTTCTGTTTCTGTGAGGTGGGTTTCTTGAAGTAAGGCTATAGAGCACTGCATTTTCTTCAACTGTCCTAGTATCTTTTTTCTTTTAATTGGGTTGTTTATTCCTTTTATGTTGTAGGTAATTAAGTTAAGTAATGCCATCATTGTATTTATAGTGATTCATGTAACACATCCCAAACCTCTCATAAGCATCTGTTAGACAAAAACAAATAAAATAATTTAACTCCAAATTTACAAAGTTAAACAAAAAAAAAAGTGCAACCTGCCTCAGATAAAACAAAACAATAACATTATGAACAAAGAACAGAACTTCCACATTTCCAGTCAGACACAGAGAATAAACTATAGCCATGTCTGACCCCCGATAATAATGGGACAGAGAGTGGTGACCTAATCCCTCTGTGGTGAAAAGCACCCAGTGTGCAATAATGACCAGTATTACACTAACATGTAAAAAAGGTCTTAGTGAGTGTGAACCACTCATGTAGACATCAAGAGTCCATCAGAACGTTTTCCTTTTGTGACAACTTTTTTTTTTTTTTTTTTTTGTATTATGCTGTTATTGCTTTCAGTCTATGCATTGTTCATATGCACTCAACGTTGTGTGTACCTTTAGCAGCACTTTAACGCTGAAATAAATTGTAGGTGTTATATACCTCCGACTACTCACTCATCCTCATCTTCCTCCTGAATCATAGCCTTTAAATCCGCTGTCGCCAACATGTTGGTTCTCCTCTTCGCGCTGATGTTCCATCCTCCAGTTAGTTTCTCTTCGATGCGCTCTTTCTCCCCGCACTGCACATCTACACCCATCTCTCCCAAAGTTTCCGCGGCGTTTGTCAGCGAGGGGAAAGTTTTTTCTCCCGAGTCCATCTTGACTTTCAGTTGTGCTGGATACAGGCACTTTGCCTGAATGCCCCTCTGCTTTAGCTGTTTGACGACTGCGTGAATCTTAGCTCGCTTCTTTTGTAGCTCAGGAGAGTAATCTTGATCGAAGAAAATCATCTTGTCTTGAAACATCACCTTTCCTTGGCTCCATGCTTGCTGCAAAACAATATCTTTCACTGCTGCGTCAAGGAATCTCACAATGATTGATCTGGGGGGAGCCGCTGGATCTAACGGTTTGGACTGAAGTGAGCGGTGCGCTCTTTCGATTTCAATGTCCAAATTAGGTGGTAATGTCAGTACTTTGGGAAGCAGGGCTTTCACAAACTCCACCGCATCTCTCTGTTCACTTTCCTCTGGTATTTGAAATATTCTAAGGTTATTTCTCCTCAACCTGTTTTGTAAATCATCACAAACAGCTGTGAGTTGTTTTTCACGTTGAAACAGGTACCGTATCACACGGTGTTGCCCTGCACCTGCATCTTCCATCTCGCTCACTCTCCCCTCCAGCTCACCAATCTTCTGCTGATGGTCACCGAGCTGCTCCTTAATATCTGTCACAGTCTTTTCCAAGCGCTCAAGGGTCTTTGTTGTTTGTTTATGTCCCTGACTGTTTTCTTTGCGAAGTTTTCTCATTTCTTGAATCAAAGACATTTCGCCCTCACGTGCTACCTGCTCCTCACGGCTAGTAGCATCTAAGCTAGCGCTGTTCGTGTTCGGTGGTTTAGTGTCGGATTCTTTCAACTGTCCTGTCTTACCTTGTCCTCTCGTTTTCAATGTAGTAGTCATCTTGTTCACGGGCTATTTTCCACCCTGAAAGCTTTATATATATATATATATATACAGTTGTCACTGTTTTCTATCTTTTTTTCTGACGGAGCTTCGTCTCTAACCTGTTGTTCCAACCATGATGTCACCGGAAGCCTTTTTTATCCAAGATTTAAAGGTTGGGTTTTCTAGATTCAAGTCAAAATGTCAGCAATTGTTTGCTCTTCTGCACTTAATATCCTACATAATGAATGTGATGGAATATAGCATGACAGAAGGTCATTTAAATACTGTGGAGTTAGACCATGCACAGCTTTGTATGTAGCTAACAGAATTTTAAAATGAATACAAAATTTAACAGGTACCCTGTGTAATGACGATAGAATGGGGTTAATATGATCATATTTCTTGGTTCTAGTCAGTACTCTTGTCAGCTGCATTTTTAACCAATTGAAGTTTATTTATTGAACTTGCAGTACATCCTCCCAGTAAGGCATTACACTAATCTAGTCTTGAGGTCATGAACACATGAATTAGTTTTACAACAGAGAGCATGTGCCGTACCTTAGCAATATTTCTTAGGAGGAAGAATGCTGTTCTACTAACATTGGAAATCTGAATGTCAAAGGACAGATTGGTATCAAATATAACACAAGTTCAAATAACAAATATAAAGTTCTTCACTGTAGAAGACAACATAACTGTCACGTCTATGCAGAGGTGAGGGCCCAAATGCAGTAAACAAAAATACTTTATTACAAACTCAAACTCCCACAAGGGTGAAAACAACAAAAATCACCCCATAAGGAGAAAAGGAATCTAGGCTGGGGCAGAGGTGAAATGGGAAACAGGACCAACTGGACCAAACTGGAACCAGGAAGGTAATCAGGACCAACAAGAACACTAGGAGACACAAATAGGACCGACAAGATAACAAGTCGAACTGGCACTGGACAGCACAGCACAGCTCACATGAGGAGATTAAAATAGGGAGAGAAATCAAGAGGGTTAATGTAGGGCAGGTGTTACTAATGAAACAATAATGAGCAAATGTGTGGTCGCGAGAGACAGACACAAAGGCCAACATAGTTTATTGATGCGAGTGCATGCAGCCAAGATGACACAAGCACAATGCACCCACGTCAATAACAGATTGGAGAATTACATGGAGAGACAAGGAGAGTCCCAACGCATACCAAAACCAAACTAGACAGGAAGTCAGGACCCAAGAACCACGCTCCAGACATGAAACACAAAAGACTGAAGAGTGCATGGCAGGAAATACAGCTGAAACCGCACACTCACACAAAAACAGACATGGCCGAATAATGCCACGGTCCTGTCACTCTGTCAGTCTAGGTTTTGGTCTGACAGGACCGTTGCATTATTTGCCCATGTCCCATGACAGTAACAGTAAATCCAACAATGTAACAGTACATCCATGACTATGAATAATGATTTTCTACAATCTTTTTATAAACCTGTAAAAGTATGGTTCACTATCTGTCACTCACTCGACGTTGTGTCAATGTAGTGACACAAGGGGTCATGCTTGGGAGCCCCAAACACCTCTGATATTTGTGAAAAGGCCAATGAGAATTGGAGAGTGGAATTTGCATGCCACTCCCCCAGACATACGAGTATAATAGGAGCTGGCTTGCAACCACTCATTCAGATTTGTTCTTTGGAGCCGTGCTTCTGAGTTCCTCCACTCTCTCTACCCTCGGCGGTGGGGTGGCCAGGGGGTACATGGAGGTTCCTCCGGTGGAGCCAGCAATTGCGGTGCAACTGTGCCTGCAAAATGTCACCACCTTGCTGCTGTCCAAGGCCTGTAAGTCCACGCGGTCCCTGACGGCCAAGGCTTGCAGTGCTGCTGGACAGACTGCCTCCACCTTTCATGCCATGGCCCTCCTTCAAGTTCACCAGGCCAAGGCACTGAAAGAGCTGCACAAGGGCAGTCCTGGCCCGGGAGTGATGCAGGAGCTGCGCTCTGCGACCAATCTCGCTCTACGGGTGAAGAAGGTCATGGCACGGGCTTTCAGGCAGACGATGTCCATTATGGTGGTCCAGGAGCACCACCAGTGGAGATGGGCTACAGTGCCTTTTTGATGCCCCCATCTCTCAAGATGGCCTGTTCGGCGACACTGCCACAGCAAATCTCGGCAGTCAAGAAGCAGACAGTGGCACCTCCAGTCGAGATCCAGTACTAGTCTGCTAGTCGCCCAGGGCGTCCGCCTGCGGTAGCACCGGCTCCGCCACAGCCCGAGCCGACAATTCAGCCTCAGCATAGAGCCTCTTGCAGGAAGTTAACACCCTCTGTCCCTTCAGACCTGAAGAATGTGTACTTTCTTGTCTTGGTTTTGCCTCAGCACAGACCAT
The DNA here is from genome assembly GCF_025860055.1 of Xyrauchen texanus. Classification (NCBI taxonomy): domain Eukaryota; kingdom Metazoa; phylum Chordata; class Actinopteri; order Cypriniformes; family Catostomidae; genus Xyrauchen; species Xyrauchen texanus. Next base: position 44,824,562 of record NC_068277.1, read on the forward strand.
TCCTTCAGTTTGTATTCGAAGGCTGGGCATATCAGTACAAGGTCCTCCCCTTCGGTCTGTCCCTGTCGCCTCACATCTTTACGAAAGTCGTAGAGTCAGCCCTTGCCCTGCTAAGGGTAGTGGGCATCCTTATCCTCAATTATCTCAATGACTGCCTGATTCTAGCTCACTCTCGAGATCTATTGTGTGTGCACAGGGACCTGGTGCTCAGACACCTCAGCCGATTGGGGTTTAAGGTCAACTGGGAATGAACAAGCTCTCCCTAGTGCAGAGCATCTCTTTTCTCTGGATGGAGTTGAACTACATTTCAGAGGCTCCTGGGGCATATGGCGTCCTCTGCGGCAGTTACGCCGCTCTGGTTGATGCATATGAGTCTGCTTCAGCACTGGCTTCAGACTTGAGTCCCGAGATGGGCATGGCGCCACTGTCATTGCACGGTCAGCCATTGGATGGACCTTACATTTTTACGGGCAGGGGTTACCCCAGTACAAGTGCCCAGGTATGTCATCACTACAGACATGTCCAAGTCGCAACGGGCATGCAGCCTCGGGCTCCTGGACAGGACCTCGACTGTGTTGGCATATCAACTGCCGCGAGTTGCTGGTGGTATTGCTGGCTCTGCGGAGGCTTCGGCCATTGATCCAGGGCAAGCATATGTTAGTACGAATGGATTACACGGCGACAGTACCGTATATGAATTGCAAAGGCGGTTTTTGCTCACATCGCATGTCGCAATTCACTCACTATCTCCTTCTTTTGAGTTTCAAGTTGTGGCTGGCCACTCAAATGTGAACTCATGGAAAGTGACGCTCAGGGGATAGTGGAGACTCCACCCCAAGGTGGTTCAGCTGGTTTGGAGTCAATTCGGCAAAGTGCAAGTAGACCTTCTTGCTTCCCGGGAATCCTCCCATTGCCGCTGTTGTTCTCCCTGGCCGAAGCCCCCCTCAGCATGGAAATGCTGACAAACAGCTGTCCCCGGTGTCTGCGCAAGTATGCGCTTCCCCCAGTGAGCCTGCTTGCAAAGACTTTGTGCAAGGTCAGGAAGGACGAAGAACAAGTCGTGTTGGTAGCACCGTACGTGCCCACCCAGACTTGGCCTACAGAGAACCCCGTTTGAGCCCCTTGAGTCAGTTGAGCTAAAGGCCCTCTCATTGAAGACGGCCCTCCTGACTGCGCCCACTTCCATCAAGAGTGTTGTGGACCTGCAGGCGTTCTCTGTCAGTGATAATTGCCTAGAGTTTGGTCCGGCATTTTGTATAAGGACCCCTAGTGTCACTACATTGACACAAAGTCGAGTGAGTAACAGATAGGGAACGTCTTGGTTACTGTTGTAACCTCCGTTCCCTGATGGAGGGAACAAGTGCGACCCCTATTGTCACTACATCGACATAACGTCTCATTACCTCCATCAGGAAATGGAGGTTACAACAGTAACCCAAATGTTTGGCCTGGTAGAAAGAATATAAATCATCTGATGGAGCTGAAAATATTTCTGAAAATTATTCTCAATTCTTTTTTCATATTTTCAAGCACAGTGGTGCAAGGACTCTGTCATCATTTTATTGTTTTGAAAATGTATTTATCTTAATGGATTTGTCCTTTTCCTTTTTTGCTGCTCCCACAGCACTGCAGTAACAGAGAGCATTTTTTTTAGGTGCTACAGAGCTGCTCAGATGTTGTTCAATGTACCATTGTAAGCACTCTGTTAGGATCTAATATTTTAACCATTGTATTTCCATAGATTTTAAAATCAACATCAACATTTAGCATTAATCATTCATAACACTCTCTATTTTAAGTTTGTTTTCCATCCTTCCACCGTGTGTGTGTGTAATTGATAATCACAAACCTTAATATATATTAAAATAATTGTAAAAGACATAGAAATGCAAGCCAATCTCGAGCTGCATTATACAAAATAATATTAAATGTGGTAAATTTAAAGACAAAAAATTGTTTATTTATTTAGAAAATGTATTTATAATTTTATTTAAAAAATCACGGTTCAGTTTAACACAACAATACTTTTGCTTCATTCTGATGTCACTCTGAAACCATAGCTTGGTTTACAAAGCAATTTAAAAGAGGTCAAGTGAATTTACAAGCTACTATCCATTTCTCCAAATAAAGAAGCCATTAAATGCTGGCCTCTAATTAGACTGATTTAAAATTAATTAGTAAACAAGAAGCAGAGCGTGACATGGAGTGCAGTGGGACAGGCAAATATGTGTCAGCAAGTCGGAGGCAGAACAAGAACTACAGCACAAGGTGCAGGCTGAGATATAGACAAGGGAAGAGGGTTGAAAGGAGGAGAAGATAGTCATGACAGAGTGCTTAATTAGAAGCCTGTTTAAGCAAGGCAGAATGCCTAAATAAACCAATTTGTAGTGTCCAGAGAGAGTGAGAGAGAGAGAGAGAGAGAGAGAGAGAGAGAGAGAGAGAGAAGTGTCATATATTTTCAGGCCAGATGACTATAGCACACCAAGACACATTAGGCGCATTTGTTTGTGCATTTATGAGAGAGAGAGAGAGAGAGAGAGAGAGAGAGAGAGAGAGAGAGATGCTGTGACAAAATAAAAAAAATATATAAAGCCTACTTTGATAAGCATATGCAGTACATTCCACTTGTAGGGTAAATCTACTACTATTTCATATTTTCAAAAGCTTTACATTAATGTAATATTTTTCCTATGTTGATATTGTTGGGTAAGTTCAGTTTTTAATTTTGTGTAAACCTTAGCAGTGAGTGCCCTTCCTTAAATGGTGATCATGTATTGCATAAATTATAATGTCAAACAAATAGAAAAAATACAGTTTAAACAAGCCTAAGGTAGTTTGCTGGTTTAAGGTGATTTAGCTAGTCTCCATTTCTGAAAAGTGCACAAAACCTCTTTGGCGTTTGAATTTATGTGTGATTCTGAGTATTGTAAATTAAATCATTTCTCTACTGTAGTGGTACTCATTACACATTAATGACACTCATCCACGGTCAAATCAAGACACCTTTGTCGTGAGCCAAGGTGAAAAGTGTTACAAATAAATGAGGCCAAATATCTCTGAAACACTTAAGAGCACTTGAAATGATGATGCCGTCTATTCTTCCACAGAATCACTGAACAGATACCTTCCTATTATTAACCAAACAGACTGTGCAGTGTCTTGGTTATATACACATTTCTTCTGTAGAGACACAGGTGCACTATAACAGTGAGAGCAGCACCAGATCGGTTGAAAGAATATGTCCCTCAGCAAATTAATTGCAACACCATCACACCTTTGCATATTACACAGGACCTTTGGCACCACCCCACATTGTATAGACCAATAAGCAGCATGCTGAGCCTATGGACAAGACAGGCAGGGAGATAAATTGCTAGCACTTTCCTGCCCTCTGTGCTGCTTCTTGCCCACCCCTCTGCCATCACATTAGAGGAGACACATTATTTTATAACCCCACTGGTGCCCCTTTTACCCCACGCTATCATCTCCTAAACATTTAACCAGAGTAGGCCTCACCTACATCTGGCCTCTGATCCGCAGCTCTAATCTGCCTGCTGAATAATAATCACAATGTCAAATGTAGAGTTCATTAAACTTGCAGATATTGTTGTGGTACCTTTTGATTTCAATAGGATCATTCTATATTTCACCTTTGGTCTTTTACGCTTTTTGTGCCAACAAGCTCTTAACTGGTGCATATTCAGATCAGTGCATAAAGCTAAAATGGGTCTTTTGTTTCATTTTCAAGTTTCATTTTCTCAATCTCAGAGCAGTGTGCACATTTTGGGGGAACTATCACTTTAAGTACACTAGCTTGCATACTAATTCCATAATCATTTAACCCATCATCAGTGCTGATGGCCTGAGTGATGGAGCAGGAGAGTGGAGAGAGAGAGACCGGATGTTAATGACCAAAAGCAGCAGAAAGCGTCTGCTGAAAGAGCGATATTCAGGAAGTGCAAAAGCTCTGAGATGTACTGATCCCTTCAGGGCACATTACTGTCAGCTTGCTAGAGGCTGATCCGTAGAGTCAGGGCTGTTTAGACTCAATGGCCACGAAAGCTCCCAAAGAGCCCCAGGAGCTCCCTCTCATCTTTTTCTCTGAGCTACAGAACAATGAGAGCTGCCGTGGCATCACCTCACTCAACTTCTCTGAGTGATCACCATGCCACTTTTGATATTCAGACCTGTCTTTAGATCTATCCTCCTCTTTTCCACCAAACAAAGACACATCCTCATATACACTTAAGGGAGCCCTTGAGAATAAAGCACTCAGCACACAGTGTATTGATCGATGACTGTCAGATAAAGATGAGGAAATGTATATGAGGAAAGGTTTATCTAATCTCCTGAAAAGACTCTTGCCTGATTTATTCTTAACATTAAAGAAGTTGCTTTCAGGTAATAGGATTTAGTGTAAGTTTAAACAAGCATTTTATTTTGTCTGCTTGAAACAATAATTGATTTTGTGCAAAACATCATCACAAGAGTAAATCTTTCTAATAGTTTATTTAGACTTGCTTTTAAACTACCTAGTTAATGTATGACAAAAAGTAAAATAAGTAGAGCTGTAAAAATGAATGTGTTTGCGCATGCGATTAATTTAAAATGTCAAACGCATTATTTTTTTCTTAATTGTGATTAAAACATAATATAGCATAATAAAGCATAAACCAGCAAAAACACTGTTGAAACTAGGTTGGAACATTTTTCGAGTCATTACACTAACACACATACACAACAACAATGGGAAAGGACCTCTTAATGTTTGTATGTTTGTACAAACAAGCACAGATGGGACTTGTGACAGAAATCAAGTACTTTGCAGCCTCTGTAAGGCACATTTTAATTTCCACAGAAGCGTATCAAGTCTTAACTATCACAAAAACGCGAAATGAGACTTTTCATGTGGAGATCAAAGTGCCGCTTGGCACTGACACTCTGACGCGAGTCATGAACATGACTCCACGATTGCTGTAGGAAAGCAGATAAACACAGTCTGCCGGGTGATTAATATTGTGGAGGATGAGAGTTTAAGAGATTTAATGCCAATTGAAATGAAAATGGAGCCTATGGGGGGACTAGTTCTTTCAATTAGTCAACCTTCCAATTAGACTTTGGGAAATGTGAATTGTGACTTTTAAAATGATTCTAATTAGGTGTATTTCTATAGTTATACTGTGGATGGCTTTGTTTGAAAACTAATTTAATAAAGCATTATATTGTTACGTATTGTTTAGGTTTCTTTTCTAAAAAGGAAATAAATCCATTATGACAAGAAAATTAGTTTACAATATATTGAGACAAATTGCAGCACTTTCCAAATCTGTGATTAATCACGATTAACAACGAAAATTATGCAATTAATTGCTATAAAAAAATAATCGACTGAGCACTACTAAAAAGTAAACACTACAATCCAACACAGCCTCATGAGAAGTTATTATTATAGAATGAGTAAAATTTTAAGAAAAATAAATTAACCAATGAATGACGTTATTACGATTTTTCCTGAATTTACCCCTAACCCAAACCTCAGACATTTACCTAAGCATAACATTTAAGCCCTTACCCAAACCTTAAAGTAGCCATTTAAAAAGAATGAAAAATGTAAACCAACTTGCATTTATACCAACTTGAGTCAAGATCCATTGGTCGGTTTTATTAGTCAGTAGTTTGTATGTTAATGTAATTCTTGAATTGAGGTGAAGGCAAACAGATTTGGCTCTCTGTCCATAGTAGAAGCTCAAGACTCAACTCAAACTCTGAACACCCCCCAGGTGTGACAGAAGGTGGAGTTGGTGTGGAGGAGGGATGCCAGAAGAATTGTAGCAAACAGCGATTTATATATGTTTACTCTAGTGTTGGGATTGGTCAGATAAAATGCTCCTCTCAAACTTTGTTTATAAAACTTAATTTTGTGTGTGTATGTATGTATGTATGTATGTGTGATTGAGGTGTATGTCTGTACATGCATGTACATTATGTTTCATTAATGTATTTCAACATCAACCCACACTCCTGGGTAATCACACTCAGGCAATGCTAAGACTTAATGGCTCTAACACATTTCTTGACCATTTACTCCTGAGCAGCATGCTGTGAAATCCCCCCATTTAGCTGCCCTAAACAGAAGGTCATTCATTGTCCCTTGCGATCTGTGCTAGTGATGAAAGCCATTCCCTGAGCTACTGATAAACACTTCTGATTCATTTCTGGATGGAAAATGAGAGAAAAAGTGAAAGGTGAGTAAGAGCTAAGCATAAAAACATAACTCCACTTTGGTAACCAAGCCTGGAAAAAAAGCCTGGAACCTAATTAATGTGGACTACAGATAAATAAGCTTTCTTTTGAAGCATTCTTCCTTTTTTTAAATAATGATGAAAAAATAAATTAAAGATGATTAAACAAGCTTGTTATTCCTGTCATATAAAATAAATTTGGTTTGTTCTTGTACAGTTTAAAAAACCATAAAGAATTTATTGTATTACTTGTATCGTCTCTATATTGGTAAACATGTCTGCTTAAAATGCATCAGATATCAAAACACAAAAACAACAATGTAAAGTGATCAATGGAAAGGAGGAGGCGAGAACCCACTTTTCAATATAAATAATAGTTTAATGATAAACTAAAACAGAAGACACAAACACACACGGACGGACATGTCCGTAAACTATCTCTCTCTCCCACACCGATCCTCTGCAGTCGACCTTTATCACTCACGGAGGCTTAATTAGCCTAATACGGGACCGGGTGTGTAGGATCCCTCCGCCCTGCCAAAAACACATAAAGAACAGTATGGGAGCAGAGACATCCAACTGTTATGAAACTGTTATCTAAAATACCCTCGCTGGAAACCAGTGCAACCAAGGGACAGTCATCACAATTAACCTTGAGTTCTGTGTGATGTAGACCATATTAAGCTTATTCATAAAAGAATTTATATATTTACATAAACAAAGGACCATTGAATAATGGATTATTAAGGTGTTAGTGTTAGTAATAAGTGAAATGTGAGGGGGAAAAAATTTACTGTATCTGACTTCGTGGCAGCACGTTGTCGCAAGTGAGCATTTAACAACATCAAACATTAATTTTGCATCTGGGATGTAACACATCATCAAATGTACAAAAAAGATAAAATGTTATTTGGCCAGATTTTATGGGAATGGCACTGTATTGAAAGTGACAGTGTTCTGATCATGAATCTTGTGGGAGCCTGATGAGCAAATAATGCGTGATTACTTGGTGTGCTGACAGACTCAAAACAAGAGACTTTGTGCAAAACAAATAAACACTGTTTCTTGAGGAATTACTCAGACAGTTTTTCTGGTAAGTTCCCTCTTCCATAATTAACAAGAAATAAGCAATATCAAAAGTGGAACAGTGTTATACCAAACACATTACAGCTGTCAAAATGTAATTAGGGTTTTTTTATTTTTGGTCACATAGATCATACCATACTGTTTGTGCAACAGACATGAATAAAGAAATGTACATGAATCATGTGGCTTGTTATGGAGAGGTGTGCTATAACATTTCTAAGCAATCACACTAGCAATTTTCACATGGTGGATGATAAAATGGGCACAAGAATCAATTATAGTTCTAGGGACAGAATATCATAGGCAGGCTTCAGAATACCATAAAACCAAACTAATCTTAATATTTCTGCTGTATATATACACTAAATAATTAGTTGTATGGTAGTATGCAATTCCAAATTTAGCTATGGAGACTTGATTTGGACCAATAGGAAACCACCCAGAACACATTAGCAAATACCTGGCAATGATCTAGCAACCACATTGCAATGCACTACAAAAGACTCATAACACCTTAGCAACCACATAGCAATACCCTGGTAACCAACACCAACACCATAGCATAGTGTCAAGCACCACTCACGTTTTCTTCAGAAAACGTTTGGTTACGTATGTAACCTCCGTTCCCCGAGGGAGGGAACGACACGTTGTGTCGGAGAAGCGACACTAGGGGTCTCTCTTGAGCGCCGATATTCACCTCTGATCTTATTGAAAAGGGCCAATGGGAGTTGGCAGTCAGTATTTGCATACCCCGCCCCCGGACATACGGGTATTTAAGGGGGGCAAATATGGGAGTTCATTCAGGATTTTTCAGAGGAGCCGGAAATGGTCCGGCCACAACAGTGGCTCGGTTCAGCGACATGGCGGAGGAAAGACACAACGTGTCGTTCCCTCCCTCGGGGAACGGAGGTTACATACGTAACCAAACGTTCCCCTTCTGTCGCTCTCTCCACGTTGTGTTGGAGAAGCAACACTAGGGGACCCATTCCAATCTTGCCATGCGCTGAACCTTGTACGTGGACCGCCGATACAGAGGCGGGCAGGGATTTCATCCAGTGCCACGCATCGTCTGTACCTGGCTGCACGTACCCTTCCCCAATGCCCCATAAGAACATCAGAGTCCTTCTAGTTACCCTGGGAGGGGAACAAGGCGATGTTTGCCAACATGGGAACGGGCCAGCCTGGCTGGGCCTCTTTTCTCTCTATGTTTCTCGCATAGAGCAATCACGGCCGGGGCCCTTACATGCATATAGGGAAGGGGTCTTACCCAGACCCTGCGGAGACCACACCTGCCCTTTTTCTTGGGGAGGAAAAGTGGTAGACACGTCACACGGCCGTCTTAGGGCTTATGTGGAAAGTATGGTGCGGTGGTAGATCCAGCCTCGAAAGGGGGGGAGTTGCTACAGCACGGCGATCGAGGCAGCTGTAACTGCCTAAGGGAGACACGGGGGTCCGCTCGTAAGGGGACAGAACCGTGGAATTACACACAGGGGGAGTCCGAGCAGGAGGCCTTACCTGTGGAGCACCTATACCAGTACAGGGTAGCCTTCAGGGTACCCGCAGTGGCTTGGGTCGGCGAGTTCCTCCGCTGAACCGCGGACCCGGAGGGCTGGGGAGGAATCGACCAGGGGCCCGACTCGGAGTGGGGCGCCCTGGGAAGAAGGCGCACTACTTTACCTTGACGTCAGGAAAAGGGCGCTGGGCGCAAGCGATCCACCTGGCCAGTCGATCTACGTGTTACCGAGTTCTACGGGCTCGGACCTGAGAAAACATGAGACGCAACCGACTCAACACGGAGGTTGCAAAACCTCGAAGGTGTTGGGTGTTGCCCAACCCGCGGCTCTACAGATGTCTGCTAGGGAGGTGCCCTTGGCCAGTGCCCACGAGGACGCAACACCCCTTGTTGAGTGAGCTCGGACCCGCAAGGGTAGGGGCACGGCCTGGGTGTGATAAGCCAGTGTGATGGCGTCGACAACCCAGTGGGTGAGCCTCTGCTTGGAGACGGCATTCCCTTTCTGCCATCCCCCAAAGCAGACAAAGAGCTGCTCGGAGCGTCTGGTGCTCTGTGTGCGGTCCAGGTAAATGTGCAGGGCGCGCACTGGAGACAGCAACGAAAGGGCTGGGTCTGCCTCCTCCCAGGGCAGCGCTTGCAGGTTCACTACCTGATCTCGAAATGGTGTGGTAGGAACCTTGGGCACATAGCCCGGTCGCGGTCTTAGGATCACAGACGTATCTGCCGGACCGAACTCCAGGCAAGTGTCGCTGACAGAGAACGCTTGCAGGTCCCCGACCCTCTTAATGGAGGCGAAGCGATCAGCAGGGCCGTCTTAAGAGAGAGGGCCCTGAGTCCAACTGATTCGAGCGGCTCGAAGGGAGGTCTCTGGAGTCCTGCCAAGACTACCGAGAGATCCCAGGAGGGAACTAGGCCTGGCCGGGAGGGATTCAACCTCCGGCGCCTCTCAGGAACCTGAGGATCAGGTCGTGCTTACCCAAAGACTTGCCGTCTACAGGATCGTGGTGGGCGGCGATAGCGGCAACATACACCTTGAGGGTGGACGGGGACAGCCTCCTGTCCAGCCTCTCCTGTAGGAACAGAAGCACTGACCTAATCGCGCATCTCTGAGGGTCTTCGGCTCGGGAAGAACACCAATCTGCGAACAAGCGCCACTTTAGGGTGTAAAGGTTCCTGGTAGAGGGGGCTCTGGCTTGGTTGATGGTATTCACAACGGTCGCCGGTAAGCCGGCTAGCTCTTCCGCGTCCCGTCCAGGGACCAGACGTGGAGGTTCCAGAGGTCTGGGCGCGGGTGCCAGAGCGTGCCCCGTCCCTGAGAGAGGAGGTCCTTTCTCAGGGGAATTCGCCAGGGAGGAGCTGTCACGAGGAGCCTGAGTTCCGAGAACCAAGTCCGAGTAGGCCAGTAGGGGGCCACCAACATGACTTCCTGTCACGTTGGTGGCACCGGTGCAAGAAGGCTCACTGGGGGAAATGCGTACTTGCGCAGCCCCGAGGGCCAGCTGTGTGTCAGCGCGTCTGTCCAGAGGGGAGCCTCTGTTAGGGCGTACCAGAGCGGGCAGTGGGAGGTTTCCTGGGCGGCGAACAGGTCTACCTGGGCCTTGCCAAACCGTTCCCAAATCAGCTGGACCGACTGGGGGTGAAGCCTCCACTCCCCGCCGGGCAGGCGTTGTCATGATAGCGCGTCCGCTACGATGTTGAACTTGCCGGGGATGTGAGTGGCACGCAGCGACTTGACTCCAGGGTCGGAGTGTTTTGAGGCAGGCGGGGGTGATCCTTACCCGATGCGTGCCGTGGTGCCATGCTTGTCTCGGGACTCGAGTCTGGAGCCAGTGCTGGAGTGGTCTCATATGCATCAACCCCAGCGGCGCGACCGCCACGGAGGATGCCATATGCCCCAGGAGCCTCTGGAAAAGTTTTAGAGGGACCACTGTGCCTGGCTTGAAGGAAGCAAGGCAGTCCAGCACCGACTGAGCACACTCGCTCGTGAGACGTGCTGTCATTGAGACTGAGTCTAACTCCAACCCGAGAAAAGAGATGCTCTGAACCAGAGTGAGCTTTCTCTTTTCCCAGTTGACCTGAAGCCCCAAGCGGCTGAGGTGCCGGAGCACCTGGTCTCTGTGTGTGCATAGTAACTCTTGAGAGTGTGCTAGGATGAGCCAGTCGTCGAGGTAGTTGAGAATGCGGATGCCGGCTACTCGTAGCGGGACAACGGCTTTCATGAAGATGCGAGGGGACAGAGACAGGCCGAAGGGGAGGACTTTGTACTGAAACGCCTGGCCGTCGAACGCGAACCGTAAGAAGGGTCGGTGTCGTGGCAGAATTGAGACGTGGAAGTACTCGTCCTTCAGGTCCACCGCTGCGAACCAATCTAGATGCTGAACGCCAGCCACAATATTTCTCTGCGTAAGCATTTTGAACGGGACTTTTAACAAGGCCCGATTGAAAACTCGCAAGTCCGGGATTGGTCGTAAGCCGCCGCCTTTCTGGCGGAGACCAGCGAGCGTGTCGGGGAACGGGAGGTTCGAGGGGGGTTACCCAGCGAAACTGCACCTGCTGCCGCCCCCAAATCGCCCCCAGCGCCAACCGCACCGTCCTTAATCCCGTGGGAAGAAGGAGCAATGCGGGGTGCAGCTGGGGTGGCTTGCTTTCTGTTGAAAGCAAGCCGCGACCGCACCGTGGTCATGGTCATGTTCTCGCAGTGAGAACATGAACCATCCACAAACGCCACCTCGGTGTGATCGCGGCCCAAACACACGAGACAGCGCCTGTGGCCGTCTGAAGCGGAGAGCACTCTATCCAGGAACGACACAGGGGCGGAAAGGCATCTTGAAAAAGACGCGTCCTTAAAAGGACGTTCAACGCCGCTGTGTTTGCTCTTTTAGAGAAAATTACTCTTTTAGTAAAAACTCTTTTAATACACAGTGTGTGTGTGTACGTGTCTGCGCTGTCGAAGCGCTCAGGGGCAACAATGCACACCGTGTACTGAAAAGGAGAAAGCCGCTGTTGTGCGCCGTCAAGATCCAACAGCATGCAGATCGTCAGAGGAAAATAGGAACGTTTAATTGGCGTGTAACTCGCAGCAAACTGCAGACAGACCATCGGCTCCGAAGAAATTTTCTGAATGAACTCCCGTATTTGCCCCGCTTAAATACCCGTATGTCCGGGGGCGGGGTATGCAAATACTGACTGCCAACTCCCATTGGCCCTTTTCAATAAGATCAGAGGTGAATATCGGCGCTCAAGAGAGACCCCTAGTGTCGCTTCTCCGACACAACGTGGAGAGAGCAACAGAAGGGGAATGTAAAACTCTAGTTGCATTACTATTGCAGTTATTCAGATTTTTCTGACTAATAACAGGGGGCCACCATGATGATTCTACTGTAATTGCCACTGGACTGTTTTATGATGCCAGTCTCCACAAGTAGCAATGTAAAAACAACAACTAAGTGTTGTAGTAAGTTATTGCACTTTTCCACTGCAAGTTACAGTTCGACTCGACTCTACTCCCTTTACATTTCTGAGTTTGCGTTCCATTGCAATTTAGTGCCGCTTCAACGTGGGTGGGATTATAGGCTGATCGTCATAGTTGCGTCGCCTCTACTGCCGTAACATCATCTTAAACGCGACACAAAACAATAAACAATAACTCGACCGCTAGCTGTTAGCTACTAGCTCATTCTGCTGCATAAAGCAGTTGTTGCATGGTGATTTTTACACAAGTGTAACAGTTAAATTGCCTGGTTGTTTTAGAAGCAAGCTTTCCAGTAGCTGGTCAACTAAATAAAGTGAAGCTTTCAAGCAGAGTATAGAGTCAACATAAGAGTCTAGGAGTCCAGGGCACTCCCCCTCCCATTGCGGCCAACAGCTGAGATGCTTCCTGAAAGACTTTTTCATTTTGTTTGTCGCTAATGAGAGGAACGTCTGCACCTTGTTTCTTGACCACGCCATGTTTTTGCGCACACCATTTCTTTTTACAATTTGAAAGTCGCGTGAACAAATGATACTGCTATCGCTGTAGCTAACTTTAAAACTAGCAGGTTGATGTCCCGTGTCGCAAATCCAGTGACACTGGTAGTGACGATTTTCTCTGACCAATTAGTGATCTACAGGGTTTTGACGTCACATTTAGAATCGGCTCGGCTCGCTTGGAACCTCGACTGAGGTGGTACTAAAAAAAAGTACCAGGTACTATCCACAGTGGAAAACCCCTAAAAAGTGAGCGAGTCGAGTCGAGTTGTAGACAAAACTGAGTTCAGACTCATCCTTTGAAGTTGTTGGCTGTCATAACAACTCAAAGTAGTTTATGATATCAACGTTACTCACCCATAGCTTTACATCATCCACACACTCCTTAAACTTCGACGAGTGGTCATCACGATTGTTAAATATCGGCACTATGGATCCACAAATTAAAAAAAAGCAAGTGAAAATACCTGGAAAACAACAACAGGCTTCCGTTATTTAACATTGACACTGTTGATAAGCTGCTGCTTGTTCATCTAGTTGTTAATGTAATGTAGTAATATAGTGTGTGCAATGTCTATCATTTTTCAAACTTGTGGAAAAAAATAATAATTCCAACCTCACATTTATGGGTTTGTATTCACATTTACACGTAGAACTGCACAAGCTAAAAATCTAAAAGAAAAATGGCAGAGAGATAAACAGAATGTGTTGTGCAAGCCTGCTCCTCATCAATCCCTTACGATTCAGCAAGATCACGTGAGCATCAGAGTTGAGCCCCTGCAGTGACACTATCTTCCTGTTGGAAGAAACCAATTTCTGTTCAGAGCTGAGCAAACCCAGATGCAATTTGATGATGGGAAGATTTCTTGGAGCAGGCACGACCGAATACTTTCCGTTTCTCAAGTTACAGGTTTGACATTTGAGAGATTTACTAACACTGTGTTCTCTCACTTCTCTCGTCCTTTTTTATCGGACACTTTTTGACATGCTTAATGGATGCAGCCAGCAATTCCCAAAAAGAGGGGAAAAAAACACAGTTCTTCCAAATATCCTAACCTCTTGCCTTCCTAACTCAGGCTTTCGTTTGCCCTCTGAAGAAGTGAATTAAAAAATTCATGTGTGAAAACTTCTCTAAAGCAGATCGCTGTGAATGCATAAGCCGACAATATCAAAAAGATAAGTCAAAGGCTCTCATTTTGCTGAAAACTGGGCTGGATTGAGGTCTAACCCTTCATGCTACACTGGCATTTTGAAAAATGCATTGCAACTCACAGGCCAAAGGCTCTTTTTCTACTTTTGATGTATGATAAATGGATTTCACTCAGAAATGCTCAGTGTCTACGTGTATTTTTGCATTATAGCCCGCAACACTCATCTCATCATCCTTGCAACTTTGTTGTAAAACACAATCGGAAACACTGCAGGAAAGAGAGGTTCACCAATTCTAATATGTAGAGGGTGAAACATGGTTTGCCCTGGTCTCTATGTTCTGCATCTAAATGACCCTTGTGACTACAAATGTAGGGGCATGGTGCCGGGAGCTCAGTCATTTTCTGCAGTTTATGTCGCACTGTAATCTATCATTGGCCAGCTGTTTGAGCTGTGCTGATGAGCCCATCATTACCTAGAGTTCTTAGACGACCTCCAGCACTGACCAATACCTTTTTCTTTATCACTGTAGCCCAGCCCAATGCTGGACATATAATTTTGCTGAAGGGAGAAAGAAAAGCATGAAAGTCAGAGACACAAAAGAACAGATCTCACTATAGGAAGAGCAAATGGAATGACTGGTTGTCAGTGGTATCTTTGTTTAATGAGATTGTGTTGCTTATTTACAATGTGATAAGAACAAAAAACTGTATGTCAGATTTGCATAATAATATTATATGTATGTATTATTTTTATTTACGTAAATATTAGCCTGGATTTATTTGGATTTATTTAGTGTTGTTATATTTATTAATTTATTAATTTATTTATATTTTAGATATATACTGAAATAACTGATGTAAAGTCAGAGGAAATAACAGCATAACCTGAAATGACTTTTTCTCATATTTGTTGGTGTGTAGCAGTATCAATAACATACATCCAAATGACTGGATTTGGCTGTCATTTTCCAAAGTGATTATTAATTTCTATTTTTATTTTGTAGGTTCTAACAATTTGTAGGCCCAGATGGGTGAGATTTTATCTGAAGCATATAAAATGCAGAGTCCGCTTACCCCTTTCTAAAGTTTATTTGAAAATAATTTTAATTTTGTATTTATTTTTTCAAAGTATATTCTATAGAATAAAGGGGCAAGAATGGTGCTTGGTGGTTACATCCGAGCAGAATTAATATGAATTTAACTTTTATTCAGTTTTCTTATTGTGGGCTACCAATGATCTGCAAATTGTTGTGACTGAATGTAGCATAAAACTGTGTGGCATGAGGTGAACTATTTCAATTTATATTTGAGTTAAAGGGTTCATAAAGCAGCTTGTGTTTAATGCTTTAAATAACTACTTTTGATCTCCTCTAACGGTTAGCAAATAAAAACTATCCCCAGAAATTGGCTCTAAAATCTCAAGGTTGTGTCAAAGTTATTTAATGTTAGTGTTTGGCTATGGATATTGTCAGGTTGACTCAATCAACCAGGGAGTAACAGAAACTCAATTTTCAGTGAAGCTTTTAAACTGCTGATGTGAGACAGAGGAATTGTTCTATCTACTTTGTTTAAAGGTGGGTTGAGGTTCTCCAATTTTCTCCAGAAACATGACTGAACAAAACAAATGATAATGTATTTAAAGGATGTGGGTGTTTTTGAACAATAGCAGGACCTTTGAATGAATGGACCTTTTTTCACTTATCAAAAAAAAATTACATGGAAGTGCTTCTCATGGCAAAGCAAATAAATCATCGATTTAATTATAAAACTAATTAATAATTGATCTATGTCGCTTTTTTTTCGTCTATTGCCAATTTAACCAACAGTGCAAGGAGAAAGACAACATAACACCTTTAGTTAGAAATATGTTACACCTTAGGCCCAGTGCTGAGTGACAGGAGTCCCACAGAGCTTTACTGTCCTGACTGTAAATGGTGCTGTAGAAAGGGAAGCATGAACATTGTATCAGTAACCAGGGAGCTTCGGCCTGGGATTGAACTCCTTTCACGCTGGGCATGAGAGAGCACAGATTACAGATGTTATTAGAACCTTCTCTTTTATCTCATCGGGAGCATGGCAGGAGGGTCATCATCTCCCAGTGCACAGGCTGTGACTCCTGTACAGGGTGCACAGGAGTGTTAAATGTGTTAAATTCACTATGTCAATATGTGTAAGAGGACTACATTCACATATAGTCCTTTTCCACCTAAATGGCGATGGTTCCCATTCCGGAGCCTGTGCTCTTCTGAATCATTGGATTTTTGCCATAGCATATAATATTATGTTTATGTCTGAGAATTCCATCGGTTAATTTAACAGATAGCAGTGATCTTTAATTTAGTGAGTAGTCCCCTTACTGAACAAAACAATGCACAAAATAAGATACAAGAGTGTACGGAAAGCTAACAAAGTTGGCAAATGAAATAACTTTCCCAGATCAGCTGCAGATGACATCATTTATTCTGTGTTTGTCTCGAGCGTGACTGACTGAATTCAATGCCTGGTTAGTCCAAAATAGTGTTGCTCCACTACCACATTTGCTTGTGTTTGTCTTATGCTCCATGTACTCTCTTTAAAATGTTTAATTTGTTCATGATTTGGTTGATCGTCCAATTGAAACTGACATGCATCATTTATTGCAGTTTCTCCTTGATCTTGGCGATCTCTCTAGTTTGGATCTCCGTGTAATAGCATATCGCAAGTAGAGGGCTAATTTCCTGACCAGAATGCTTTTGATATCTTATTTTTATTTTTTTATTTTATTGTTATAGTGAAAAGGTACTCCTTGCTGCAGACAGTAGCTACTGTTGTTGTTTGGAAAACTGGTAACGCTTTAGATTACAGCCCACAATTTACAGTGTAAGTACACAGAATTTACAGCGTAACATTTTTGTATTAATAGTGTAACTACACAGTACGTACTTGTAGGTATAAGGGAACAATGTGCAAAGTTTGGGGAAATTACAAATATTTGATACAAGTATTTTATTACTAAGGGGTAACTATTGTAATACTACGTGTTATATGACCTTATACTATGCTAAACAACAATCTTACTTTGAGAGCAAGTAAGCATACACAGCATACCTTTTTGTAATAATAGTGTACCTACACATATAGGCTACTGTATGTATTTTTTAATTATGGGGTACATACTCTATTATTACAGGATACATGAGATTTGTTTTCTTCACTACTGTCATATGATGGAGTTTTGGTTCCTTGTCATTGTCACATTTAGCTTGCTCATTGGGGGCTTAAATGACTATTAATATTCAGAAAATATTATCAAACTAACTGTATTGATACTATCGGATGAGAACACAAAACCTGAACTGAAATGATCTGAATAATTACATTACCGTCTTGAGCTGCTTTATAGTTGAAATTGAAGTGTTTTTCATAATTAATGCATTTTGAAAAATTACTGATATTTTTCTGTTTATTACTGTGAAGCTGCTTTTAAACAATCTGTAGCCTATAGTATAAAGCGCTATATAAATAAATGTGATTTGACTTAACATAATGGCAATATTACATGGTATATGACCTACTATGCTAAACAACAATCGTTTGAGATTAATTTACGAAGAACATACACTGTTAACCTTTTTGTAATAATACATAGGTTTTATAATATAGATAGATAGATAGATAGATAGATAGATAGATAGATAGATAGATAGATAGATAGATAGATAGATAGATAGATAGATAGATAGATATGTATTATTACAAAAAGATACACAGTGTATGTACCTGCTAATTTGCTCGCAAAGGTCAGATTGTTGTATAGCATAGTAGGTCATACATACCACATAATAATAGAATAGATACCCCTTAGTTATAAAATACTTACATTCTAAATTATTTGTTATTTCTCAGGTTGTTACCCTTTATTCCCCAAACGCTGCACATTGTTCCCTTATACCTACACATAAGTAATTTATAGGTACACTAATATTACAAAGAGGTACGCTGTAAATTTGTTGCTACTTACACTGTATAATGCGGCCAGTTTACACAGGCCGCATTTGTTGGACAGTTGCTTGGGGCCTCAGAAATCGTAACATCGCTCCTGATTATGCTATAGTCAGTTTAGGGTCACTTTTCCCCTCCTTTTACAGTACATCTTCAAGCAGTCTGAATTGAAAATTAATGAAAACACTTTTGGCTAATAAAATAATGTGGTTTTTGCCTGGTCATCTAAATATGATTATCTCTGCTCCACTACTGTGTCTGGCAATGAATGTCAATCTGCTGATTTGGGGGAACATATAAAGCAGCTCTCCTACCTGGAAGGAAGTAGAGGTAGATTTTCCCCTTTTCCATTTCATCTGTACAATGGACGAGCTCTTCATTACTTCCAAGTCCATGAAGACAGTGCTCACCTTTTAACAAGCCCCTGTAAATGTCATTCTTCAATTTTAGAAGAACACTCTTCAGATGGGCAATTCTGCCAGGCACTCACAAAATCAGACTGCAAATTATTCCTTTAATTCTCAGTTTTAAATGTGAGGAGAAAAAGCATGAAAGCGTTTCAAATTATAAAGAAGCTATTCATTTTATCACATATGATAGTGTCACAAACCCCCACAGTTGACCCTTTGCAGTGCCTGTGGTTAAAAAAGAACACTGATCCAGAAGTAATGTAATGTACAGTACAGCACAGTGAGACATTGGAGAAGCTGGATATTTCAAATATCATCTACAGATATGTTATACACCTTAATGTTATATCTCACAGCATTTTTTTCCAATGCATTTTCATGCTTTTCCAAAACTTCTTCAGTGGAGCATAAAAGGAAATTGAAGTTAATGGTGACTTTTGTGTTTCAGGGAAGAGGGAAAGTCATCTGAGTTTGGAATAACATGAGGGTGAATAAAAATGACTGCATTGACAATTTTGGTTGAACTAAACCTTGAAGTGTGCTCTTTTACTGCTATTAAGACCAAGGGTCATTAGTAATGCACTGTAGATTAGATACAGATGCAATTTTAAGTTCATACACCTTTTGTGAAAAGCAAAAACGAACAAAAATTTAAATAAGTCTCTAAGGTCTAGGACTTTATACTGACAGCTAAATCAGCGAGGAATTCAGTGATAGGAATCTCCGGGTCTGAGTTAAACTCTTACTAATCTACGTCTGGACCTCTAAAACTGTCATTGAAAAAATGCACCACAATAGACACAGGTAGATTTGTTGGAGAAATACAAATATAATAACAAAAACATGCCCCAACCAAATGTCTATCACAGACTGGTACTGGATTCCTCTCAACTCGCAAACATAGTCCCAAAGTGAGAGACAAATCAGAACTCGCCCCACTCAAGACTGAGAATTCCTTGTTTCTTTCATTCAGTCAGAAAAATTATACACATCAAAATTATACCAAATGAGATCATGAGACCATCACACATAAACTCACTCAGAACAAAGGAACAGTTATTAGACAGAGTCACTACTGCTATAAACAGACTGCAAAAGAGCCATTTGAATCCTCTTTGAACTCTGCTATGGATACAGAACTGTGCATTTAAAGAGATGAAGAGAGCACAGTCTATTTGTTTTATACCAAAACTGGACCAAGTTCACCTGACACAAACGATAACACTTAAAAGGATGTTATGACTTGTAATCACTCTTTTACTAACAAGTTCCAAAGTATATGATATCTGGTGCCTGGGGTCAATAATTCATGTCCAGAATTTTTATGATGAGTAGTCCCATGCCATTTGTATCATATTAATGAGATAAAGTTAAAATATTCCCTTTTTCGAGGGACTAGGAAACATATGACAAAGAAACAATATGGTAATTACCTTGAAGGGAGGAGAGTTGATCACATGATATTGTCAGTGTTACTTCTGATTAGCTTAAAGCCTTTTTGGGGAGTGGCCATACCAACTTCAACATCTCAATGCTTTGAATGAACGAAGCAGTGCATTTCAGTTAGCAGTTCTGAGCAGTTTCATGCAGTTTTGCAAACTCTCAAGAGACCAACAGGGCTCCCCTCGTGGGAGTCCTCAAAGTTTCTAAACTTTACAAGTTACAAGCTTTCAACTGCAGCTCAATTCCGTCATCCATCCAGTATGTGTGACTCCACAGTCTTCAATTGAACTCCAGACCATCGACCCAGCACCAACAAAGACCCTGAACCAAGCAAATGATTTCAACGGAACACAACGGCCAAGCACAATTACCTCCAGGCAGTTAAATCTGGTATTTTATCATATCATTTGAGTAATCTGATCTCAAATTCAGGCGTATTAAATGAGGTTCTGCTGATTCATCCAAGGCAGGGTCTGTAGACTCTATGGTTCATTTTCCTGTTACAGATCATTTCCATTCATTTTCTGTCAAAGCACATTCACTTACATGTGTTTATGTGCATCTGTGAGTGTTAGTTTAGTTTTATGTTGTAGATTAGTCAATAAAGTTTTGTTTGTATTCAAAGAGAAGTTGACTGTGGTATGTGATTTATTTTAACTTAAAATCTGTTGATCCTTAAGTTACCTACGCTTCTAAACAGTGTTTCAATATATTTGTTATATTATTTTTTAAATGGCTATGAGAGCTGTATTGCTCTTAGAATGAACAAGTACATTTATATCAACTCATTACTAGCCAAATGGGTTGATCAGATTCAAAAAATTAATTATTTGAATATTCCCTTAATTTGTTACAATTCCTTTCTTGAGCTAAATTCCTTGCACCCCAACCAATGAACCCAACCTATCCAACCAGTTATTTCCTGTGCTAACCAGCCACATAGGATGGCTGTGGAGATGCAATTTAGACAAGGCCAGTAAAAACAGGTAAAAAAGGCTAAACTCTTACTTTGCTACAAACTTTGCCAGCTAGCTTTGCTGCCCAGTCAAAATGATTTTTATCCTGTCACTCCAAGACAGAGAGAAAGGAGTGTATGGTACCAAACTCCTAAGATTCCCACATATCTGTTCAGCAAGTTCTTACAAAACATTCTGAATATATGTGTAAATAGTGAGATGTAGCTTTATAACCTTAATGGTTTTCATAAGAGAATAATGTTAAAACTGCTTGCAAAAATCTACATGAATGATAAAAAGGTATTAAACTGATGCCATGGCCTGTCACTCTGTCAGTCTGGGTTTTTGTGTGACAGGACCATGGCATCAGTTTAATACCTTTTTATCATTCATGTAGATTTGTTCCATGTCTGTCTTGGGTTTCATGTTCTGTCTTTGTGTGAGAGCATGTGTGCGGTTATGAGTTCCCACCATTCACTCTTCGGTCTGTCTTGTTTCATGTCCAGAGCATGGTGTCCAAATCTTGACTTTCCCTGTCTGGTTCGGTTTCGGTCTATGTCAGGATCTGAATACTCATGCTCCATTTTCTGTCTGTCTTTGTTTGAACGCATAGCTTCAGGTTTATATTTTCCTGCCATGCGCTCTTCGGTTGGTCTTGTGTCTCATGTCTGGAGCATGGTGGCTGGATCCTGACCCTTCTGTCTGGCTTAGTTTTGGTGTCGGGATCCGGTGTGTGTCTCTTGTGACTGTGGACACGCGATGCGCTAGCTTTGCACTGCATGCTTGGACTGAAAGCTTTCTTCAAATTGTGCTGAAGTTCGGTCACTTCGGTCTGAGGTTTGTGTGTGGCTGAGCTCTCTTGTTTTTGTTGCCTCTTGCGTGCATCACATGGCATTTGCCTCGAGATGTACGCTCAGGATTTGTTTAGTGTTGGAATGCGTGGCGTCGCTTTGTTTGCTGTTGCTACGCATTTTCTCGTCTTATCTATCGGTTAAAATTAGTGTATATTGCTTTGCCTCGTGTCTCTCTGTCTTGTGTCATACCTCACCTCCTTGTTTGATCATTAGTTTATTTACCTCACCGTACCCTGTTAACCTGTTTGATTTATCTCCCTATTTTAGTCTCATCGTTTGTGCTTTCCAGTGCCAGTTTGTCTTGTGTATTCAGTCAGGCTTGTGTGATCCAGTCAGTCTTGTCTGTTGGTTGTTACCCTTTTATGTTAGTTCTTGTTCCTGTTTCGGTCTGATTGGTCCTGGTGCCCTGTTTCCCTGTTTCCTTCTTCCCCAGCCTGGATTACTTCCTTTCATGTTTTTTTTCCCCTACAAAGTTCTTTATGTTTGTTTTTGTTTTTTTGTATAAATAAATACTTTTGATTTTCAACTCTGCAATAGGGTCCTGAGTCTCATTATTCTCTGTATCATGACAGCTGAGGCAAGTGCAATTAAAACTAACTAGTTTGGATTAAAAATATATAAATTGGAGTGAATTAGCATTACACCATACTTAAAATGTTTGTTTCCTGTTTCCAGTTATTGCATAATCTCAAGGAAAGTAATGTACAATAAAAGAGTGTTTTCATTACATTTTTCAACTGTGTTTGAGAATATTTTTTTTTTAACAGCTATATTTTTGTTTTATACACTCAGCTAATCTTAATGTGGATCCAGCTGAAGGGTTTGGCCTCTGAAAAAAATGCTGCTGTAAATGCTGCTTTCTGTCAGCAGATCCTCTTCTGGGTCAATTATCCTCTCATGTTTTGGCCAGCCATAGTTTCTCTACAGTGCCATTGCAATTATGCCTTTTAATTATAAAGCTCTGTGCTTCTTAAATATTGCAGCATATCTGAGATGTAAAATAACATAAACATGATATTTGTTTTATACTTTTTGTATGTATATTTCATTATTGTGCATCTAAGACATATGGACCATAGATTTAAACATTAAATGAAAAGATGGGAAAGTATGACCACATTTTATACCTCTGGTTCTGAAACCAACCAGGAACCAAGAGAGATAACTTGCATACTGCACACAGTATAACTGCAGAAATACTATATAAGTGGAATGCTTTTCTGAATATTATTTATTCATTGTGTGAATGACAGCAACTGCACATACAGAAATACTACATAGATACACTACACACTATGATTAGCCATTGTTTTTAGGTGAGAGTATGCACTCGGTAGAAAGCCCTATGTGGGAGGTAACTTCGAATGTGCAGTATAATTAAGCATGCCCTACAATCTGGTATGCACTAAGCACTACCAAAAGCCCACAATAGGCCAACAAACTGATATTAATCAGTATTTGAGCATACACTTATATGAATTTCCTTGAAAATTCATTGAAAGCTTTAGTTCATGAATGTGTCTCCTGAAGTAGCTGGTGAAGTCATTGGCCTAGGAATTCACATACTTTTTCAAAGTGCCCTGCTGTTCAATTTCTGCAACCCTTTAGACACATCATGCTGTGAATAATGCATAGCTGTATATTTAGGCTGGAAAGAAAAGTAAATCTGCAGGGCAGAGGCATTAATGGTTTTTCAGTAGCAACACTTTATCATTGCACTGCTGACTGAGTATACTGAAATTTCTTTTTTATAAATGTGTACACAATTAGGTGGCAAATAGAATATTTAATTATGATAACAATTATTATATCAAAATAACAACATAAAGAACATTTGGTTACTGTCATAAAAAATAGACATAAACAACTAAACCTTTCAAAATCATTGAATTCAAATAAGCTATTCAAGCTATTCTACCAGCTATTCTAATTGTGCTCTTGAATTGGTGCCTGCAATCTGACATTGACAGAGGAGAAAAATTGACAAGGAAAGAAAAAAAACACCACTGAAATCTAGAGGAGATTCATTTATCTAAACAATATGGCCACATTATATAACAGTTTCAATCTAATGCACCAAATAGTAAAACATTGGTTAATTTCGATAGGGCCAGGCCAGTGGGGTTTTTACTGATAATTCACTGGACATTGGTAATATCCCATTTGGACCACTCAAATAGCAAACATAATTCTCTACAGTTTTGAAAGGTAATGAAAGTATTAGATGTCTTATTAATCATATTAAAAATCCAAATCTGATAAGTTAAATAAGCATTCATGATGCTAGTAAAAGCTGGTGAGAACAGATAAATATTAAAATAATTATTTACTATACATCTCCACTTTTACATTCTTCTTCTTTTGTTTTTGCTGATTCACATTCTTTCTGCATTTCGCCACGTACTGGGCAGGGAGGAGAATTTATTGTGAAAAATGTTGTAAATATTGATCTGTTCCCATACCTATCACATTGCTTCTGAACGTGTGCATTTAACCACTATTTCTTTAATAACAGAAAAAATGGCAACTGCATTTATTTATCTAATTATTATTATTATTAATATTATTATTAAATAAAGAACAAGAGACAGGAAAAGTCAGGTTCCTGATGTTTCAAAGCACATGATCGTATTATTCAAAAGGCTAATTATTCTCTCATCCACCCTTAACCAAAGGCTGCAGTCACTCTTAAGCAGTCCCTTGTCTTTTTGGCTGTCTCAGTATTCATAGAGCTGTTGTTTACAGAAAAGATTTTATTTTTCTTGTTTCTCTGTGTTTATCATTCCCTCTCCATGTTTGCCTTTTTAGGCGTTGATGTGCCATTTGATGAACAGCCATTTTTATGTTATGACATGAGATGTGAGTATTATGTGTGCTCTAGAAACACTGGCACCACTCCAAACCCTCACAAACCCCAAACACATTCACAAAACTACCTCCCCTGAGGATATTCTGGGTGCTGTTTTTGTGTTGAGAGACACAGCTAAATTCTGGCTCACAGGCAGCACAGCTGCACTGCATTTGCATTTATTAGACATATGATAATAAAATGTAGGTATCTTGTGCATGCACCTACTTTGCAATGTGACTGGCACACACCATTTGCATAATGACTTTAATTGATTCATGTTAGGATTAGTGGGATGAAAAGAATGATTGAACTGTTCTAAACCACACACCATATGGTTTGTTGGGCCCAAATGTCACTCTCAGACATTCTGTTATCATATTCAGAAGCACAGATTGGCATCTGTCTAGATAGGACGAGGGCAATGGTTTTTATCTGTAGAGTAAATGGCTTCTGGTGAGTCATCAGACCCAGGTGACTATAGCAGTGACAACGGTCTGTCAGAGGAGGCAATGTTGGCAAAACCTCTTCAAATATGTAAATAAACCTATCCATTACAGCAATTGTTAATTGTTGTTTAATCAATTTGTCACTAATGTGCATAACTCACATGCATTTATAATAAATTTGTCATTTATTAAAATGTTCCTTTCATGTACTCTGGCCTAGTTGAGTGAAATTTCTTAAAAAATGCCAGAGGCAGACCATCTAAATGCCAATCTGATGTGTAAATTTACCAATCACACAAAATTATGTGACAATTTATTTCCAGCACAACGAGCGAGAGAGAGAGAGAGAGAGAGAGAGAGAGAGAGAGAGAGAGAGAGAGAGAGAGAGAGAGAGAGAGAGGATATTAAATTTGCCTCCTCTTGTAACAATAAACACTCATTATCAAAGCTAACCTTTCAAACCAATTAGCTTTCAGTATCACTTCAAATCTAGCCAGTATCAAGGGACACTCTAATTAAAGTAAGAAAAGCATTTGTGGATACAAAATAAAATATTGATGGATACATTTATTGAAGGATTTCAAAACAAATGAACAACTGTATCATGGAGCCCTCTGTTCATTTGCCATAATGAGGGAGCCAAGGATTGTGTTCCTCTACACATAAGCGAGATGTTTCTTATTTAGAAATATTTACAGTATATAAGTCATTGTCTCTAGATCATTGTGTGATTCCTATATTCACAAGTTTTGCATTAGAAATCGGAAAGATTTATAACCTGTCTATAACCTGCTGTTAAGACAATTTTAAGATATTAGGGAGAGTTTTTTTTTTTGTATGGGAACATAATTTTATCTACCTGATATAATGCTAAATCTACTACAATAATTTATTTATTAATAATTATTAATTAAAATAATCATTTAAAACGAGCAGGTTTGATCAATATTAATTTACACATGGAAGATGCCCTCACAAACTGATACTGTACTGTAGTATGTTTGGGTGGATGTAAGGATGCGTTAGACCTCTTACACTTCTTGGACAATCTAATTCCACACAGTGTGTTCTACAGCACAGCATTTTCTCAGTAGTTAAACTCTGCAATGTCTCTATGAGAGCTGATGGCAAATAACTCATGCCAAAGGGGCCCACCTTCTCCTATACTTTTCCCACCTCCATGCTCATACACAGATACACACCTGTCTGATCCCTGTGCCTATAACACTCAGTCATCAACCTCCCATTGGAGACAGTAGTTGTGGGATTTAGTACAGCACTCTCTGAACCCCTGCCAACATTGTCTAATGACATTCTATTGACTGCACTTTTGCATCCCTTCACAAACTCTGCTCCATACCTGCTCCAACTCTTGAATTTTCACTTCAAGAGTTGTACACAAGGTATAAACTCACTTAACACTTTATTAGGAAAATGACATTGTCTTCTGCTGTTGTAGCCCATCTGCTTCAAGGTTCGACATGTTGTGCATTCTGAGTTACTATCCTGCTCAATACAATTGTACAGAGCGATTACCGTAGACTTTCATTCATCTCGAACCAGTCTGGCCATTCTCCATTGGCCTCTCTCATCAACAAGACGTTTCCGTCTGCAGAACTGCCGCTCCCTGGATTTTTGTTTTGTTTTTGGCACCATTCTGAGTGAACTCTAGAGACTGTTGTGCTTGAAAATCCCAAGAGATCAGAAGTTACAGGAATACTCAAACCAGCCCATCTGGCACCAATAATCATGCCACGGTCAAAATCACTGATACCACATTTTGCCCCATTCTGATGATTGAATTTAACATTAAGAGAAGCTCCTGACCCATATATGCATGATTTTATGTATTGCACTACTGCCACAGGATTGGCTGCATAAATATGTAGGTTTACACATGTTCCTTATAAAGTGCTAAGTGAGTGTATATATACCATTACACAATACACACAGCTTATCTCATACTTGCCTGCTGAAAATAAGACTTCAAGGTTTGACTGAGATAAGAAGTGCGAGAAGTTAAAAGTACATGAGAGAAGCAATACTTGGAGGTCTTTGCAGTGTAATTTTCCACATTCAGTGAAGCAGACATCTCTAGAGCATGCTGTCTCTTGTCACCTCTCAGGTCAATAGGCCTTTGACCTGAGAGGTGACAAGAGACATTAACTCAAGACAGAAACACTCGGAAAAAGGTCATCGATTTTCAGGTGATGTTTCAGGACATCGATCCAGGCAGAGTGAGCTGCACTCTATGTCCCCGTAGGTTGCTGAGGTGAACAAGCATATCAGGTGTTTTAACATTGTACACTAAAAATGACTTATATATACATGTATACCTGTTTATTTCAACCATTTCACTTTTATTTTTATTTATTATTACACACATGATATTATTGGTAATTTATATGGTCAAATAGGTGACTTAGAGTCACTCTCACACTGTGTCGTAATCAGAAGCGACGCAATAAAGCAACAAGTGACAGAACATTTCTGCGGTGTCACATTGGACACAAACTTTGGCCAAAATGTCTTATTATATTTTGCGTCCTAAGCCATGTCCTTCACAGTTTAGCCTTCCAAACACTTATTTTCTGGAATGGTGGTCTTTCCTCCTGCCCAAGATGGCATTCTCAGTAGTACACTGGCAAAAAGAAAAAAATGTGAAAGATCACCTCATTTTCCACGCAATAGGCAAACCCCAAATCCTAAAAGTATCTCTCAGGGAGAACAAAGCATATTATATTAAATGTGCAGAGTGCTGAGCTGGGAATATTGCATTATGGTGAAGAGTGTAACGGGCCAGGTTACCTTATCTGAACTCAGATCAGATTTAAGACTACAGACGCAGAAATTGAGACACCTATAACATGAGGACAAAGATGTAGGAGTCTAACCTTCAAGATCAGGTTGAATACTCTTCTATTTCCCTAATGGATTTACAAGCAAATTTGAAAATCCCATTTGTTTTTGGTCCAGAGGATGGTATAGTTATATGCATGCGTGAGGATTACAAGCAAATCCTTCTTTCCTCAGTGCATTTAGTTGAGACCCCATAACCAGGCCGTGAACCTGAAAATGAATCATTTGGAAAGACTTAATAGCATTGAAGCCCCTGATTATTAAAAGACAATGACAAAGCATTACCAGGGCGCTCATTATGCCATTGCTTAGTGAGGCAGAACACAAGATAGAATAGACAACACATTTCATATAAACTAAATAAATTGATTTTGAGAATTAGCACAAGTTAATGTATTTTCTGGGTCAATCTTTTCATATGTAATCGTACACTTTAAAATCCACCTGAAGATAAACCAGAAAACAATTATGAATGAGTGTTAAGGAATTACACACTGTGCATACATGATGGGGCAGTCTATGTGAGATCTTTACCACATGGAGCAGACAAATCACTATCATCAAAGCAAAATGTATATGATGAGGGGGTAAAAATATTAGTTTAAATTATGATTTTGAATTAACTAGAGTATTTAATTGGAATGTTTAAAGCAATTTAAAAGCTGAGTAGATTAAGTTTTCTTTATTTTTCCATATGTACCCACTATAATTCTTTAGACTTTTTGTATTGTTGTAATCATTCATTATTCAGTGTTACATGAAAAATATCTACGAGTGAGGGAAGTCTCTACTTTTGTTTCCAGTTTCTGACAGCATCAAATTCACAACATGGTTTCTTGTCTCAGATACAAAATACAATCAAGTTATGTCAAGAATGAATAAATTAAATGTAAATTACCTATAGACTCATAGAAGCTAGTGTTTGGAAAAGTGTAAATCCAAAACACCTCATGTCTCTGTAGAATAAGTTCAATTTTACTACATCTAGGTGGCACCTTTACCCTTTCAATACCAAAAACAATTGTTGACACATCATGATAAAATAATTAAAATGTACCGCTACTGGAGAATTCATGTCATTTCGTCTACTTTATCTTTTATGTTCATTAATATGTTGTTTGAGTTGTCTAAATAGTTTTCCCACATACCCAAGACCACAAGGGCAACACATCAAATCAATCACATGTGTCGAGGTACAAGTGATGACACTAGATACAGGAAATTGTTTCCCAGTGCGGGGATGACAAAAATGTTTAGACTGTGCACAATTGCCACATTTATAATTGTCATTGGGAATCGGGCTCAGTACGGTCTGATTACTAGTAAATGCACTTATATAGTGCCTTTTATAACCTTAGCAGTTACCAAAGCGCTTTACACAGTGTCCCATTCACACACACACACTCACACACCAATGACAGCTGAGCTGCCATGCAAGACACTAGCCTGTCATTGGGAGCAAATTGGGGTTCAGTGTCTTGCGCAAGGACACTTCGACATGTGGAGTCAAACCACCAACCCTGCGATTAATGGCAAACCCACTCTACCACCTGAGCCACAGCTGCCCCTAGTTTACTAGTAGGCTACTTATTTTGAAACTGAGCATGAACCACTAGATAGTCACTCAAATTACCAGCTCTTTTAAACACAAACTGAAAAGTTGGATGATAGTAAATACCAATGTTTTTTAAAAGTAGTCCTGATATAATTAGAAAGAGGGGAATGAGTAGTGGTAACCACATTTTTCTCTTTTCTTTTACTTGTTTCTAATAATTCAGTACATGTTTTTTGAAACGCCACATTGTACATTATCAATCCAAAACTGTGGATAACCGTGTTGAGAAAATCTTTTCACATTATCTCCACCCTTCTCTATAAAATCACTATCAGAGTGACACAATCGCCTTAATTTAAAACCTTTTGGTAAACCCATGTGGGGTGAAAACTCGAGGCAAGGAGGAGTGATTTTCTATCAGTCTCCTTAGTATACAGAGTAGTAATGAGATTACCCTCACTCTTTTGGACCGACATATCGAAAAAATGGACACACTGAACTCCTAATTATTCTCAAAACCATATAAAAGATTGACAAACTCATGCATTTCATTTAAATGGCCTGTAAAAATGCAAAAAAAAAATATACCTATACCGCTTTAAGATTTTTGCACAATACTAATTGGCATTGTTGTATAAAACATAACATTTCTCCAAAGATACAACAAAAAGATTGGCATAATTTGGAGCAAAAATCAACTCCATTGCTGTTCCACTCTTCTGAAGATAAAAATCACTCTCAAAGTTATTATACTTAAGTACATGTGTTGCCATATCAACTATAAATTCAGATGGAGGATTTGCTTCAAAGTACAAAGACTACTTTCATGCGAAATGTTGGTATATAAACTAGTGATGTCAAGTGGAAGTAAGGAACAATTATCAGGGAAATCACGTCAAGTCAAGTGCTGTAAATCAGAAATGTTGTTGATAAAATCAGTTGAATCGTGGTTATACTGTATGCCGTAACGAGTGAACAAATGGTTTTATAAAGTAATCAACACACTGTGACAACAGAGATAAAACAGAATTAGTCTGGGCCACAATTGGGCAACCAGGGGGATCAGTCAATCTCTTGTGAATTTTTGGTAAAGTGTAAAACACTGGTCTAATTGGATGTTGACAATAGAAAAAGTCAAATTCATTCTGTGAAATCCAACCTTGTTCCTTTGCATTGTTTAGAAAAGACAATATCTCACTGTGGGGATGGGGCGTGGTCGTGTGTCTGTTTGTGGGAGAGAGTGATTGGCGTGGCTCATCAAACTGGTTGGCATATTTTCCAACATGTTTCTCATTACAGTGATGGTGGAAAGAGACTATTGGTTAACCATTGAGTGTTTGATCTATTTGAGTTTTACTAAGAAGTTTATGTTTATTTTGAGAGTGTTAAGTTGTTGAAGTGAGTGAAAGCTCCTGAGAAGAGTGCACATGCTCCTACAGAGAGGCAAAGAATTAAAGAGCCTTATCTGACTGGATCACTGCTCTCGTCTCCTCATCCAAGAACATTGAGAGTGTTACACTCACTTTGAAATGTGTGGGGTCATAAGATAAGTTGATTGTCACAATTGACCAGTCTCTAACCAAGTGTTTTTTGCATCCTGCACCACAATTGCACAACCTTTATCAGTAGGTTTAATTATCAGATATTTTTATTAATTTAAATAATTGTTTTTATTCTGACAAAGCTCTTTTCTCATCAGAAGAGGGCTTTTTTTGGGGAGGGGGGTATGCCAATAGGCAGTGATATTTAAACATTGAAATAAGTTAACCTGTAAGCCAAACACATTGACATCACATATTGGCACAAATGATAGTCCTTTTGACAAAACAGAAATCCGAACATCAGTTCTTTTGAGGAGATATTAATTACCATTTCTTTGAGAAACTGTGTGTCCATGGGAACGGTTGACCTCTTGGATCCCTGGGACCCTCTTCAGCATTTCTTCTTGCCTGATGTTTTGCCAACTGTCATCTTAAAAAAGGCTCATATGTAGAATATACACTCAAGTCACTTTCCAGGGTGAAATCACTTTCAATTGATTCCTCTCATTTGATCTGTCGACTACGAGATCCTGCTTCTTGCAATGGACCATACCAATATTGTTCATTTCTGGATCACGGCATTAATGTTGGGTCTACTTGTTCCAGCGTGAGAAGTCGATGCATTAACTTTGTCCCATGGGTACACTTCTCAGGAAATCCTCAGTGTTGTATTTATTTCTTCAATGTTACCAACTGCAGATTTGTCTGATACTTTTCAACATAGGACTTTATAGACTTTAATGACCATGTATTACATTAACATCAGTTGACAATTAATAATTAAAAGAATAAGATCTAGGGAGCACTTGTTAATAATATTTCCCAATTGTTTAACGAAGTTATCATTCGTCTTGCACAATTTAGGTGTTCTCTGTATTCTGAGGCCCAAAGGAATTGTATTTCTCCAGTATTCACTTAAAATGGTCCCATGTATGCCAAGACGAGTTGCTTTAAAATAGAGATTTTCTAGTTGCAGTTTTTTATCATTGTGAAAAATAGAAGTGTCAATTACCACTTTAGGAAAAATAATTGTCTCTGTGTCTTTGGAAAATACAAAGGTCGATGCACAATTCTCAGGAGGAACATTCATTTCGTGAAATTATACAAGATGGTTGGCAACCCTACAATACTCCCTGCTACAGAATAAGACATGATCAAACTATTCACTCAGGGGCGGATCTTGCCACCCTAAGAAAAAGCATTTCAGTATATTATAGTTGATGTAGACATTGTGTAGGAGTTTATTCATGTCAAACTGCTTAAACTCTTACTGAACGTACAAATTACTACAGACCCATAGCGTGATTGAATACAGCAGCGGCCAATCACAACATTTACCAATCGCCTACCTACTATTGCAGTGCGTTTACAGTGTTTGGGCTCTTGCTGGTTGATGAGCTTATTCCCTCAACAACGATGACACATGGACAAATATGTGGAGAAAAAGATGTGAAAGATACATTTCTCAGTTGTTTCCAAGCATTCACTGAATGCTTATTAAATACATGGCTGTCAGTTATGGGTTGAGATAGGTGAGACGTGTCATCAGCACATTCTGTCATAGCTTTCATCAGGTATGTGTATAATCCAGATGAAACATCTCCAGTTCTTGAGTAGTTTCAATTTCATCTGTGTGTGTTTTGACTGGGGATCCGCCAATGGAATGTGTTATTTTGAATGTTGTAAGTGTTTGTTGCGGCTGTTATCAATGTCGTTTAGTGTCTGCAGTCTTTTCCGTGTCCCCCATTGTGATTGCTTTCTTAGCTGTTTGTGTGTGTGTGTACTGTAGAGTGTTAGTGTTTGTTGTCTTTCTCTTGCTGTTCCTCTTTTATTAATTGCACTCAGGTGTGCGGTAACCAGGTGAACTGATTGCTGACGGGGCGTACTAGTGCGCAGTGTGTTTCCTCCCTATATAAACATAAATCTTGCATGGCTGGGTTGTGTGATGGGAAACGATTGTTCGTGAACTGTCATTTTGTTCACGGGAGCTCAGGCACATATTAACATTTTTTCCCGGGTTTCCGCTGCTGGTGCGAAGAGTTTGTGGTTGTCGCTGTTTGAATTTTGGAGTTCGCTGTTTTTCATGTACAGAACTGTCAATAAATGTCTGTGTTTCTGCTACTCTCCTCTCCCCGCAACTGTTATTGCATTTTATTTTTAAAGTGTAACACCCATCCACTGACGTACAGATGCAATCTTGTTTTATTAAAATAAAGTTATATTTGGGTGAAATAGAATCCAAAACCTCTGAAAACTAATGGCAAAAAGTTACCACTAGATCAGTCATGTTCTTAAGCAAAGTGCTGAGCTATGTATTCATCTACTGACTATTGACATAATCACAAGTCTTACAGTGGCAGATAAAGATGAAATAACCATATTATGTGAAATATTTGGGTGCTTGAATCGGTCATTAAGAATGACTGTTGTTCAAATCAGGTCATTTAAAATAATATTTTATTGTGCATAACATAATTAATATTCATAGGTTTTGCATCACTGCCCCCCACCCCCACAGTACAATTTTCTGTACAGCTCATTTTTATTTAGAGCTTACTTTGTGTTAATCTATGCTTTGTAATGGCTTACTCCTGCTATTACAAACGTGATAGGCCTACAGGACTTTGTTAGCAGACATGGGATATGCATGCATTTTCCATTATATGGGTACACATAAAATATGGCCTGCATAAAGTGGTGACGTTTATTCTAGATTGCTGGTTCTGTATGTAAAGCATTTGTTTATGTTTAGATGACAATGTCTTGGTGCTCAGGTGATATACATTTTGTTACTTATTTTTTATTATGAAAATTATTAGTATTTTATTATGTTTGCAAAACAGTAGCAAAGTGGTTACTGTGGTACAGTTAAATCACAAATTCATGGACATTTGTCATTTGATTGCGACTCTATTTAATTAACTAGTATTTGTTGCAATGAAGCTTGGTGACTTAATCCATAAGATCTATGCATTGGCACTTACATTTACATTTACATTTATTCATTTGGCAGATGCTTTTATCCAAAGCGACTTACAAAAGAGGAAAACATAAGCGGATCATCTTAAGGAGACAGTGGTACGAAAAGTGCCATATTACAAAGTTTCACTATCATCAGAATAGTATACATAACAGATGTAATTGCAACAAGAAATGTAAATATTATTATTTATTTTTTATTTTTTTAAGTGACCGGTTAAGTGCTTTTGCTTTGGTGTTGCCACCCCTCATATTCTGCATGCCACTCCATGAAAAAATATTCAATATACCCCCCTCCCCCTGCAGACTGCAGAATCCAGCCATCCATTTCCCCTATTCTCTTCGCATGAAAGGATCCCACATGTCAAGGTCCATCTCTCCTCACCCCTCAGTAGCTGAATAAGCTCTAAATCACAATCAGAACTGTAGATACAAAAGTAACATCTCTATACTTACTCAACACACACTCTATCTGTCTGTCTAATATCTATTAGTATAATATCTGTCTGTCTGGCTTTCTACCAATGCATTTCTACCGATCCATTTCTCTTGCTTGTGTATGTTAGCTTTCCGTCTGAATAACAAAACTTTAGAAAAAGCATTTGAATGGGTACAGTTGTAACACAGTGTTACCGCTGACCACCTTGCATGCTTGCCTGAATTTTCTTAGTGAACCTTCATTCTAGCATGTCACAAACTGTAAACCCTATAAGGTCAGCATTACTGGACAAATAAAATTTTCAAAATTAAACATTATTTGAAATGTCAAGATGTTGGGCTCATAACTCATTTCAAAGTTCCTTGAACTTATTTTTCTTTAAAATCCATAAATCAAACTATTGAGTACAAACTTGAGGTTATGTGGTATACCCACAATGCCTTGCACTTGAATTATTAGTCAAAAGGAACTTATAGAGGCATTAAAATAGTTGGGATTAATTCATAGAGGTTTTAGCTCTATGAATTAAATAGTTAAATAGAAATAGTTGTTTGGTGTGACGTCACCATTAGGGTGATCTGTGTCCCCTTTGGTGAAGTTGGACCCTGTTAACACAATCTCAGTTCACCTTGTGCATGTGCAACTGAAGTACAGGTGTCTATGCATTTCCGTGGAGAAATGGGTTTATTTAATGTTTGAGTTCAAATCAGTTCTAAACTTGTTTTGTTTTTTGCTGTATTATTGTGTGACCTAAATTTAAGTGTATTCAATTAAATAGCAATTAAATAGCAAATCTGAGTCGTGTCTACTTGCACTTAGTCACTTTAATTTAAATATTTATGTTCATTTTATATCAACACCACGTTAATGCTTAATTACGCAAGTTTTGGAGATGCCATTACTCAATTCAATTGAGGAAACAAGTTTACTCAATCGAGTGGAGTTAACTTATTAGGGTTTTCAGTGTAAAATATGTTAATTTTTGTAGACAAATCAATAAATACAAAAAGGAAAGTTTCTATTCATGGTCAATTATGAATAATTATTTATTTACAATGAAAGAGTAGTGCTATTACAGAAACAAATATGTAATAATGTTGCAATAATTTTTACAACCTCCTTCAAATTGTCCACGCAGAGAGAAGATGCTAATATGAATGTGTAAACTGATAACAATAGTTTAAACTTGTATGAGAAGGGAAATAATCACAATGTTAGAAATGTACTCTGTTACAACTGCACTCATTCTACCCTACTCAATCACAAATGATGCACTTTAGTAAAAGTTTCCGCAATATTTATTTATATAATTTTAAACACAAGTCATCTATGAGGCATGGCCCTCATAGGCCCTCCTGTAGCACCAATGCTGCAGACAGAGGCAATTTAGTAAGATTTGTCCTGAAGAGCATAAGAAATCTTCTATTGCAGCTGCATGCTGCATCAGATCCCTCGTGCTAATGATGAGCAGTCCATTGAGGAGTGCTCTGAGCAGAAGCCTGAAATATCCCTGTCTCACCATGCCAGAGCTTAATATGTCACCATGAAAAGGAGGAGAGAGCATGTGCAGGGGCTGTAAAGCTTCCCGTTCTCCTGCGTGAGAAGTGAGCCATTGCTCCTCTATTGCTCTGCTCCACGTCCCCTAAACACGTGCTGATTAACGTTCGGACAACGGGAGGCCGCGTGATACTTAGAGAGACATGTCGGCCGCTGACTCCGTGACTTACAGCGGTATATTTTTAAATTGCCCTCTCCAGAGCGTCTGATAAATCAACACACAGGTCATTAAATGGTTCATTATCCTCCTAATGTGATTCATTGGTAGCAGCGGGGAGGAACGCATTGACGGACCAGCGAGCAGCATGGACAGCAGCTCTGAGCCGAGCAGGAAGACAGAAGATGGACCTCTCATGCTGATTTATGATGTTCAGATGTAGAAGCCTTGTGGAGAGGTAGGTGAAATGGTGCACAGGTCAGTGGATAAGTCTAAGGCTCATAGTTAGTAGACAGACTTAAATTATCAGCACATACACGTTTTTATCTGTTAAATATAGACTTGTACAGTAATTGTGTGTTCATCACTTTGATACAGGGGTGATTATTCAATCAACATTAAGATTTAAGGTTAATTTTAAAGGAATAGTCCAGGTTTGAAATAAGTTAACGTCAATCGACAGCATCTGTGGCATAATATTGATCACCACAAAAATGTATTTAGAAAAAGCAAAAATCTGGGTTACAGTGAGATACTTACAAAATACTGTAAGTGAATGGGGCCAATCCGTAAATGTTACAATACTTGCTATTTCAAAGGTTTAGCCATAAGACACAAACAGCATGTGTGTTTTATATGATTTTAGTGTGAAAAGTTCTATCCATTTTTGCAACTTCTTTGTCAACAAACCCTAAAACCCTGAAGCGATTGTAAATATTACAATTTAAACAACTTTACAGCTCACACAATACATGATTTTCAACAGAAGAATTAATGTAAGGGCTTTCATAAAATTATAAATTGCACATTTCTGCATTTAATCCCTACAGAACTGACCCCATTCACTTCCATTGTAAGTGCCTCCCTGTAACCTCGATGTTTGATTTTTTTAAGAAACGTACAAGTCGAAATACATTATTGTAGTAATCAACATAATGCCACAAATGCTGTCAATTGAGCTTAACTTGTATTGAACCTGGAATATTCCTTTAAGTATAAATAATGTATAATCAATATATATATATATTTGTCAGTTAATGTGAGGCCATAACAAAATTGTTAACAATTAAAACAGTTGTGCCACTTTTGCGCATGGTATTTCAGTCTTATTCACTAACCACCCGCAATCTATTTTAAGCTTGTTCAAATTGATTTTATCCAAAAGAGATTGTGTATATTTTCTATCAATCATATCAGCAGTTATTCATCAATACTGATCAAATGATGGAGACGAGTGTTATGGTGGCATGGTGTAGTCAAGCGCACATTCGGCATATTAAAGAGATGATTCAGGTGTCAGGATCACAGTAGTCAGTGATGCTGATCAGTCTTCTCAAAGTGTGTCAGATAACGGTGATCTGCTGCATCATTCCCTACATAGCGCTCAGAATTTATTTGACTCAGCAGCGATTTTGTGGGCAAATTGTATCGTCATGCCACTAACCCTAATCCTGCCTCATTAACACAGAATGTGCAATGTCATTTGTGTGTTTAGTCATTTTACCACAGCTATGAATGCAGCTCATCCAATCAGAATTAATGGTTGGAGCTCTCTGTTTTATAAAAAGGAATTAACAAAATGCTGTTTAAAAAAGGTTAACTTTCCAAAAGCAGGCTTAGTTTATGTCACAGACAAGCAAGCACATACAAACCAACAAACCTTCGCTCTCCTAAAGATATGATTCAGGCCTGTTATCTCAAATGAACACAGTGGTATTGCACCTAATTTATTTAGTTGTTATGCTGCAACTTCTCTCCATTTCTCTATTGTGTTCTTTTTGTGCTTCGATTTATCTGCCACACTGACATTACTCAGAGGAGAGATTTAAAATGTTTGGTTGTAAGGGAAAAAAACTCTGTTAAGTCTTCAAATGTTGTGGTGTTAATACATTTTTTGGCACATACCTAAAGAACAATCTTTTAACTCTGTAACAAAGAGCTCAGTCTGCTGATGATACAAAGGCTCTGGATATGTTCAATGACAGGAAGGTTCATAATGAAGTGAATTTCAACAGTGTGTGTGTGTGTGTGTGTGTGTAGAGAGAGAGAGAGAGAGAGAGATTTCAAGAGTGGTATAAAAAACATCATTGGTGAGATATCAAACATGGACAAAATAGAACATAAATACATACAGAAAAGAGAATAGTGCCTCAGATCTATGGTAAGATATGCATGTCCATGATATGGTACTTGTCCTCCGCCACCTGGATTGAGGTGAGCAACCATGCCATCACAAGGACCTAGTAAGCAATGGGAATTGGGCATGCCAAATTGGGGAGAAAAGAGGATACAATTAAACTACCTTCCCAGATGTGTTATGACTTTCCTTCTTCTTCAGAACCGAAATGAAGACTGGAACGTCTTACACAACTTGGATGGCTTAAATGTGAGTAAATCATTAGAGGATTTTCATTTTTGGGTGAACTAACCCTTTTTAACTAACAATCGGTTGTCTTATAAATATGATCTAATACTCTGATGATATTAAGGGTGAAAGTATTCTCTTAAATTATGTTTATATTCCAATTTGTAGTATATGACTGAAAGGAAATATTTCAGAATGAGGAATTCAAGAATTCATTCAATTGGCAACAACTCAACAAACTTTTAACAGTGTGTCCTATGACATCAGTGACAGAATCCCAAAGACAAAATAACTGCATTACTGCAGAATCATGCCCAGTCACACACCAGAGTAACTATCCTTTCAGTTACCTCTGCCAGCTACAAAAGCAGACACACAGAACAAACAACAAATGCCAGTGTCTTAGACACTCTTTGACAGTGTAATTCTGCAGTGCTTAATGTTAAACTCTGTTTTATTGGCATCTGGTATGCGCAATGTATCTTAGCACACATCAGGCATTATTTACTGTAGAACTATGATTTAGGCAACTAACCTTCCACAGCTCAGTAATGTGACTGTGCCCCATGTCTAATTTTTGCTTACATGGTATTCCCACAAAACAGATTTGAGGACAAATCACACTGGTGCACTATTAAATGGTCTGTGTGAGTAATAAGTAAGCCCTTACATCCATGCATATTAAAGTTATATATTGCTTCTGTCTCAAGTTTATCAGATGAGACACATTATTCCAAAATGTCATGCAATTTCCTTTTATCCAATTTTCTCTTGCAGAGTCAAATGAGTAGTGAGCTTTTCTACTGCTTGTCATTTTCTTATGCACATGAGTAGAACAGTTATTCAAAGCATGTCACACATTTCTCTCTCATTCTCAATTTTCATTATTTGCACTATTTCAGATTGTGACTCTGAACATCATCCTGCATATTAAGAGGCTGCAAGTACTGCTTGCATTGTGTGTAACAGTAAATTCCAATCAGCCAAGAGCTCTTATCTATGAGCCAACAAACTGCAGGATACTCACTTCTACCATCTCACCCTCCTCTACTCACTTTCTCTCATTTTTCCTTTATTTATTTAACTCGGTAACTATTTGCATACAAACAAAGTATAAATCCACTCTGTACCTATTTGAATCTAAACAAATGTATACATCATTTCTGAATTTCAACATTGCCGCCTAGTGGTGGCACAATCTTTTTCTATTCAATGAAAAACACCAGAAATGTCTATAGTTACATCAACATTCTGAATGTTAAAGAACGTAATGACTAACTTAATTGAATTGTGTACATTCTGTCTCTGTCCTAAAGGCAATACATGCCACATGATATAAGCATTTCCAACAGGAATGATCAAATACATCAAGTTTAATACTTTGCTCTTTGCAACAACATATCTGCAGTAAAATGGCTGATAAATGATGATCTAATATTGGATGGGGATCCAAATAAAACCAGCTGCTTGTACCTTGGGAATTAATAAGGTCATTATCCATTTTGCACGTACGATCAAAGCGGTATGATTACACTTGGCTGGGCTTAGATGTGTAGGATCAAGCTGTTACGGTCTGAGTGCACTGTTTTGAAGCAGCGATGTGGCCATGTTTTATGACATCAAACAAAGAATATATAAACTAGTCAATCCACTTGATCCTTCTCCCATTCCGTCCATCACTCATTCCTACCACTTTCAGTCCTGGGAAAGTGCAATGGCTCAGTTTTTACAAACTTCTATGCTTCTATTACGAACTCAGAATCCCATGTTGCATTGCATGTAAAAAAATATGGCGGTGCACATAGCCAGCAAGTGCAATCCCTATATGTTTGATAATATATGTGGTATAATATGTCCCTCAGTGCAGACTCATTTTTTTTTTTTATTACAGCGTGCATTAAAGAACTCATGCTGGGGGTGTCCATAAGTACAGGAGAAACTCATGTGCAAAAAGGTTGCAAACAATGCTAGGCATAACAGGTCTTGCTTCTAAAACTTAACTTTAGATTACCCATGTCAAATGGCACTTTCTGGAAGTGAGGGCAGACAAATAATAGGATAAGTTGTAGAGTGTGGAGGATTGTGGTCAGACTTTCTTAAGTCAGTAAGCCTGGTGTTAGCCACTTTAAAGTCTTCTCAGCAAAGGCAAACACAATCTTCTTTAGAGTATTTTGCCACAATATGACAGAGGAAGTCTCTGTTCATCTAAGCCACTATGAACAACCAGGCAAGAGGCAGTGAGGAGCTATTGAGAAGCTAGTGTGTTAGGAAAGTTTCACTGCTCTCCCCATACCATTATAGATCCATTTTTATTTCATTTCTCTCCCTCGAGCTTGTACATTCAAAATATTTGTCCATGTGACTAGCCACACAGCACAACACAGCACCTCAAGACAGTCATTACATTTAATATGCAGCATTCATGTTTTTCAATAAAGCTCTGAGCCACAAGATAGATGCATGTCGGTTTGAAGAACTTGAAGATGCTGGCCTCAGCGGGACTCAAACATTTTTTATGTCTCTTTCCATTCAGACACCGTGACGCTGCTAGTCACTCTCTCAGGGGCGGCACTGCTCTCTGGAGACTGAGAGAAATTACAAAACTCTTCTGGCAGTAAGGAGAGTGAGAAGAGCGGTCTCTCCGCAGGGACTGCTTAAAGCAGAGCCCCCCTGATCTTCCCTATCGTTATCACCACATATTTCAGCCCTCATCAAAAACTGATACAAGCTGCAATTTCTTTTACCAACAAGGATGGAACTCTCTCAATATCATCTTATGTTTCATTTGGTTTTTCAAAAATAGGCACCATCAGTTCACTCTTAACTAAACTGAACGAATCTTAACTCACTCAGAACGAATCGTTGCATTTGAAACTCAAACTCAAAGGCATCTGCAGGATTTCATCTCGGAGTACGCACAGAGAGGTTCTGAGGGCATGCTTCCCCATGACAATATTTTTGCTAAAACAACACCAAAGCATTCAATTCTTGTGACTTTGAGAGAACCGTTTATACATCTTTATATGTATGTGTAGCATTAATGTAACAACTGGCTACAAAGCATTTCTAAATGTTTCTCAGTTCATTCGGAATATTCCTGATACTGTACGCACGGTGCGTAAAGATGTTCAGCAGTAGCCACCACTGCTCAAATTGTTACATTTAATTTGATAATGATAAGAGAATCAGGAGTATAATACCGGAATCAGAAGTGTAAAATCAGAAACAGGAACCAATCTTAATGTCTTACTTTTCATAAACGCTGAAGTGTTCCTTGATTCACAACGGAAGCCTGTTTTCAATTTCCAGTCTCCTGTGTTTTCAGTTTATAGTGTGATAATGTGAAATTGTCCAAGAATAAAATGTGGCTCTATAGTGCTGATACTTTAGAGAGTGACTATGACCATTTGTGGAGTAGATGACATGAAGTGCTGGTCCGAGGTTGGTTATAATGATATCATTAACTACATCAAGTTGTTTTGACAGTTAACAACTGCACATGTTGAGGCTGAGCTATTTTTTGCTACAATAAACACTTAAAATGGTTGTTCTCTGTCTGGAACACTTGTATTGGTAGCAATCAAATTCATCATAGCGGCGCCCAGTGTTTGGTCAGTAAAATTGAATAGAAGAGGCTTTAGGGACTATATCCAACATGTATTTGTCCTCCATCATTTCAGTTTATGTTGATGTAGGGGAAACTGTCCCAACTGCATAAAGAGTGCACTGTCCAATGTGACAAGCAAGAGCTGAATATACTTTAGATAAATGAAACATTACTTTGACAACCATGTTTGCTTTTGAAGCCACAGTCTAATTAAGAACTGAATGACTGTCTCCTTTTCTTATTTGTGTATAAGTACAGCTCCAGCAGGAACCCTGGGATTAGACATTTTGTCTGCCTCCTCCATCACTGCTTCCAGAGTTCATACCAGCACGAGGGTCCGACACTGACCCCAAGCTACTTGGACGTGCCAATTAAGAACCAAAGCAGACTGATCCGGGGGCTCATTAAGTAGCCACAAGGTGCCTTTGAAGAGTCTGGAGGAGCTGTCTCTCTGAAGTCAGGCCAGGCAGGCCCCATTACAGCAGACAGCGACCAAACCGATAGCAGAGATAAATGATGTGAGACCCATAGCACTGAGTGCACTGACTACTGATAAATAAACATGGGGAGATC
Source organism: Xyrauchen texanus (assembly GCF_025860055.1). NCBI lineage: Eukaryota > Metazoa > Chordata > Actinopteri > Cypriniformes > Catostomidae > Xyrauchen > Xyrauchen texanus. The sequence continues at coordinate 44,867,093 of NC_068277.1, forward strand.
TCTGCCATTGTTTAGTGTGGCAGGAGTGTGGATGGCTCTGAACCCACACAGCTAACCACCAGCACAACACCAGCTCATGAATAAGCCATGAGGGATGCAGCAGGGTAAGGCAAACATGTCTGTCTCTGAAAAAGAAACACTCAGTGAGAGGAGAGAGGGGGATCGTGTGTGCCAGAATATACAATGCGTGACATACTGCATTGTGGAGATATTCTGTAACAACAGATCCACAATCCTCAATGCTAATGGTGCGTGCAATAAGAGCGTAGTTTCATGCCTATAATGTGTGTTTATGTGCGTTTGTGCATGTGTTTGATGTAAAATGCAGAAAGGTTTGTGTGAGGGTTAGGTTTAGGGGTAGTGTCAGGGGAATGAAAATGTATTTAGCTCAGTATAAAAACAATAGCAGTAAATGGCAATTTCCAATAGAAAAACAAACATACACATACTGTACATATAGTTTGAATGTGGCAATGATCCCTCTATGGTATACATGGCACAAAAATTATATTCTTTTAGCAAAATCTAAAATATAATGCATTGTTGTATCTAAAAAGGCAATCTTTTAAGTGACCAATATAATGCTTTTTTTTTTTAAAGCACATGATCATTTGATTTAGTTTCTAAGGCTGCTTTTCCTGGGCTGAACCTTACAGGGGAAACACCTGCTGAAGTGCTACACAAATTGCTTTGTTAAACACAATTTGGTATGTTTTTTTTCCCCTACATCGTTCTTTTTACCACAATGACGTAATTGCTATGTTGCCAAATAGCAACTCAGTAATACAAAGGAATTGCATTAAAGCATTTTGTCTTTGGGAATGTTATAGATAATTCTGGCATCTATTATATTATTGCATTTATTCATTTATTTGGAAATGTTTACCATAACATAATTGCATTCATGCATAAATAACAATCATAATTTATAATTATTCTTTTCAGTCAAAAATGAACATGGCAATGTTTTATGGAAAAGACAAAAATGTGCAGTTAGTTTATCCGATTGACAACAGTAAGGATAAGCTGAAAAGCATGATAATGATTTACTCAGTTTTAATTTGTACAGAATGAGTTCCAAGTGTATAAATGTGTCAGTTAATTACAGAAAAAAATATTTATTTAAAGTATAAATTATTTTTGTTTTAAGAAAATCTAGTTTTTGGACCATATTCCATTGTTGTACAGAGTTGCCATATGGCAAAATTTTACCTTTTTTTCTCTCTTTTTTTTTATTAAAGCAATTTTATGTCAGAAAATTAAATAGGACAAAATATTCCAACATTAGAATACAATGCATAACATAAAGGTTTATATCAGTAGTTCTGAAATTCTTCTGTTGTTATAGTGTAACTATATACTATACAACAGCCAGACTCAACCTCATCACCACAAATGGTTGTCTGTGGAAAAACACAGGTGCTCTACTGCCCCTAGTGGCAACAAAAAGAGCCTCACCTGTTGTTCTCACACATCAATGTATGTCCTTGAGCTCTGCACCACGCTTCTAACCCACAAAGATAATAATGTCAATGGCAATTTATTGAGAATTTGATTCAATTTGAGGCTTGATGCTCAATGGAGAAGGCAAAAGGTTAAAAGCTGCCCTGCGAACCTTCGGAGGACAAAGAGGGAAGAATATTTGAGTGAGCCTGATGAAGTGTAAAGGTACTTGGGCAGCATCTTAAGAAAATAAGCACTTAATAGTGCAACAGGCATTGAGTCATTGCAAGGAGCCTTTAGCACACTATGGGTTTATAAGCAAGGGGTAGTGAGCTCAGCGAGATGGAACTTAGGCAGAAACAAGTGGACAAGATAGAGGTCAGACAGCAGGGGGCTTCTGACAATATGTGGATACGGATCCTCGTTAAAACTTGTAAAGGAAAGTGGTAACCAAACAAAGAGGAAGTGTGTTCAAATGGGAGCTAAGCGAAAGCCAGAAGGAGAGAGAGCGAGAAGTGAGAGACGGCAAGAGTGAAAACGATTGTATCCTCTTTGCATTAGATTACATTTTTTTAAGGCAAAAGCAGGCACTGCAGTGTCTCAGACTGCGAGCACTGCCCTTTTATTCTCAGCTTAATTCTGGGAGCATAGTGTGCCTGTCAGAAATGTTTCCTACTGTTCAATACACTACAAACCCACAAAAGCAAATACCAGTTATTTTACATGATGTAATTATCAGCAATAGTTATTTTAATAATCATGTCAAATATGTAGTAAATGCATTGTAAGGTTTGAGAGACAATTACATTGTAAGTTCTTATTCATTTTGGATGTTTGTGTGTAAGTGTGTGTGCAAGATGCTCTGAATTTGATTTTGAAATGTTCCATTCCCTGTTCCCTGCTAGATCAGTAGCATCAGTCCAGTTAAAGGTATTTGGAGCCTCTCCATCTTTCTGCACTGCCACAGTGAGATTGGTAGCCAGTGTCTGATCTCAGTTCATTGATCAAGCCTGAAACAGAGCCATTAGTATGCAGGTCCAGCCCCCAGACACAAACCAGGGGAGAGAGCATGTGTGTGTAGCTGCTGTGGCTCTTTCGCACACGCTTACCACCAGTGCAATGAGTCTCTGATAATGAAAGCTGACTGCACTTTCAAACACACGCTCACGTACACATGCTCGACAGCTTTATGCCTGTACAGACACACGCTGAAGCAGACAGTTACACACGCCCTGAGACGTAAATACGCACCAAATTGCTCTCCTCTCGATCTCTCTGACAGATATGCATACACACATTAATCCATGGAAGGAGGGGTGAAGGAGACAGTTTGCCTAGGATAAGTGGAGAAAGCTATTCTAAAATGCTTGAGAAAAAAGGTTCAATTTCCTTCCATTTACTCTTTAACCCAAATATAGAAATGTGAGGGACTCTATCACCTTACCTCTTCATTGCAATCAGATCAGCCACACTTAATGCTTATCGTCATCTGTCTGATAGAAACATATTTTTCTGCCTTGTTGTTCTTTCCCTTCCTCTCAAAAGGCAGCAGAATTCTTTCATTTCACTAACCTTTTGCAATTCTCCCAGGTTTTTAAACAATTTGTCTTTTCCCTGCACTAATTTCAAATGCAAAACAGACAGCTTGAAGCCAGTTACAATGGACATGACAATGTCGCCTCCCTGTGCCTGCAATACATCCACAAAACAAGGAGGTAATCAAAGCATTTAAATACACAAGCATAGAGAACAAGTGAACTTGTCTTAGCTAATTTGTTTATGGAGATTAAACTACAGGCAGGCACTGAGTCGAAAGGAAACTGGAGTATTTCATAGGCCAAACATCCTCCAAAAAGGACTGCAGTCCTTTTTCCCCATAGCCTGCTTTTCTTACTTTACCATTAAACATTTTTTAATGTTTCTTTAAGCTATCATTTGACACAGCTCATGCAAAATCAACTGAAATAGAATAATAATAAGAATGAGTACTGATTTACCAGATTTCAAAAAATTTTGTTTATCCAGAAACAGTTTAGCAGAGATGGACTACTGGTATTAAAATGAATGGGAGAAATTGGAACGCCCAAAGACCAATGGATGAGGCAAAGGAAGTACTGCCGTACATGTTAGTGAGCCAATCACTTTTAGATTCAGAGCTTGCTTGTCTATCAACTCAAGAACATGCATGTGCATTAGCTGAACCAGCCTGAAAAACAGCCATTTTTTCCGTGAACTGAGCTAAAGAAGCACAATTTATGGTACTATTGTTGTCAGATTTTACTGCTGATTTTAAATATGTTCTTTGATCGTAATCTTGACCAACCGTTTGGAGATTTCGGTCGTTAACCATTCAAGTATATTGGCGCTGTACTTTTATACTGCTTGTTAACATTGTAAATAACTTCCCAGTCTGCCCGGGAACATTCCAAAATGGCCGCTGAGTGACTGACTTGCCTTTAAAGGGACTTTGGTTTAGCACAGTCTGATGCAAGTTTTATGTTTCACATAAAAACTGTTTGGATCTGTAGCCTAAATAAAGAATATGATATGCAGTTCACCTAAACAACATTTTTTATGTGAATTCTGTTCATTAGAATTATTAATAATCATGATTACAATGTCAAGGGTAATAATAATAATGCAGTCCTATTAATGTATTACCTCACAAAAGTAAATTTGGCTATATACACTGTCAGTTCTCATATACATATTATGTGTTATCCACCAGTAAAACACTACCAGGGTGTTATTAATGCTGAATTAATATTCAAAGTGAGGGATGAGTATGTACATGTGCAGTGGGGTCCAAAAGTCATGCTTTTGTTATTCTTTTGTTTTTTTGTCATGATGGAATGCACAACCTGTTTGTGCACAACCTATATGTCCTTGGTGAAAATCAGATCAGATACAATCAGATGGAGCAAGGCTTCAAAAGTGTTCTCTCTATTAGCAAGCTGGAACAACACCTCACTTTGCCTGCCATTAAGAGTTCAACAGGCATGCGGGCAGAGCCAGATATTCAACCCACATCCCACAATGCCCCCACTACCCTGGCATAATGGCTCTTACAAGAGCAATATTGCCAAACATGACCCACGCATCGTGCCTGACCCTCCTAACAGCGCAATTAAAGCAATTTTAACACACAAATGGACTCATGAATAAGTAGGAAAAATTCCATGCCTAATATTGTTGATTTGCTTTGCTTTGCCTGACAGAGAAATAATTACTGGCCCTGTCCTCACCTACAGGCATTTCAAATATTTTATTATTACTATTCACATAGATCGCATTGTGTATGTTGTGGGATGCAGGAGAGGGTTTTCATTAAAGGGCTTCTTTAACACCACCATGGAGACAGATTAGCACTTGTTAAATGAACAAGGCTGAAGGTACCCCCACAGCAAGAATAGAGCCCCAGGGATAGACTGCTGTTCAAATATGTCTAATTTCACCTCCTTAACTGCTTACTTTACATGCCGCTTCCTCTCATTGACTTTAATTTATGTGTATTGCATTTCGTTGCTACCAGCTTTGATAAAAAGCTGTGCAATTGAAAAAAGAGAGATACTAGGTTAAAGGGATAGTTCACCAAAAATTCAAATTCTTTCATAATTTATTCATTCTCATACCATTCCATATGTGTATGTCTTTCTTTCTTCTCCTGAATACAAACAAAGATTTTTAGAAGAATATCTCAGCTATGTAGCTCTTCACAATACAAATGAATGGGCACCAAAATTTTTAAGCTCCAAAAAGCACATAAAGGCACCATAAAAGTAATCCATAAGACTCCAGTGGTTAAATCTGTATCTTCAGAAGTAATATGATAGGTGTGGGTGAGAAACAGATCAATATTTAATCCTTTTTCACTATAAAATCTCCTCCCTGCCAAGTAGGTTGCGACATGCACAACTAAAAATAATCGCCAAAAACAAAAGAAGCAGAATGTGAAAGTGAAGATTAATAGTAAAAGGGACGTAAATATTGATGTTTCTCACCCACACTTATCTTATCTCTTTTGGAGATATGGATTTAACCACTGGAGTCGTATGGATTGCTTCTGTGGTGCCTTTACCTGATTTTGGAGCTTAAAAATGTTGGTACCCATTCACTTGTATTGTGAGTAGATATTCTTTTAAAAAAACTTTGTTTGTGTTCAGCAGAAGAGAGAAAGTCTTGCACATATGGGATGGCATAAGGTTGAGTAATTGATGAGAGAATTTTCATTTTTGGTGGACTATCCCTTTAGGGAGTGATGAGATGGGATGCCTGCTATCTTGGGGCTTTCACACACGCCTTTAGTCATTTTAAACATTTTTCAATCTTTTAAGTCAAGTGTTACCTGTGGAGTTAGGGGTTGTTTTCCAAAGTTCTTCATTTGAATAGCTTGGTTGTCAAAAATAAATAAATAAATAAATAAACATTGTTTCATGCTAATTCTCTGTGTTCAGTTGCCCTGCTAGCTTTGAGAAAGAAAAGGCAGACGATGCATTCTTTACCCAAATAAGATTGCATTGTTTTCAAAGAATGAAATAAAATTAGACAGTACTGATCTCACAAAATAAAGTTTAAAGTAGTGACTAACATGCATGTGTTGAATGTATGGTTCAACAATTATATTAGAACCACAACCCTAGCCTGTACAGATATGATGAACAGATAAACTAGACAGAATAAAAGCAAACTGTAGAATTTAAGAACACAAGGTATGAACTACCAAGTCATGCCCTGAAGTGCTTGTCAAGGCCCATAATGATACAATGGTCTCCCAAAGACAAATATGTTGCAACAACTTTGAAACATTGAAAGGTAGAGATACGATGGATGTTCAAATTAGACTAAACAAAAAGGACACCAGGAAGAATATAAACAAGACAAACTTCAGATTAAATCAACTACCTTAAAGGTAGATATAAAAGTTTGACGTGGGCTTTCAACTAAATAGTACAAAATGGACTGCATCAAAGAAAGAGTGCGCCTCAGGACATTTAGTGTGATATGGCATCCTCCAATGCTCAGCTTTTGTACTATGCTGGGGGACTCTTTTATTTACTTTTTGTTGTGATTTGCTCTAGTTTGCTCAAATTTCTTTTGTATGCACTGCTGCAGAAACAAACTGTATCATGTCATGTTTTCTTCAGTGATGAAAGTCTATGCTGTGTCATGAAAGAGATATTAGTAAGAGGTTTGATGGGGGATTATGTAAGAAATATATTTGAATAGATTTTTCTTTACTTGATATATAAAATACAAAAAGGTTAAATACAACTCAGTACAATAAGTTTAGACAGAATTGGAAAGTGCAGCTACAGGGAAAAAAGTAGAAATTCTTCTTGATTTCTAACACCTTTAAATCTAAAAGCTTTCAGAGCCCCTGATTTTCAATACCTCTAGGCTGTTTAAGACCAAATAGGGACCATCTATTAACATTTCAAAATATAAAAACCACCCTCACTAAGGCTGCACTGTGTTTTTGTGAGTACTGTTGCAATGACACGAATCTTTCTCCAGTGTCTCTTTGCCTTTGATGAAATGTATGCACATCATGCACAGACCATTATAAGCTTTTCAAATAAGCATGAAATAATGTGGATAGGTGGCTACTTTTTCATGTTCCCCCTTCCCTATGAAAGGTTGAATGAAAGAGGTTCTTCACTGAGTAAAAAAAAAGCATATAAACTTCTTTGTCAGTTTGACACACAAAAGCAAACTGTGAGTTGAATCTGTGCTGGCTCACCACAGAGCTGATATGACAACTCTCCGTAACACCATGTATGATGCCCCTTGTTTACGTCTGTATATTTACGTCCGTCTCTCTGCTTGACTCCCACTCACTGAGATGACAGTGGCACAATGAAAGTATCGCATTAGAGCGTCTGACGCACTGCAGCTGTAGCATATTCCCTCATCTCTTTCAGACTCTCGAAATGTTATCTTTCTAGCAATGAGCCCAGGTGGACTGGTGACTTTTAATGATAGAAAGAGAGACACGTCTCAGTGTCTGTTTGGCAAGGATGGACTTTTATGATAACATCAGTGATGTGGACATGTTTTTTGGCACTCATTTCTTACTGTGAGGATGAGGTTCAGTTGCAGGATCAGGGCAAATGCCAGGAAGAGAGAAGCATTATAAAAGATAGGCCACTGTGATCTATGCTTCATTCAGTAGTTACATTTAGAGACAAACTGTTTTCACAAATAGGTCTAGAAATATTCAATATTGGCCCCATAAGAAATGAGCCAGTAGAGTTGAAATATACAGGCTATATCAAAAAGTTCATAATGGATCATATCCCTCCTATTGCAACATCAATAAACTATTGTAAATAATCTCTTCTCTTTCAGAGAGGCAATTTGATAATAAAGTTAAGAAAAGAAAAAGGAGAAAGGTCCTTCAGTGTATGTTGTTCTGTCTCATCTTATTGAGATAATATAGTGTCAATGACAAGAAGCACTTGGTCTTCATAAAAATAAAACTACAGCTATTTGTCAGGAACTTCTTCTCAAAGATACATTACAATGACTCAAAACCAATAACAAAACAGCTTAAGTCATAGCACTTAGAATGAGTATTGCAAGGGAGAGCAGAGAAAAGGAAGTAATAGGCAGTAGTAGTGACTGTAGAGGTGGGCATACTGTGAATTTATTGAGGATTAAAAATTGAGATTTGTAACAATCACAGGATAAACTGTAATCTGCGAAGAGCATACAAACTAGTACGGGTGCAGTGACACTCAATATTTTCTGAAAGTTTAATAGCATTTAAATGCATTAATATTTTAACTTTTAGCAGTGAATTAAATATACAGCACAAATGATGGTGAATAGCACAGCTGGCGCATCAGCATTTCACTGTAGATGCTTAGTATACCACCCAATATACAATCACATCTGAAACAAACGTTCTGATTGGTAGCCAGGGTTGGGATGATTACTTTTTAAATGTATTCCACTACAGATTACAGAATACATGCTGTAAAATGGTCTGTTCTTACCGAAATTCAAATCACTGCCCCCACTGGCCGAAGCTTAAATTGCTGTTAAACATATGGCGACTTGTGAGCCCCGGTTTACATGTGAAAAGTGAAATGTCCACAGAGAGGCAACAACAGCTAGTTATTTGGTAACACTTTACAATAAGATTCCATTCGTTAACATTAGTTAATGCATTAGGTTTCATACAAAACAATCAAAAATATATTATTTACATAATTTATTAATATTTGTTAATGTTAGTTAATCAAAATACAATTGTTTTTGTTTGTCCGTGATAGTTAATATTGTGTTAACTAATATTAACAAAAACAAATTTTTATATTAGAACCACAACCCTAGCCTGTACAGATATGATGAACAGATAAACTAGACAGAATAAAAGCAAGCTGTAGAATTTAAGAACACAAGGTATGAACTACCAAGTCATGCCCTGAAGTGCTTGTCAAGGCCCATAATGATACAATGGTCTCCCAAAGACAAATATGTTGCAACAACTTTGAAACATTGCAAGTTAGAGATACGATGGATGTTCAAATTAGACTAAACAAAAAGGACACCAGGAAGAATATAAACAAGACAAACTTCAGATTAAATCAACTACCTTAAAGGTAGATATAAAAGTTTGACGTGAGCTTTCAACTTAATAGTACAAAATGGACTGCATCAAAGAAAGAGTGTGCCTCAGGACATTTAGTGTGATATGGCATCCTCCAATGCTCAGCTTTTGTACAAATTATCAAAAACTTCTGATTTTAAAAAAATGTTACGTTGAAATGAACATTCATGTTAACAAATGTTGTTAACGTACAGTGCATTCAGAATGTATTCAGACCCCTTCATTCTTTTTACATTTTGTTGTTGCAGCCTTATGCTAAAATACTTAAAATTATTTTTTCCACATCAATCTACACTCTATACTCCATAATGACAAAGCAAAAAAAATTATTAAAAAGGAAAAACTGAAATATCATATTGACATAAGTTAGTTGAAGAACATTTGGCAGCAATTACAGCCTCAAGTATTTTTGGGTATGATACGACAAGCTTTTCACACCTGGATTTGGGAATTTTCTGCCATTCTTCTCTGCAGATCCTGTCAAGCTCTGTCAGGTTGAATGGGGACCCTCAGTGGACATCCATATTCAGGTCTCTCCAGAGATGTTCGATTGGGTTCAAGTCCGGGCTCTGGCTGGGCCACTCAAGGACATTCACATAGTTGTCCCTAAGCCACACTTGTGTGGTCTTGGCTGTGTGCTTAGGGTCATTTTCCTGTTGGAAGATAAACCTTTGGCCTAGTCTGAGGTCCTGAGCACTCTGGACCAGGTTTTCATTAAGGATATCTCTGTATTTTTCTGCATTCAGTTTTCCTTTAACCCTGACCAGTCCCCCAGTCCCTGCTGCTGAAAAAGACCCTTACAGCATGATGCTGTCACCACCATGCTTCACCGTTGGGATGGTATTGCACAGGGGATGAGCGGTGCCTGGTTTCCTCCAGACATGATGTTTGAAATGGAGGCCAAACAGTTCAATCTTTGTTTCATCAGACCAGAGAATCTAGTTTCTCACAGTCTTGAGTCCTTAAGGTGCTTTTTTGCTAATTTTAAGCTGGCTTTCATATGTCTTGCACTGAGGAGCAGCTTCTGTCTGGCCACTCTGCCATAAAGCTCAGATTGGTGGAGTGTTGCATTGATGTTTGTCCTTCTGCAAATTACTCCCATCTCCACACATGATCTCTGGAGCTCAACCAGTGTGACCATTGGGTTCTTGGGCACCTCTCTTACCAAGGCCCTTCTAACCCGATTGCTCAGTTTGGCCAGGAGGCCAGCTCTAGGAAGATTCCTGGTTGTTCCAAACTTCTTCCATTAAAGAATTATGGAGGTCACTGTGCTCTTGGGAACCTTCAATCCAGCCAAAATGTTTTTGTAGCCTTCCCCAGATCTGTGTCTCGACACAATCCTGTCTCTGAGCTCTGCAGGCAGTTCCTTTGACCTCATGGATTGTTTTTTGCACTGAGATGCATTTTCAGCTGTGAGACCTTAGATGTGTGCCTTTCCAAATCATGTCCGGTAAATTACATTTGCCACAGGTGTACTCCAATCAAAGTTTAGGGACATCTCAAAGATGATCCAGAGAAATGGGCTAAATTTCAAGTGTCATAGCAAAGGATCTGAATACATATGTCAATGTGATATTTCAGTTTTTCTTTTTAATACATTTGCAAAGCTATCAAAAACCTGTTTTTTTACTTTGTCAGTGTAGTATAGACTGATGTGGGGAAAAATGATAATTTAAAGCATTTGAGTATAAGGCTGCAACATAAAATGTGAAAAAAGTGTCTGAATACATTCTGAATACACTGTATGGTAAAAAAACAGTACCTTATAGTAAAGTGTTATCAGTTATTTTTAGTGGTAAAATATGTAATACAGTCAACAGGAATGTGCATTTGATTAACTCTACCCTCCAACCCAAACCCCAACTCTAAACTTAACCATCAGTGGACTAAAAATGTAATCTAAGAGGGAAAATGCAACCTCCCAATCATGCTTATCATTATGTAAATGCTATGAATTCCGTGTTTCTAAGGTTGCTGACAATGTGCTATCAGTAGAGCCACAGGAAAAGGAAAACACATTTGAATTGATGATAAAATGCCAGATGGTAGATGTCACTTGTGAGTAACTAGAATAGGGTTGATGTCAGGGTACTGGAACATTTGATAGCAACATGTCATCTTCCCGTGTGATTATGTTGCCCAATCAGTAAGACATGTCATATGGTAAAACATCCAGTTCCATTTGTAAAATTTCTTTGAGAGATGAAAATGCAGTGGATTCTATCAATACTATCAAAGCAAGAGTATTAAACCTTTCTAATGATGATCAATTTGTCATGATTAAATAAGAATTGCATGGCAATAATATGCAGTTAATGTAAACAATATAAATCTCGAGGCCACCTGCGATGCCTGCTTGGGAAGGGATATAATAATATATTTTTTTATAATATTAAAATAGTTTACGTTAGCAATACTTTATAAATTATAAACTAACATGAACACTGAACAATTGTATTTTCATGAATGAACATTCAACAATATGTATAAATGCTGTAAAAAACATTGTTCATTGTTAGATCACGATACCTAATGTTAACAATTAGGAACAGGGATGTCCCCCTGCCCCACCTGCCACCTACTGAACCTAAATCTATACCTATGTGAAAATGTAATGCTGAAGGAATGATATATGTGGTGACCCTTAGGCCAAGTTATTCCTGCCCATCCAGCAAAATGCAACTAGGACAATTTTCTACAGATGGTTTCTGGTTTATGTGAGTCAATTTTTTTAATGGAATTTGAAATAAGCTCCTACTCTCACCCACTGCATAAAAGGTTTGAACACATCATTAAAACAGACTCCCCTGCATAGAGGCAAGTGTTTATTTACTCTCTTAAATTCCCTAGTGCAAATTAAATTTCCAGTGGAAGGTTATTGTTTTTTCAGACACCTTTTTTCATGTCAATGTAGGAACCATCCATCTGTAAAGCCTTGCATACCAGTGATGCACCAGGAATGTAACTGATATGAATAGGCAAAAGTGGAGGAGACAAAAAAAAAGAGCTTTCAAGGAAAACAAACCCAATATGCTGGATGACAACTGGAATTAATTCCAAGCCCATAAAGAGTCTGGAGAATGGCTGAAGTTCCAGACACTAAGAGGCTTGATTGACTGGTTAACCAGCTGTACCTAACATTCATTAATGCACAGGACATCAGGGATTCTTACAGACTTCTGTTGTGTATTTGCAACCTGGCCAACAGGTGTTGAACAGGGACACACCCCTCCCTCTGGAAAAAGATATCTAGTCATTCTCTGAGCTGTACTGTCACACAGACAGCTGAGTGTCACTTCACAACGAGACTCCAGACTGCTAAACATGGTTTCCCTCTGGAGCAAGACAGAAAGGAGTAGAGAGCAGATTGAAGCGGTAAACATCTGTCACTGCTTACTCCATGTGTTTACCAAAGTATTGGAGTATGGTCACTGGGATATGTGCAAGCAGGGACCCCTCTATGGTCTATCAAAATAAATTCAGCCATTCCAAGCTAAAGAGCGAGACAACTCATAAATCTACTGAAAAAATATTGAAATGCAAAAAATTAAACCACAGTGTGAATTTGTATTTCACATCCAGACTATATCATCCCACCTGTTCATGAAAAAAATAAAGCAAAGTTCATCCCTGCTTGTCAGGGATTTTTATTTGCAGCTCTCACCCACATAAGATGATTAACGAAAACTCTTTTACATCTGCATATTTCATTAACATACCCAGTCAAAAATGTTATATAATGCTATAATAAAGTGCTTCATGTGGTAAATCTAAATAAGTTTTATTCACATCAAATAAACAAAATCCTCTGAATCAACCTGACTATTTTGAATTACAGTATTTTGTTCGGGTCAGATCTTGAAGAAACAACTCTTTATAAGTCTTCATAATTTCACAAAAAAATTACCACTCTGTCATTATTTACTTGTTGTCCTAAACACAAATGTATTTCCTTTGTCCATGGAACACAGAATTATAGCCCCAGTCACCATTTACTTTCTGTATATGAGCAAAAAACATGCAATGATTGTCAGTGGTGACAAAACATTAGGTAGACATGCAAAAGTAAGACCTTCAGTCACAACTGTTGCAATGACAGCACCTTGAGTGAGAACAGTTTGTTAAGATTTATACAAATGTCCTTGACAATTTAAGAATGTCAAAATGATGGTCAGGACTCAGTGGGTGACAAAACAAATAGTGGCTCTGAATGTGGCTTTCAGGCAGCTCACAGGCTCCAGTGTTGCTTAACCACGTTCAAACACCACTGTGGGCCTTGGGAGACATGCAGACTGATAGGTGAAAAGATAGAGAGTGACACATAATGTGTATGGCATATTCATCATGCCACAGTCTCATCCATCTCTGCCCATCTCCCCCCGAATAGCATGAATAAGTGACTTTGCTAAAAATAGACAGATCGAGAAATAACAATCTGTAACTACAATGAAACAACAGCCACCCCAGTCACCATCTATTCACAAGGACAATTTGTCTCACTTCCAGTTGTTAGGCCTCAAACATGTGAGAAGCAGCCAAAGTCCTTTTCCTGCTGACTCAGAAATATATCTCATTATCTACTAGGTTAGGTTTCAAGAAGACTGGCGACTTTAGTTTGAATATTCCCTGTGTTGCTGCATGTTTCATGTCCACGAGCTGACACAAGCATTCTTAAAGTAAATACATTACACTTGCTTTTTAAAAGGGAAAAATATCAAATCTATAGCCTCAGCTTCTCTGTGCTAACAGATGTAATGTATGGAAGCTTCAAAGAGACCACACCATGGGGTCCAGAATGAATATGGTTGTTAGAAGTCAAAATGCATCTGAGAAATGTAATGCTATTTTGGAAATAACAAGAGACTCACCACAACAGCACACATACACATATCCCAAACCAGATTTGAACTTGACATGCAGCGGTTGATCTTTTAAGTCCCTCGCCTCCATTTGATTTTTCCCTGTAATTCCCATTAACATTGCAGTGAGTAATGAGTCTTAGAAGATTAAACATCTTTATTCCCCCTCACACTCATGGAAGAGTAATTATCTGAGCAGTACAGTGATATGTTATCTTCAGCAGTGACAAGAAAACAAATAAGCCCACGCACAGTCACACACACACACACACAGACTTGTGCAGTCATGTGTTGGAGGATATGGAGACTGGAGTGTCTCACTGAGCCTTCTGAGATATCACCTCAACCAGCAGTATCTAATGAATTTATTAAGGAGATAGGGCTCTGCTAGTAAAACGCTAGACAGTATAAGATCCATGAACTCTAAATGATCATTCTAACCATGAGCTGTTATTTGGTAGGCAGCCTCGTGGACTCCTGGATGTGGCCCGAGAAGCCAAGGAGCAACAACCTTCACCACACTGCACAGTCAACGAGCATGTACAAGACATGAGGAAGTGGATCAAAAAAGTTATGCCCTTGGTGAAGGAACACATAGAGGTAGACCAATGCGCCCAGCAGCAAATTTACAACTGAGTGACCCAGCCCCTGGAGTTCCACACAGGTGTTGTCCTTATCCCTTGTACCAATTCCAAGTTTCTGACCACCTAACAGGGTCCGTAAGGTGGTTGATCAAGTGGGACCAGTGAACTACAGATTCCACCAGCCAGGCTGCCAAAGTACCAAACAGATCCACCATATAAACCTCTTGAAGAAGTGGATTGATCCAGTACCCCACCAACTCACTGCTCTGGCTGGTGGAACTCTTTCCATGGTTTCGTTGGGGGGGACACCTGGCCGCGGACCAGAAGAATGACCTCAAACACCTCCTCCAATAGTTTGCGGATATGTTCTCTGAGATTTTAACCCTCTGGGGTCTGAGGGTGTTTTGGGACCTGGAGAAGTTTTGACATGCCTTGACATTTGTGATTTTTTCAGTTGCATAAAAACACATTAAGTCTGATAACACTGTATTCAGCACAAACTGGGCTACAATAATATGTGAGCAACATGTGTGTACATGTTTGTATTTTTGAGAAAATAATGTTTATGCATGCAAACATTTGTCCACAAGCCTCTTGAGAACTGGATCTTATAGCCCTGAGTTTTTGCTACAAAATGATGTGAAAACCATCCTGATAACTCATTCATACAAAACAATATAGTACTTTAACTTTTGTAAGACAATTTTAGTGTTGATAGGTAATATGCGAGGAGGCGTGAATGATCATGAATATTCATTGTAATTCACATCTGAGGAGACAAAGATCCCTCCCCTGGGCCTATCAATGAGGAATGTGACGGAAAGAGAATGAATGTGAGGAGACTTAATGATTAAAATCAAGTTTTAAGTTAAATTACTATAATCTGACTATACATTTTCTATACATACAGACTTTACTTCATTTTAGACCTACACTGCCATTTAAAAGAAGTCTCTTCTGGTCACCAAGACTGCATTTATTTGATCCAACATACAGTAAAAACTGTGATATTGTGAACTCTTTTTACAATTTAAAAGAACAGTTTTCTATTTGAATATACTGTAAAATGCAATTTGTGATCAATGCTGAATTTTCAGCATCATTACTGCAGTCTTCAGTGTCACATGATCCTTCAGAAATCATTATAATATGCAGATTTTCTAATATAGGCATATTTAAATAGCATTTTACTCATTTAACCTGAACACATATTTGCTAGCACAAGCTTTGTTGATAATAATGAGGCAGCATAAACTCTAATTAAACTATAATCTAAACATTCATATTATTTTTATACCATATTACATATCATAATTATATCATACAGCATACAATTTAAATGCCTGCTTTAGCCAAAACAGCATTTAACTAAAACTTGCCTATTCAAATATTTCAAATTTCAATACCATGAATCCCGGCTGGCAAGTCTGGAAACAGTCCCACTAGTAAAATATGTATATCTTTATATAAAATAGCATGTCAACTAATATTTAAGTAAAACTAAATTACTTTCTCATCAGAAATTGGATCAAGTCTCTCTTCAAAATGCAAATGTTCATCGGAGTCCCGCTCTTCTTCTGAGGAAAATGTTAACTCTTCGTCACTATCCAGGAGTTTGTGAATATAATAACCTGTGTATCCTGCGATCTTCAAAATGTGCAGAAAAGTGAATGTACTTTGTTTTTAAGGCACAGTCGGGGGCGTTTACCATTTGCATTGATCGTCTCAGCACATTACTGTATGAATAGCGCCCTTTGCCCATGGGTGTGATCACATTAGGAATAATTAGCTGAGCCAGGAGAAATTGTACATCACTTTGTTTCATACCGATTATATTGCAGGAGAATATTTTTTTTCATATATTGTTTTATTTAAAAGTAGACATTTTAAGCTTTCTATAGACATATGTTTCATGTTTGTGTGATAAGTACTCACGGAGTTTCAGTTCATTTTTGTGACGTGTTTCAGATATATGCTCACAAACACAGAGACTGCTGAAAGCTCACCCTTTTTATTTTCTTTATTTTACAAAAGAACAAGGTTTTGTTGTTATGGTGAGTCTACACAAATAAAAGTAGACCCTTTATAGTCTCTAATGATGTCTTACACTTATCTGTATGCCCCAAAATGATGGAGAATTTTATGTTGTTTCCGCTATAATGATGAAAAAAATCCAGCAGGACACACCAGCGCGTCCGTCGACCCCAGAGGGTTAAGCCAAACCCAATTTACAACACTATAAGGCAGCGGCCCTACCAGGTGCCTGAGGTCCGGAGGCAGGCTATTGAGGGAGAAGTCCAGCGAATTCTCAATCTCGATATCATAGAGGAATCTCACAGCCCCTTATCCAGCCCTATCATAATGGTTCCCCAGCCTGACGGCACCTTCTGGTTCTGCAACGACTTCAGGAATCAGAATGAAGTCTGCATTTGACAGATACCCTATGCATTGCGTAGATGAACTCATCAAGTGGCTGGTAAGGGCCAGTTTTGTTTCCATACTAGACCTCAAAAAAGGCTACTGGCAAGTCTCCGCCTTTACTAAAGAAAAATTGGCCTTCAGCATCCCTAGTGGGCACTGGAAGTATCGGGTCCTTCCCTTCGTTTTACATGGGGCCCCCGCCATGTTCAAAAGAATGATGGATATCCTCCTCCGGCCCCGTGGGAACTACGGCGTAGACTACCTAGTTGACCTTGTCATCCATGCTGAGAGCTGGTAAGAACATCTCCTCTGCCTGCGGAAGGAGTTGTCCGAACTAAGGTGGGCTGAACTTACAGCCAACCCCAAGAAGTGTCATCTTGGCTTCAGCGCAGCACGGTACCTGGGCTATCAAATTCGAAGGTGACTCATTAAGCCCCAAGAAGAAAAGGTAACAGTGGTGCGCTACTACCCCCAACTGACCACCAAGACCCAGGTATGTGTTTTCCTGGGATTGGCTGGATATTACCACTGCTTTATACCTCACTTCTCTCTAGCCTGTCCCCTCAAAGACCTGACCAGGAAGGGACAGCCCGAGAAGGTAGAATGGACGTCAGTTGCAAAACAAGCATTTGGGTGCTTGTAGAAAGCCACAAGTTCCAAACCCATTCTTCACGCACCAGATTTCTTTCTACCTTTTGTGTTACAGATGGACACATCGGAATCTGGTCTTGGGGCTGGCAAGAAACACCCCATTCTGTTCTTAAGCTGAAAACTCTCACCGACGGAAACTCGATATGCAGCCATGGAACGAGAGGCCTTGGTCATCAAGTGGATGGTACCGGAGCTGCGCTATTACCTCCTCGGACGTTTGTTCACCTTGATTACTGAATATGCCCCTCTTCAATGGATGGCGAAAGCAAAGGGAACCAATGACATTGTGGCACTGTGGTTTCTAGCCCTCCAGGACTACCACTTCAACATAAAACATCGGAACGGCCTGAAGAATGGCATTGCCGATGGTCTCTCAAGAATGTTCCATGGTGGGTCAGTTGTGGTGAGTAACCTCCTCCCCAACCTCCTTCTTCATTCTCCCTGCTTTCTCATACACACTACAGGACCAACACAACTCTTAGGGGGTTGAGTGTGGGAAGCCTCCCATGCCAAAGTCAGCATCTCCTCTGGCAACCTCAATCAAATGCACCTGGAAATGGATGAAACAACAGGGGAAGAAACAGCTGACGCCCATCATCCACATCAGTGGAGCACCATATAACCTCTCACAGAACACATATGGTGACAACGACGATAATTCTTCTACTAATATTTCTCTATGTCTCCCCTTTCAGAATCGGACTAAAAGCCACCGTGCAGCAGATCAATAAACTCCACTTCCCGCAGTCACCCACGATGGCTCAAGCACACATACAGCGGAATACGGGAACCCTACGAGCACCTCACATCTCGGTTTCGTTATCTACCACTTCACTTTAAAAAGTGCCCCTCCAGGCACCCTACAAATCCACAGTTGTCTGTGCCTCATTCTCAACCCCACGACAATGTAAAAAACAATGAACAAATAACTGCCAGAAACATCATCGGAGGTGAGCTTCCCTCCCTCCAGGACATCTATAACAGGCGGTGTGTGAAAAAAGCTCGGAGGATCATCAGAGACTCCAGCCACCCGAGTCATGGGCTGCTCTCACTGCTACCATCATTCAGGCGGTATCGCAGCATCAGGACCCGCACCAGCCGACTAAATGACAGTTTCTTCCCCCAAGCAATCAGACTTTTGAACACTTGATCTCTCACGATCAACAATCAGCACTGCACTTTATTAATCATCATCTTGAACCACACAATGGACTGTCAAATATATTCTCCCCAATTCAACGACTGACTGTATATTTATTTTTATATACCCTTACCCATATTTTTTATTTTTATTGTATGTGTATTCTATATTGTGTGTATTGTTTACTGTACATTGTATATTGTGTTGTATAAGTATGTGTACATTTGTTATGTAAATTGTGTTGTGTAAATATGTTGTTTATTGTAATTGGTACTGCTATGTTATTCCGAACTGCACACACGACTTTCACCTACTGTTGCACTTTGATTTGATTTGATTGATTTGATTTGATATCAGCAGTCAGGTTTGCCTATATGCACTGTTTGACTTCTCAGCTAGATCAACATGTTTTCATTGTGAGTATACAAGTTTTAAACTTGTATACTCACAATATTTCACTTGTAAGGAGTGGTGGAGGTGTAGTGGACTAAAGCACAACCGTTTATCAGAATGTCGCTGGTTCAATCCCCACAGCTAACACCATTGTGTCCTTGAGCAAGACACTTAATTCCAGGTTGCTCCATGGGGATTGTGTCTGTAATAAGTGCACTCTAAGTAGATTTGGATAAAAGCGTCTGCCAAATGAGTAAATGTAAATGTAAATGTAAACTGATATTGTTGTGCTTTTGTGATAGTTTGGCTGTCTGAATAGACTGTTTAGAGTTGCTATGTGTGTGAATGAAAACCACATCTGCGCCTAATAAGAAGACGTGGCTGCGTGCATTGGAAGATCACATTTAGATATGATGGCTGTGCATATACAGTACAAGCTGTGAACTTTTATTGTGGTACTTTGGTGACAATTAGTTTGTTTCTTAGAATGTGTTTATTTTTTTTATGAATGACAACCGCTACTAATGTAAACAATTGGCAGCACGCATCAGAGGAAGATCATGTTTATGTATTGACTGTGGTTATAAGAGCTGTAAACTTTTTATCATGGTACTTTGGTGACGAGTTGGATGTATGTATATAAAATAAACTTATTCTGTGGTTTAAAAGACAGTTTGAGTAACTGTTCAAGCAAATATAAATTACAGACTCTTGACTAGCGCAGCCTGTGTTGGCGCAAAAGCCGATTTGAATCTGGCATCTTGTAACGTCACTGGTTTTTGCAGATACACATATGTGTGATGCTACTCTGCAGGGCCTAGTTATTAACCATCACATATGTGTGATGGTACATATGAAAGGGTTAATGTGCAGTATTTTCTTTTTTGCTTCTTGGAATTTCTCAATCTCCCCTATAGTATATTCTCTCCTCTAGTTTTATCTAAATCGATTACAGGAATTGTTGGATTGTTGACCGGGTGAATTGATCAGTCACCCTCTGGCCCCAGGTTTACGATTACCAGTGATCCTCACCTGTGTATCAACAGAGACTACTTGGTTCCACCTAATCAGTGTTATGTTTCTAAATAACAACTTTTGTTTAGATCAGCAGTTTATCATGTTTGGATAGTTTCTGAAAATATCTGTATGATTAAACTCATCAGAATCCTGAAGGTTTTCTTTTTCTTCTAGAACAAATCATTGATAAGACTCACAGCTTGCACTTACACACTTTTAGGGCCTGAGAATTTCAAGGTGAAAGGGTACAAGAGGTTTATTCTTTTCCAAAAACTTAATGTAACCAAGGTTACCAGGGAGTAACATGGAAAAAAATATTGTTATTATTATAATAATATAATAATGTGAAAACTATTTAAAAGAAGTACATTTATGAAAGGAAATACTACTTTTATAAAAACGTATATTTTCACGTGGGTATAAATGTGACCAATGTTGATTTGTTGTTAAAAATGAAACTATTATTGTATAAGAGGAAAAGCAAGAAAAATTAAATCTTTGAGAGTGATTTATGTATAAAAGAGTGTAATGCTGTATTTGGTAAATAACAGCTAACTATGTGATCATTTATGTGACGAGAATTGGTCAGTCGTATATTAACGAGTGTGTTATTTTTGAAACATAATCACAAACATTGCTTATATAAAGGAAATATTCTTTATTTGAAAAAATGCATGTACATATATTCAAGATATTCAAGTTCTATGTCAAATGTATGATGTATGATGATTGATACTTTCCTGAGTGAAAAACTTTATTGTATGTTGTTACAATGAAGATATTCATGATATTTTTGTGACGTTGTCTGTTCAAGGTCAGGTTTTTTTATTGTTGTTGTTTTGTCCCTTTCCAAGTTCGATTGTTGTCCTCTGTCTGATGTGACGATGTTCTGGTGCTTCTATTCTGGATCTGTCCCAGCCTTTCAGTGATTCTGAGGCGGGTTTGGACTGGCGAGCCCCCTTGAGACTGTTCTTGGATTTTCTGTTTGAAAAAACAAGTTTTCTGAACTCTGCGAATGGTAGGAAATCGAATAACTTTTCTCTTTTTTTTCTCTTGGATGGAGATATTTTTTCCCCCTCGTCAACCAATAAAGGGCATTTAAACATCTTTACGGACTATTCAAAGAATATATTTTTTTTTGAGAGAGACTGAAAAATGTATGGTTTTCTAATTTGATTGTCAGTGTTAATTTTCTGTTTTGTTTACCATTGGGATATATTTATTGTGTTTTTGATACTTGAACACTGATTGATTTAAAGAAAAAAAAGTTATCAAAGGCGATGTAAGTGTGCATTTTTAACTTCATTAGAGTGAATCAAACACTGAGATAAAGTAAACGAACAAAGAGAACTTACCTTGTTGAAAACCAAGGGAAAAGTTTCATGAGACCTACTAAAAACAAAAGTGATAACAAGATTTGGAAATGATAATTTCAGTTGTGAAAAAAGTGTTTCATAGTAAGTGATGCAACTTATATTGTAAATAGTGTTATATTATAAATACAGTACATGTTGAGTGTTCAAACAAATGTTCTTTGAATCAGTTCACTGTTGTTGTGGTATCTTTCTCAGCAGCAAATCTATTCTTCTGAGACGCTGGTCCACAGATTAACATTATAACCTCTATATAAGTGCTACATTAAACATAATAAATGCTTAAATATGATCAATGATCAATTGAATTCATTACAACTCACATTTATATCTGTTCTCTGGGAGCCGGCCTAAATTAGTAAACAAAATTTCCTTCATTCATGATATAACTCAAACCTTCAGTCACACCTCAGGGGACAAATACACAAATTACCTGTACCACTGATAAATTATAACACAACCTGAATAAATGCACATGATTAAAAATGCTTTAAATAATTTTTCATTATAATGATTGTTAGTGAATGTATTTAACTCATCAATAGGCAGAAGAGACAGGGGTGAACCCACCCCTTCAGTTTTATTGTTATTATTATTTTATTCCAATGAGTTCCTCTGTGGCCAGTGCTGCATGATTGTATTGTTATAATGCATTGGTGCTAAGGTATAACAGTGTCCTCTAGAGGTGAAATAAAAACAATCACTGACACCTCGTGGGTATTTGTTGTATCTAAATCTTTATTCATTGACAATATTCATCCATAGCTTTATCTTCTAAATGCATATTTTGATTAGATAATCAAGTGTTCTAAATTGAAGCAAGAGCATACAAAGAAAAATGTGATTATATGGAAACTTGCCACGACAGCACATGCATTGTGCCTTCAACTTCATATTTTGTGAATAATAATATACATCGATGAGCCAAAACATTATGACCAACATTATGATGCTGTTGGTCCACCGTGTGCCACCAAAACATCACTGACCCACTGAGGCATGAACTCAACAAGACCTGCTGAAGGTGTCCTGTGGTATCTGGCACCAAGACTTTTGCAGCAGATCCTTCAAGTCCTGTAAGTTGCGAGATGGAGCCACCGTGGATCAGACTTGTTGGTCAAGCACATTCCACAGATGCTCAATCAGATTGAGATCTGGGGAATTTAGGGCCAGGGCAACACCTTGAACTCTTCATCATGTTCCTCAAACAATTCCTGATCAATGTGTGCAGTATGGCAGGGCGCGTTGTCCTGCTGAATGAGGTCACTGCCACGTACCTGGTCTGCAACGATGTTTAGGTAGGTGGCAATTGTCAAATTGATGTCCACATGAATGGTCGGACCCAGTGTTTCCCAGCAAAACATTGCCAAGAGCATCACACTACCTCCACACGCTTGTTGTCTTCCCACAGTGCATCCTGGTGCCATCACTTCCCCAGGTAAATGGCGCACACGTGCATGGCCGCCCTAGTGATGTAAAATAAAACTGGACTCATCGGACCAGACGACCTTCTTCCACTGCTCCAGGGTCCCAGTCTAACACTTGTAGGCATTATTGATGGTGCACAGGGGTCTTCATGGACAATCTGAACTGTCTGCAGCTATGCAGCCCCAATACGCAGCAGGGTGTGATGCACTGTATGTTGTGACACATTCCTCCTTTAACCATCATTAACATTTTCTGTGACTTGAGCCACAGTAGATCTTCAGTCGGTTCAGACCTGACCGTTGCCCTCACGCATCAACCCTGTCGTCGGATCATGGTTTGTCCCTCCACGGACCACTGTCGGTAGGTACTCACCACTGCTGACCGGGAGTCCCCCACAAGCCTTGTCATTTCAGAGATGCTCTGACCCAGCCATCTGGCCATAACAATTTGGCCCTTGTCAAAGTCGCTCAGGTGTTTGCTCCTGCCCATTTCTCCTGCATTCAACATGTTGAAAATGACAAGTGATTGTTCGATTGTTCGTGATCTAATCTACCCAGACCTTGATGTGGCCTTGTTAGGAGATGATCAATGTTATTCACTTCACCTGTGAGTGGTCATAATGTTGTGGCTCAACAGTGTAAATACAAAATCCTCTATATGGTGAATGAATGGCCTACAAAAAAATTATTTTTGTAGAAACTTGTATATTGTAACAGAGTGACGAGTCCCCAGTGTATTTTGGGCTAGTTTGTAGTTAAAATTTGAGATATGCACCAAATCCTCTTCTAGTTATTATTGGGATTTTATTTGAACAATAAACTGCATCTGGAATTCTTTTCATTTTGGACACTTGTAGCTCCCATGTCTGTTCCCTTCATAGTAAAGAAAGACTTTTTAGAGATTTTTTAAACATTCTACAAATCGGTATCAGCAAAATCCACTATCAGTCAATCACTATTTTGCAGTAATAAGAATCTTTTCCACAACCATACTTACAGACAAATCTCTCACCATTTCAGTTTTAGCCAAAAAATCTGTACATGATCATGATTTAAGGAGCTGATCTGAATTAAATTATTGTAGCCTCCTGCTGCTACAAAAGAGGCAATAACATCTATTTTTGTTGTCTTGGTTAACAAGATAATGGAGGGAAAGAGAATGGGCTGTTTCTGTTTTAAATCAGCTTGCTCTTAGCCATCTGCTATTTTAACTACAAGCAAAAGTGTTTATGTTATTTTTTAGGTAAATTAAAGTGGAAGGATTGGATAATGGCTTTCACTCTCATGCTTCCACTATCCAGCTGTTTTGGAGTGCCATGACCATTTCTAAACATATTTCTTTGTTACTTCAGAATGGCATTTATGTTGATTAAAAGAATGATACTATATTTCATACTTCCTTCAAAAGTCCATTTCACTCTCTCCAACACAAACACTCTGTCTGCATTTGCATCCCTCTCTGAAACTAAAACCTCTCTCTCTCCTCTTATTCCTCTTGCAAATGTTTCTTCCCCAACTTTCTTTACAAAGAGCTGGCATCTCAGTTGGAGCTTTCCTCCATGCATAGAGAGCCTGATGATCCTGCAGGGAAAGAGATTTCTCCTCTCTACCACCACAACAGAGGAGCCACATCAAATGGCAAACACCACCGCAGGCTCCCTGAGCTTCAGTTAGAGAGAGAGAGAGGGGGAGAGAGAGAGAATGCGGGAAAGAGAGAGGCAGAGAGAAAAGGAAGAATGTTGTTGTTATAAACTGTGCCCCAGCACCAGTTTGTTTGGGCTGCAGACGCACATGGTTTAGCACTCGGAGGATAGATGTACAGAGACCAATTCAGATCGTCCCCCATATCTCTGAGGCAAGGAGTGTTGCATTTACCACAAAAGAACCTTAGTGCAACGTATTTCGGGCCAAAAACTCCTTTGGTGGATAGAGAGTAAGTGTTGCATTTTAAGCCTGGCCTATAATAAATTGTGTGTTACTGTTGTACCATACTGATGTTTTTACATTGTAAAGTTGGTTACATGGCAAAGCCTTTAAAGTAATAATTACTGATGTACAGTGATGTTGTCAGGATAGAGACCAGGAGATCGGAGGTAAGTGATTCAAATACTGTTTTATTAAAGTGTCACTCGTGCAAGGTGGGTATAAGGTGAGTTTTCAGGTGCAGGTTTGGTGAAGATCGCTGGATGAACGGAGAACAACAGGTAATCCAGATAACTTCAATCGTGGCATAATACTCAGTCTCAGTTCGTTAGTCCATTCTTTCTTCTAGGACTGGTCGGAGCAACTTGGACAGATATCAAACATGGGCTTTCAGGAATCGGACGGGAGATCTGGAGATGGCAGAACAACAATGCAAAGGGTTAGTATTGAGTCAGGTAAGGAAGCGGAATACTCAGGTGTTCAGGTTTCACAGGGTTCACAGGATACGGGAGGAAACGGTCTGTTCCTGTTGGAGGCTTGACAACGACTGGAATCGCGGTGAGTGTTTTTATGAGCTGGTTGATGGAGTAATTAATGATGATCAGGTGTGTGTGTTTAGTATTCTGGGGAGAGTGATCTTTGAGTGGTGGGTTGAAATGAGCCTGATTGATCCCTGACAGATGTTCAGTACTAGCACATTACATTTTACTTTTACTTAAAGGATAGTTCACCCTAAAATGAAGATTCTGTCATCATTCACTAACCATCATGTTGTTCCAAATATGTATGACATCCGTGAACGCAAGAGATATTTGGCAGAATTTTGGCCTTAGTCACCATTCACTTACATTGCTCCTTTTTTCCCATACAATGAAAGCGAATGGTGACTGAGGCTATACATTCTTCTACACACCTCGATTTGAGTTCCACAGAAGCAACAAAGTCATATGGGTTTGGAACAACATGAGGGTGATTGAATGATGACAGAATTTTCATTTTTTGTGTGAACTATCCCTTTAATTAATTTAATTTAATTCATTTTTAATAATTCCAAGTTGGAAGGAGAATTAAACATTTAGCTGAACTTTAGCTTCTAAACTTGGAGGTAACTTCAGATTGTATTTTTGTTACATTACATATAATGTTATAATGCATGTTTTAATTTTTTCTCAAATTTGATCAATCAATTACCGGAAGACCCTTTGTTGCCTTAGTGTGTCTTATCCTCCCTCATTACTTTGTTGGTGACCAAAATCATTTAATGCCAACCAGTGAAACTACTTCTATATCAGATATACCACCTCAACCTCCCAAAACTGATGGAGAGAGGCAGTCCCCATGATATTGGCGATGGTGGCTCCAGAGAGGGAGAAGCTTAGACCGGAGGTCAATAAAATTGCCCTGTTCACTTGTGGAGACCACCTCTCACCCAGGGGTAGTGATTCACAGTCATCCCTACCACTTACCAGAACACAAAAAACTGGTTGTACAGGAAGAATTAATGGCCACGCTCGATATGGGAGTAATAGAATTATCCCACAGTGATTGGGCCAGCCCGGCCGTTCTAGTGCCAAAGAGAGATGGCTCGGTCCGGTTCTGTGTGGATTATAGGAAAGTCAAAGCGGTGTCTAAATTTGACACATATCCAGTGCCTAGTATTGATGAACTGCTCGATTGGTTGGGCATGGCTTGCTTTTAATTGACACTGGATTTGACAGAGGATTGTTGGCAGATCCCAGTTGAGAAGAAGCACCATTGAGAAGGAGTGTCTGACCAACAAGTGGGCAGTCTTCACCCTTCAGCACTACCTCCTGGGATGGCTTTCACCCTCTGTTTGGACCATTCCCGCTCCAGTGTCTCCATCGCATGAAGGATCCCAATGCCTGGATCACCCGTTGGTATCTGGCTCTTCAGCCATTTAAGTTTGAGGTGTTCCACATGCAACAGCGCAGATGGCTGTTGTGGACTTCCTCTCCAGAAATGGGGGGGTACTGGGCAGGCCGGATGAGATGAGAATGGTAAGGATCATCATCTGTCAATGTTTGTCTCTAACATTGTAGTGAGAGTTGGAGACAGATTTAAGATTGAGCTAGATGCCAGTGGGGAGAGAGAGACACAAAGCTGACTGCGTGTGTTTATGAAGCTGAAAAGCGAGTTTTTTTTTTTTTTCTTTTTTTTTTACCTTTTTGTACCTTTTTGAGTTAGATTTTGCTGTCTCCCGCTTTCTCCTTACACCTTCACCTCGAACTTGTTACAGGAACCTTATTGTAAAGTGTTACTAAAATCGAGATGAACATGTAAACTGACATCATATTTCTTATCTTAATTCAACAACTCCCTTCAACAACTATTTTCATTGAAGAACATACAGTTCTTGAAACTTCTGGAATCACAATTTAACTTACATTTATTGTTTGAATTATTTTAATGTAATTTTGACATTCCTAGTTTATGTTGTAACAGGGGCCTTTAAATATTGTCTAGGACAATGGGGTCCTTGGAGTCAAGAACTTTGAGAACCACTGATCTATCTGACATCTCTCTGTTTATTATTAGACCTGTCACAAGAAGTTTGTCATACATGGACAATACAACTGCCACAGCAAAGCCCCCCAACCTGTTTTTACATTTCTGACCTGAATTAAAGGACATTGGCACAGTTAGCCAGCAGCACGGAAACATTTGGAACAAGCAAAAATGTAGTAGAAGGAGCATTGTAGTGTCACTGTGTGGAACACCTGATGCTTGACATTTCTAATGGCAGAGACTGCACATGCCAGAAGAGGTCTCTTTATTGGCAGATACACATATCTGAAGAGGTAACCACATGTCCATAATGATGATTATGTCTCGTTTTTCAAAGTGTCAGACCTGTGTTCATTCCACTCAGCATACTCTGGCTCAAGATAAGGAGAGAGTGGACTTGGTTAAGACCACAATGAAGGTTAGCAGAGGGCTGGTTGCCACACTGAAATGCTAATTAATGTAGGCACACACATTCTAGCTTCTCAGCACAGTGTTTGCACTTCCACTTTTAATAAGCTGTCAAATAATTTTAGATGTCTATCATAGATACACTGAGGACCGAAGAGATAAGTGGAATTGATAAACCAATACCATGTGCGTACACAGTTAAATTATGTTTTGACAAAATGTTCAAGAATTGTGTTGCATTAGCTCATTCTAATTAATTATTTGAACAAGCTACAGATTTATTTGAGTGTAGAATTTGTATCAACTTACAAATTACAATTAAAAGAATCTTTCAGAAGAAGCTGGCAAACTGAGTATTTTAGTACTGCTTACATTACTCCTACATGTTTCTCTATCCTCTCTCTTGACTGGTTGCAGGACAGTTCTACTGTAGCACGACACTGTTCCATGCCCAGAAAAAACATCTTGCCCTACAATGCACTGACAATGAGTGTGTTTTCAAGCACTTTAAAAGTCTGATTTCAGCCTGACTGGACTGAAGCAATACTTTGTCTTTCTAAAAAGTCATGTAAACATGTTAGTCTGGTTTTTGCAAAATCAAATTAACATACCTAGATATAGCAATTGCAGATTGATTCCATCCAGCATGTATACACGTCAATCAGACCGCAATATGCCTCAGTGTTATGCGCATGCTGCGATAAACAGAGGTACCTTGTCAAGTGTATTTAATCCAGAGGTCAAACACAACACAAAGCAGAGAAGAATAAGAGTAACTACAACAACATCAACAGGGTGTGTTTCATTCAGAAGTGATCAACTCTATTTAAGACTTTACCATCCAGGTGTGGGGCTCAAAATAATTTTTGATTACAATTTCTCTTTTAATTAATTTTTATTGGAAATTCAGTTTGAAGCAATATTACAGCATTGCTATTATTATTGTTTTCCCTTCAAAATGTCCTTCGGAGGCTGATTTATACGGAAGAGGATTACGGCCAAGCAATAATAAAAAAAAGTCGTTGTGTTTCGAGAAAAAACTCGTTAAGTTTAATCTCGCATCATAATGACTTTATTCTCGATATTTAATGAGTTTATTCTCAAGATTGTATTTCGACTTTTTTCTCGAAATTTAACGAGTTTAATCTCGCATTATAATGACTTTAATCTCGATATTTAATGAGTTTATTCTCAAGATTGTATTTCAACTTTTTCTCGAAATTTAACGAGTTTAATCTCGCATTATAATGACTTTAATCTCGATATTTAATGAGTTTATTCTCAAGATTGTATTTCAACTTTTTCTCGAAATTTAATCGAGTTTAATCTCGCATTATAATGACTTTAATCTCGAGATGGTTTTATTTTTTATTATTGCTTGGCCCTAATCCTCTTCCGTAGAGTTATCTAATAAGTTAATCAGGTACAAATTTAAACATAAGAAATTGTCATTTTTGGACAGATCAGCAGTCTTTAAACCATTTACACGTGTGATACATTGATGTGGCTCTAATAACTATTCTTTTGTCCATTGGCTAACCCTCCTATCTGTCTGCAACAGTAACAGTTATTTCATACATTTAAAAGTATATCACCCAACATCCATTTTTGCAGTAGCAATAAATGTGTTTCTTTAATAAAACAAGTATTATCTTATGTGATGATCTTACGTGGACGATTTTCACACCATTTATAATAAAATTAAATTAAATAGGGTAACAAAGGCAAACTATTGCCAAAGTTAGCATGCTAGCATTAGCGCCATGAATACAGGAAGTAAACATAACAAATCACACATTGTAATGTTATGCTGGCGAGGACAATGACAAAGACGTGAAGATGAACCCAAGTGCAGTTTATTTTGAAACGTGATAAATCCAAGTGCATGTGAAACCAATAACATAAAAACAAACTAGACTTGAGAATTAAACAAAACAAAACAAAACAAAACAAAACAAAACATGAGCATGGCTTGGCAAAACAAAGTCACATAAAAACATTCACATACAATAATGACAAGAGACAATGGCAAACATGAGTGCTTAAATACACAGACATTGGGTAAAACAATAACAAGTAAACCAATGAACAGACAGAACTATAAACAAGATAACAAGACTAATAAACTAAAACCAATGCCAAATTAGAACTGATAACAACATAATAAATCAATAAACCAATGAAAACAAGACACATGAACATGGAGGGAAACATGAAATCACATTACAAGGGAAACACATGACATGAAACAGGAACTAGACTTTCCAAAACAAAAGACATGAAATACATGAACACACACCTTAAACATTACACACATTGTCTACTGCATATATGTTACTTTAAATTATCATTGAGTTGTTATAACAGCTTCTTATACTTATGTCACGTGGATTCCATTCATAGAATGAGGTAGAAAGCCTGATATTTATTGAACATGCAGCCTGAAGCAAATAACAGTTACAGATACAGAACTGTTTAAGGATAAAGAGACAATAAATACCAGCAACCACTAGGAAAATATAGACAAGCCATATATTTTCTTAATCTTCTATTTATTCACGACATCTCTCCTTAGACTAAATGTTATTATAACACTTTACAATGAGCTTATATGGATAAAAAGTTCAACAAAACACAGTTTGTATAGTTAGAACAATCCAGAAGCTAATTACATCATCTTCAGACATCACCACAAACATAACGGATAATATTCATCTGATATGCACCAAAATCAAACTGTTAAGATTGTAAGAAATGCACATGGCTGTAAAGTTTTCCATGTGGTTGTGACTGTTATTTGGGTCTTGCTGTAGCTGATTTCTTTGATGCACTACTATGATTTAACATTGTGGCTAGAACATTATCGAACAGGATCCAGTATACTTAAGAGTTTCTCCTGGGACTTAACAGGAATAATCAGGTATTGGGCCATCTTATAAACTCTCCTTCATGTGATATCAGTCCCTCTAACAACAGTCAGTTTTCTGATAACATCTCTGGAAGAAACTGCATGTTAGGAAGCAAAACTAGAAAACAGGGTAAGAAGGGCGGTGTGAGACAGCGCATGAGAAAGCTGAATGGGAAAAAATGCCCGCCTCTGCCTTCTATAGTCTCGCTAATGTCCAATCTCTTAAAAACAAGAATGGTGAACTTAAGGCCCATGTTTCTCATACTCAAGAGTTTAGGGACGTGTGTGTGATGGCTTTCGTGGAGACTTGGCTGATGGACAACAATACAAATTCTATCCTCAATATTGATGGATTTGGTTTACCAGTACGTTTGGACCATGATCCAGAAATGACTGGAAAGCAACATGGAGGTGGAGTATGTTTTTTATATTAACCCTCAGTGGTGCAATAATGTGACTGTACTGGAGAGGATTTCCCTACCGGATACTGAATTACTTTCGGTATCGGTGAGACAGTTTTACTTGCCCAGGTTTTCCTGACGGTTCTGTACATTCATCCCAAGGCAAAACTGCAAATTAAGTGATTTTTTCCATGTTGCAGAGACTCCAGTCCATTCCACCTGATGCTCCATGCCTTTTAATCGGCAAATTTTATTTAAAAAAAAGCACAAAGTTACTTTCATCAGTACATTACTTGTCATAGATGGTGGAATAAAACTCTTGATCTATTACAGGTCTATCAATGGGGCCTATAGACCTGTTGCTGACCCTCTGCTGGTTTACTCTGATCACAGTGTTGTGCACTCGCTGCTAACCTACAAGACTGTATTGCACAGAAGAGGTGCAGAGATACAAAAGTTCCAGGAGTGGAATGAGGACAATATAATGACCTTACAGTGTTCCACCAATTGTTCTGTTTTTCAGGAGTCCTCTGACAATTTAGATGAACTTACTGAAGTTGTGTGTAGTTATATTTCTTTGTGCTGATAATGTAATTGCTACTAAGGTGGTCATCTGTCATTTGAATAACAAGCCTTGGATTAAAGGTAAATGGTTACTTTTGTAACCTCCGTTCCCTGATGGAGGGAACGAGATGTTGTGTCAATGTAGTGATATATGTAGTTATATTTTCAACATTTCACTTCAGATATAAACTGTCCCACAAATCTGGAAACATGCTACAATTGTTCTAGTGGCTAAATGCAGGAATCCTAAAGTTTTAAATGAGATTAGGCTAGTAGCCCTTACCTCTCTGGTAATGAAAACTTTTGAGAAACTAGTTAGACAAGAGATACTGAAGCATGTAGAAAATATGTTACTTCAGTTTGCATACAGAGCAGGGAGGGGTGTTGAAGATGCCATAATCACACTTTTGAATCTTGTTGTTCAACATCTTGAGGCCACAAAATCACATGCAAGGCTTGCTTTTATTGATTTTTCGTCTGCATTCAATACAATACAGCCAAATGTGTTAGCTGAGAAGCTTGTCAATCTTTTTAACCTAAATTCCAACATGGTTGGGTGGATAGTTAACTTTTTATCAAATTGGATCCAGTCTGTGAGAGCTGATGGGGTGCTTTCTTCCCAGTTATACTCATCTACAGGCTATCCTCAGGGGTGTGTTCTCTCTCCCTTACTTTTTATTTTATATACCAATGATTGCAGGAGTAGGTTTGAAAACAGGTATGTTTTTAAGTTTGCCAATGATACAGTCATTGTATGTCTTTTAGCTTATGATGAGGTATCTCACGGTCCTGTGGTGGAGGACTGTGTTTTAAAGAAAGCCTATTCAATACTTAGTTGTCTTGAGCATCCTTTGAACAGAAAATGTGAACTCCTTCCCTCAGATAAAGAGTGCCTGGTGGTAGAACTAGGATATACAGGAACTAATTTATCCCCGGAGCTGTAGGCATGTTGTATTAATTAGAGAAACGTTAAACATTACACCCTTTTTAATATTTGTATCTGAAACATTTGTAACAATGGTATTTTAACGTGTATAAAAAGTCATTTTTTATGCTTTGACCTGATACTCTGATGCTCTGGACTTGTATGGTACTGTTTGTGTGATCTGTTGTTATGGAGTTTCATGTCACCTGTGTAAATGTAATTTGCTAAGGGATAAATAAACTGAAACTGATCTGAATGATACAAACAGTCTACTGGAAAACGTCTGCCTCACTTTCCGAGTGGACATCCTTTCTTCACCTATTCGATTGTGCATGGTGTCATGTTGCGCAGAGAGATGAAGACTGTAGCTCGACAATGCAAAAACCCACGTTAGTTAGATTATAACTGCCCACGTAAATGTACTCACTAACACAAACACACACAGCTTGCACACACATACCAGGCAAAGCTATAAAAATGCATTGGTTGCCTATATGACAAAATTAAATATACTTCAGGATTTCCCCTTTATAAAGCACAATATGGGTCCGAATGTGACTAAAGGAGATCAGTCAAGGGTAAGCATGTTAAAAGTCTGACCAAGAAGTTGTAGATGAAGTGTGTAATTTCTGTGCCACTAGTACAAACAAAAAGCATAGCAAAATAGTGACTTTTCTCAAGCAAGTTTTCAGAACATTCCCTGTTTTCATTGGTTAGACAAAAAGATAGTCCCACCCTAAACTCAAAGATGCAATATGTTAAGCCAACATTGTTATGCTGGGCTGGTTGGGATCCTCAAAATGTTTTAATATATCACAGTAACCCTTTTTTGGGGGGGATAGAGGGATGCATTATAATCATACTGCAACTTTAAAATTCTAGTGGTGTTGGTAGAATTTTTCATTTAATTTATCTTAAGGCAAATTTGATATTTGTGTCATAGAGCAGCTCAAAGGGCAGACATGTCCAATGTTTTCTGGCCTCCAAAGGGACATGGTATGTGGCTACCATCCGCCATGGGCTTTAGAGTCTAGCTTCAGCAGATGGTGAAAGACCCATGGCGCCGACACCTTAATGAGGGGAAATGAAGGGAAATATCAGTGGGAACAGATGACTCTGTAAGGAGACAATCTGCAACAATCAGAAAAGAAAGAGCCTGGTGTTTGAGCTTCAATGATCCCTTCTTTGAAGCAATTTGTAAGGCTGAAAAAACATAGCTGGTAACTGTTTCAATAAGTTGCAACTTTAACATTAAGGGCTATATTTTCATGAGTGCACAACGTGCTATGGCCGCGAGCAACATCGTGAGAGCGCTAATTCTAAATGCAATTTTTTGAGCAAAAAGCTCAAATGGGCGTAGGTGGGAGTTTTTGCGATACTGTTGGTGTAGCCATGCAAACTTTGGGTGTATTTTATGTAAATGAAGTGCCGCAAAGTGAAATGAGCTATTTTCCTTCGAATTTGGTTGTTGTGCTAAGACATTTCAATACCACTTCTTAACTCGGCGCAAAGTCCAAATTAAGTTCCTGCATTTGCAGTTTGGATATTTCACCAGCATGATGTTATAAAGTTCACGTCCAAATTCTGAAAGTACAGAACATAAAATGATATCCCTTCAATCGCTGTTGAAGCCATTTTTGAAACAAAAATGATGATATTGTGTTAAACTTTCTAGAGGTGGTCATGGTGTACTTATTTTTTTATTATTATACTATATTGTTTATATACTATAAACTATATTGTTTTCGTTAGTATAATTATTATTATTATTCCTCCCCAATGGGAGTCTGTGGTAGCCCATAGAACTGATAGGGGTGGTCATGAGTAGCCTCCATAACAAATTTGGGGTCTCTAGGATATAATGTATTCTACAGTACCACCGTAATGACAAAAATTAACTTTTCTTTTTTGTGTATCTTTTGAACTGTTTCACCTAGAGACACAATTCTTTTTTTTTTGTCTGATTATTCTTGATTCTTGATTACTCTTGATTACTTTATATCAGCCGTATTTGTTCTCCACAATTTTTAACACTTTTTTTTTTATTCAAAACTTGCTGACTCTCAGCTTGGTATTTTCCTCCAGCAACTGCAAAACCTGTGGCAATGTGGTCAAATGGTATGGTTCGTGTGTAGAAAAAAGGTTTTTGGTTTGATACCAGCTTGGGATGACTTGAAAAGCTTTGAGTAATTGCAAAATACCTCATGACCCGTTTGTTCTTTCTTTCTGTTGTGTTTGATATCAGCCATATCAGCACTCCACGCTTTTGAATACTTTTTAAATTGAAAACATGCTGACACTCATCTTAGTATATCTCTTCAGCATCAGTAATACCCGAGTCAATGTGGCCCAGTGATGTGGAAGATCAGCCACACCATGTCAAGCACTTTTGCTGGAAATAAGCAAGTGTTCGGAGAAAAAAACTTATGTTAAAAAATTATGCAAGCAGCAAAGAAACGTTTCTAAATAAAAGCTTTTTTATTTATTTATTATTATTATTATTTTTATGATGAATTTTAGTCATTCAGTTATTATTATTATTATTATTATTATTTTCATTAATTATTTCATTTTACTTCTATCAAAATGTAGTCATGTCTGAAAGAACCCAACATGTTTGGATGTCTGACGCACAATTTACACATGGTTGGGAGTGTTTTGAAAATATGAAAACTTTCATGAATCCGAAAATTTTTACTTAAATAATTTGTACTGCTTGTCATGAATGAGGCCCAATGTGTGATAAGAGTTAAAGTATCTTTTAACTTTTTGATCAACAACTGATTGTAAAGAGCAGAAAGAATATTAAAAAAGACATTATAAAATTAAAAGGTAGTGTGTGGGTTTCATTTTTGGACACACATTACACGGAACAAGTCAAACCAAATTATTCCTCAATGTGTATCGACCTCCATATACAAATATTCATTGTACAAGTTCTCAAATTCAAATCTACAAGCTGTCGAGTTTTACCTTACAACAACCATCCAACAGGCACGTGATACTGGTCTATAGCCATGCTGTTTACTTCGTTAAATGCAGTGTTTATGTAACTATGGCATATCATGGTTCAGTTTAAACAATGGTGTCACCACAATCCACGAGAACTCAGGACCTGCAGCTAAATAAGGTAAATTTCCTTCAGAGCGCACGCTAATGTGACACAACATGATAAGCATCTTGGTTCTGAAGTTCTTCACCACTACAACTCAATCACTGTTGAGTGAAATGTGAACATTTATTAGCCAGTGACTATGTACAATGTAGTCACATTGCGCAAAATTTGGTTGCATATGCAAGCTTTACTTGTAACTTAGAGTGCTTCATTGCCTCACAACTCCAAACATAAACACTCTACCTATAGTGGTTCTGCAAGCCTAGAGATGTTATATCTTGTGTTTGGTGGTAAAGCAAATGTTTTATAATTGTCCATGCCTAATTAAAGAGAAAAAGAGTAAGAACGTAATGTAAAATTGAAATCCTATCTTACATGTTATCTCTTTGTAACACTGTGCTGAACTGTTTCCATCGCTGGATTTATGTATGAGCCAGCTCTCAAGCTCTCAGTCTCATATAGGCAAAATATTCAGGCTAAAAAGAATCATTACTTCTCATACAGACTTGAGGTAGGACCTATTAAGCATAATAAGAATCAGAATCAGCTTTATTGCCAGGTAACCAATAATCATCTCATCAGTCTGAACTGTCCTTTGTAGTCTGATATCCGATTTCATAACTGAACCAAATCAGACAGTTATTGAAATACAGAGGACAGACTCAATAAATGCTGAGTAGAACTGTATCAGCAGCACCTGTGGCAGGCTGAACTTCCTTAACTGGTGAAGCAAGTACAACCTCTGCTGGGCCTTTGTCACAATGGAGTCAATGTGGGTCTCCCACTTCAGGTCCTGTGAGATGGTAGTGCCCAGGAACCT
The DNA here is from genome assembly GCF_025860055.1 of Xyrauchen texanus. NCBI lineage: Eukaryota > Metazoa > Chordata > Actinopteri > Cypriniformes > Catostomidae > Xyrauchen > Xyrauchen texanus. Next base: position 44,903,607 of record NC_068277.1, read on the forward strand.
AAATGCCTCCACTGTTGCCACAGTGCTGTTTAGAATGGGTGGGGGGCAGTGTTGGGGTGTTCCTCCTAAAGTCCACAATCATCTCCATGCATGTTCAGCTCCAGGTTGTTTTGACTGCACCAGACAGCCAGCTGTATAACCTCCCTTTTATGCAGACTCATCATCATCTCGGATGAGGCCGATGACAGTGGTGTCGTCTGCAAATTTCAGAAGCTTAACAGAGGGGTTCTTGGCGATGCAGTCATTTGTGTACAGGTAGAAGAGCAGTGGGGAGGGCACACATCCCTGGGGACACAAGTGCTGATTGTACAGGTGCTGGAAGTTAATTTCTCCTTTCTCACAAGCTTTGCCTGTCTGTCAGAAAGCTGGTAATCCATTGACAGATAGACATGGTAACAGAGAGCTGGTGTATTTTAGTCTGGTGTATAGCTGGGATGATGGTGTAGGGAGTCCGAGTATTGTTGTTACGTGTCTGTGATCTGATCAGCCAGCTGTTGCAGCGCAGCACTCACGCACGTGTTTGGCCAGAATTGGTCTTTGACAGATGACGTCAAACTTGCGATAATCGCCATTTGGAGGTATTCTGTGGTTGGAGCATTGTCTTTTCTTTCATTGCTGAAATAGTATGCTCATGTTGTGTGAAAAGCTGCACTAATAAGTCACACAATAGAAAAGGTAAAAAACTTGAAAACTTGAAAACGAGGCAAGATGTTTTAAGTTTCCTTCCTGGAAAAAGGGCTATGGAAGGCAGGTAGCGCAGATAACAATGAGGCGTTGGATGGCCTGTGTTGCAGCGGTGAGATGCAAAAACATAGCATTCATAAATGTAAGTAAAATTTATTTTTATTTTTTTAAGTAACATTTACAGATGTGCTTGTTTTCTATTTTCTAAAGTTATATCCATGTGAACAAAAAAGCATTTCATGTCATTGCAGGTCAACCTGCATACGAGATGATGGAGATTGACCCATACTGGGCATCATCCCTACATCTGGGCCACACAAACATTACACACACAGACACTCTATGCTCTGCCAGACGAAGAAAGCAGAAACAATTAAGGAAACACACACTACAATCAGCAGATACAATGGCTCACCAGGCTGGAGGAGATGGGCAGCTACACACTGATAAGGGGACACACGATACCACTCAGGAGGTGGCAGTGGCACAGACTGAATGTAACTTGTGTATGCGCAGATGTGCAGAAGTAAACCGCCTGTTTGAAGAAAACAGACAGCTGTGGCGTGAACTTGATTAGTACAGCATGTCTTTTTGGAGATGATTATGATAAAGTACTATACGTGTCTGCCAAATCTGGGAACATTTATGGCCTTATTGGTGCCTCTCATGTCAGACCAAAAGAAAATGCTCACTCCATTTCAAATGCTTCTGTTAACCTTTATGTTCCTCAGATTGGATCTGCCTGCACAACACCTGGCCCATCTCTTTCGTGTTTCCCCAAAGACAGTGTACAGTACTTTTTATGAAATAGTGTCATTTTTATATGCAAACAGGCGTTCGATTGTATGGCCAGACAGAGACACTTTGCACAAAATTATGCCTCACCAGTTTGTGGAGTCCTTTGGACACAGAGTATCTGTGATTATTGATTATTTTGAGATTATCACAGTGAAACCATCCAATCTGAAAGTGCATGCCAAAATGTTTTCCAGCTGCAAGCACAATCATGCTATGAAGTATTTGATCGGTATTACACCCAAGGGATCTATCTGTTTCATATCAAAGTGTGGGGTGGCCGTACAAGTGACAAACATATAACACAGAACAGCGGTTTTCTTGACAGTTTGTTGCCAGGGGACATTGTCTTGGCTGATAGAGGTTTTGACATACAGGAAAGTGTTGGCATGTTGTGTGCAGAGGTCAAACTCCCAGCCTTTATAAAAGGCAGGTGTCAGCTAGCTGCAAAAGATGTAGAGGAGACCAGAAAAATAACACCTCTAAGAATTCATGTTGAAAAGCTCATTGGAAATTTTTGTCAGAAGTATAAAATCTTAACAGGAACCATACCCATCAACATGATACTTGAATGTGAATGTGAGGACATCAAATTTTTGGATGTATTTTGATCTATCTGATGTATAAAAATGGTTTTCAATTTATATAGTTTCTACTACTTCCACTGCCTACACCTACAGTTTAAGAATGCATTTTGTGCTGATGCTTTATCCTGCGTGCCACATTTTAAAGCTGTTTTTTTCACCCAGTCTTACATGCACAATTAAGTGTGTACTATGGCATTTTTCAAAAATGGTGTTCTTGATTGTCTCCTTGTTATCAACACTTTGATAGCCAAATTAATTATGGAAACCAAATGTTGTACACACAGGATAGTTTAATGCTAGACATGTTGACATCTACATAAGTCATAATAATAATAATAACTGCAATAATAATTATTATATAATATTTATAATATTAATATGTGTAATAATACATTTAATAATAATAATCAGTGGTAGACAAAAACAGAACATGTAATCAAGTACTATAAGTAAATGTTAGTAATTTACTTATAGTACTTGTAACTATAAGTATTTGTCAAGTATTTGTACATGTAAGTAAATACTGACAAAGAACAAAGTAGAGACAATAACATCACATCCCATGTTTTAGAACAAACATGTTTATGAAATGTACAAATTGGACAAAAGTAAACATTACAAATGTACAACTTGGACAACAGAAAACAATGTGCAATTCTTGCCCTCAGGCTGTGTGGGCACATAAGGCCATAAGATAAGCTGATACATGTTTGTGTAACATGAGCAGAATCAACAAGTTAAAATAACAATAGTTATTACTAGAATGGAAACATCTAACATGCTAGGCAGCTGCTTGGGCTTAGGTGGAACAATGAGAACAGATCCAACTGCCTTCTCTGGCAGGTAATGCAATGTCTTCACTTCTCTGTAGAGCCGATACCTTCAAAATGGCGCCTCTGTCAGTCACATGTGTTTACTATGCGTGACGTCACAAAGACTGATAAACGAAGAAAACTCCCACGGCGTGTAGAAAGGCTTACAGTTAATAGAGCGTTTCCAAATTAGGACCGGTCTCTTTTAACATGGTTACATCTGTACACCAACTTTCATTGATGTAAAAGCATGTTCCACCGCTCCTCGTTTTTCTTGTTAAATCCGCGATGCGATCCGCTCTGAACAGCTGAAAGCCCGGCAGATGTAACATGCTGTCCGGAATGGCTTCACTCAGCCAGGTTTCTGTGCAGCACAAGGCAGCAGAGGTTGAAAAGTACTTGTTTGTATGGGTGAGGAGATGTAGTTTGTCAATTTTGTTAGGAAGAGAGCGGGGATTAGCTAGATTAATGCTCGGCAGCGCTGTTAGAAAGCCACGCTGACAGAGCTTGACCAGTATGCCTGCTTGTCTCCCTTGCCTGCGTCTCTTAAACCGCAAAGCTGTGCCTCATAAATGTCTAGCAAAGCATCAGAATATTAAAAATAACAGGAAAGGTTTGTCTGGTATAGGCTACCCAATGTTCAGCAGTATAAGCTTCAACCAATCTCTAGACTATGACATTACTTTCTCTCCTCCCGCTCAGGACAAATGTTTCACGCAGGTGAAATCCGTCCATTGTTTTCATTTTACAGACAAGTCTTCTCTACTTTCACCCAAATCATTGGATTATAAACTCTTAACAAACGTGACCGTAGAACATCTCGTTTACTTTTGTAACCTCCGTTCCCTGATGGAGGGAACAAGATTTTGTGTCGATGTAGTGACACTAGGGGTCACTCTTGGGAGCCCCAAAACACCTTCAAATCTTTGAGAAAAGGCTAATGGGAATTGGCGAGTGGAATTTGCATGCCACTCTCCCAGACATACGGTATAAATGGAATGCCCACTCTCGTTCAGGTTTTGTGCTAAGGAGCCGAGACAAGGTCCCGGCCATTTCAGCGGTTAGTACAGCGTTGTGGCAGGAGGGACACAACATCTCATTCCCTCCTTCAGGGAACGGAGGTTACGACAGTAACTGAGACATTCCCCTTCTGTCACTCACTCAACGTTGTTTCGGAATAGTGACACTAGGGGTCCCTATAGAAAAACAGCACAAAAGCTGAACTGTGTTACAAGCAAGCTGCTGCGTGCGTAATAATAGGAGCATCAGACTGCACGTAACCTCCCCCAATGCCCCAAAAGACGTCATGTAGTTCCCCACATCCCTGAGGCGGGGAAGCGACGTAACTAGCATGGAAACAGGCCATGTTAGTGAACACTTAGCGAACACACGCCACTTCAGAGAATGCAGCTGCCTTTTAGAAAGAGCCCTGGCCTGAGTGATCGTGTTTACCACTGTGGGCAGTAGACCACTTAAGTCTTGGAGTCATGGAGGTTCCAGAGGTCTGGGCATGGGTGCTAGATGGTGCCCCATCCCCGAGAGAGAAGGTCCTTCCTCAGAGGAATTTGTCAGGGAGGTGCTGTCGCGAGGAGCATGAGGTCCGAGAACCAAGCCTGAATGGTCCAATACGACTTGTTCCTCGTCCTCCCTGACGTTGGTCTGTACAAGTAGGCTCACTGGGGGAATGCGTATTTGTGCAGCCACCAGGGCCAGCTGTGTGCTAGCACATCTGTGCTGAGGGGGGCTCCCATTATTGCATACCAGAGTGGACAATGGGAGGATTCCCGGGAAGCAAACAGGGCTACCTGTGCTTTGCCAAATTGACTCCAAATCAGCTAGACCACCTGGGGGTGGAGTCTCCACTCTCCGCTGAGCTGTGGCGTTGAGGCTGCCCAGGATGTGAGTGGCCCGCAGTGAACTCAGCTGCTGCTGATTTCAGAGGAGGATTTGGCAGGCAAGTTGCGACATGGGAGGTGAATGTACGCCACTGTCGCAGTGTTGTCGGACCAGAACAAAACATGTGTGCCCCGGATCAACGGCAATAGCCTCCGCAGGGAGAGCAGTACAGTCAGCAACTCTAGGCAGTTGGTGAGCCAAAAACCATGGTCCTGTCCAGGAACCCCCCGGAAGGAAAGCCACAATCACAACGTTGCCATGGACATGTCATCGCAATGAGAACACGAACCATCTACGAACACTGTCTCAGTGTGTTTGCGGCCCAGACATGTGAGGCGGCGCCCATGGCCGTTGGAGGCAGAGAGATAACGACCACATCCAGGAATCACACAAAGACGGAAAGGCATCTTTAAAAAGACGCATATTTAAAAATATGTAAATGTCAATGTGTTGCTCTAATAGAGGAAAATATACTCTTTTCAAAAATATATACTCTTTTTGTAGCACTGTCGAAGCACGCAGGGGCGTAATCTGCACTAATCGTGCAGAAGGAGAGAAAGCCACTGGAATGCGCCATATATCCAACAGCATATGCTTCATTCAGAGTTGAATGTAACAGCAGTAGTATTCAACTCACTGATACCCAACTGCTCTGCTCCAAAGAAAAAATCTAAATGAGAGTGGGCATTCCTTCTCCTTTTATACCAGAATGTCTGGGGAAGTGGCATGCAAATTCCACTCGGCAATTCCAATTGGCCTTTTCTCAAAGATTTGAAGGTGTTTTGGGTCTCCCAAGAGCGACCCCTAGCACTCAAAACGAGACTAGTCACCCCGTGCAAATAATACAAGTTAATTTAATTACTCACATTATGATGGAGAACAATCTACAAAGCTCCAAACCATATGCTTAAGTTAAATAAAATTCAGACCATGGTATTCATCATGGTAATTAGTTTCAGGTGCCTTCTAATTTAATGACAAATCACAATTTTAAATAAAATTGTACATGTGAAAATGCAAGCATGTATCCTGACATTGCTTCACAAATGTTCCAGATATTTAATCTAGCAAATAATTACATTTAAGGTGTCCGTAGATTCTACGTTTAATTATGTCTCCCTCAACAAGCATATGTACAAGCATGTTCGCAATAAAAAAAACAAAAACATTATAGCTCGAAAATCTTCCTAGATGTGCTTTTACAGGGGATCCCCTTTTACGATCCTGGCTCAACTTTTAGTCTGTTACCCCAATCGCCAGTGGCATTTAATGCTAGATGTTCCTGCAAATGCATTTTTTACACATTACTGTTTACATTATCTGTAAATGTTATATTATCCATAAACCAAGCCCTCTAGGAAGCAGCAAGTAGTGGTAGCCCTGTTTCCAATGTCTCCAACAATGTACACCCACTATCAGAGTGCTGGGCTAGGCCGTTATCTCAGCATAACACAGATGCCTGCTTAACCTTTAGCCCTGGCTAGCCGCAACGTTCGCTGCGGACTGATGCGATCTATCTCTGACCGCTTCAGGTTCCTTTGGTCACATTCACCAATCAACTGCAGCCTCAGCATTTTACTATGCTTCCGCCAATGCCCCTTTCATCTATGACTCTCTGCAGCGTAACAAGCCCCGACTTTGCAACTGCAAGTCCCTTTCTCCTCTAACTCATACATACCACCCCAGTACCTTACCACAAATCCTCTCCACGGGCAGTACACTCAAGCTTGGTGACACTGCAACTGCGGCACCCCTGCTATTGGCTCAATACATCTCCGAAGCAGCGCAACACACCGTACACGTGCTTCAACCGCGGCATTTTTTTCAGGCCAAGCGTCTATGCATCCATGGCTCCGTAACCGTTTTTTCAGCTTTTATGAAAGGCCCACACCTGCAGATTCAGCCACTCGCAGCACTGAGCGATCTCAGTAAAATACAGCATAAACCATTATCATGTGAATTGTATGCTCTCCCATTGAACGCAGCGTGGTCTCGCACTCGAGGATTCAGCCCGTTCATATTGCAAAGAGGGGGAGGGCTCTCATTTTAAAGCAAATTTAATCACTTCATTCTAATGCAGCAAGAGTCACCACATCCAGGACGTGGGCTCTCCCATTCGAATCACAGTATGGCTCTCTCGTTCAAATGCAGCATGTGCTCTCCAGTTCTAATCGTAGGAAGAGCTCTTCCATTCAAATGCAGCGAGTCACCATGTGCCGGTCATGGGCTCTCCCATTTTAAATCGCAGTACGGCTCTCCCGTTCAAATGCAGCACAGGCTCTACAGTTCAAATGCAGCTAAAGTCACCACATGCAAGGCGTGGGCTGTATGCTCTCCCATTCAAACACAGCACGGGCTCTCCTGTTCGGATCGTAGCAAGGGCACTCCCCTTCTAATACAGCACCACGTCCAGTCCGTGGACTCTTCCTTTTGAAGAAAATGCGGGAAAATTCGCCCATTCGAATGCAGGCTGGGATTACCTGTTCGAATCACCATGTGAACCTTACATCAATAGGATGCAGGATACGCAGCAGAGTAAATAATTTACTCAATTGGCGCTCGCTCCAAACAGCCTCGAGAGCTCTCCATGTGTACGCTCCGTCCGCCCCCCCCATTATCACTCAACTCTATGTGGGACTCTCTACCTATCCAGTAGCTTTCAGTTTCCTATCCCCCAAGCAGACCCTATTGTGAGGCTGCCTCCGCAAGCAGCAACTGCTTGTTCTATCATCTGTGGCACATCTGCCCCTCTCACACACAGGCTTAACAGATCCCCGCATGCCATGTGTACAGGAGCGTACACATTGAGAGTTTCATCTCAATATAAACACATTGCTTTCAGTGTTTCACAAGGCTCTGACACTAGCGACTCACTACCCGGTCGTGGCTTCTTTTGGGGGGTATTCGAGCTTGGGTCAAGTCTTGAGCCTCAAGTCCTCCTCCAGGGACAGCGAGCCAAATACGTTTACACTATCCTGAAGGCAGGATTACAATAACTTGCAAACTGCTGAAATGGAGTTTTGCAACAAAGTTCGGGAGGAGCATATTGATTTAATCTGACCAATCACATCACCAAAGTAACACATTTACACTATTCCTCATGCCAGGAGTACATTAACTTGCAAACTACTGAAATGAGTAGATCAGAGAGATATCTGTTCAGAATCACAAATTTGGGGTTATGTAAAGACCTGCTCTTTTAAAATGTTGTCTGCACGTAACATTTTATTTAAAATTTTACACATCACATACATTTTATTTAAAATTTTACACATCACATGTGCAATGTATTTAAAAAATGTATTGCAGTTAGAAATGTGTGATTACATACATCAAACCTGTAGGGAGCACTTCAATATTCCTGACGAAATTTCACCTAATAAGCTGACATGACAGGAAGTTGGTACAAGTTATACAAGAACTCTTCATTATAAAATATACTGACTCTGACTGATTGAAAACAGCATCTCATTCCAAAACTTTTAAAAGGGGTCATGTTGAAACTGGCAGACCTTTTGAGCACACAAAATGGATTTGAAGAGGGAAAAACAGTAATTCAAGACAGGGTGGGTTCTGTAGATTCAGGAGGCAAGCTCATTGAACTCGCAGCGTGACAGTAATGGAAGTATACACATTTTTTTTTCACCTTGTCCCTGTATGTTGTCTCAGAGAATATGAAGAGAGGCCTGATGGAGAGAATGGTCAGGGAGGTAGTGTTGGGGAGGCATTGAGAGGGTGTGCATGTAGATAGCATCCAAAATACACTGGCGAGAAAAGCAGACTATGAGCAGGCAATTGGAGAATTTAATCCCGAATCGGACCCCCTGCCTATTCCCACACAGAATGACAGATGGTGTGAGATATTGCAGTCATTAAAGCTCGGAAACTCTGGCAAAGTGATCCTCCAAATGTGTGGAGACTTCATTGATCCGAGAGTGTGGCGTTCTCGCAATGCACTCAAGCTCCTTACTTCTGACACCCAATGATAAAGAGGGAGTTGTGATGGGGAGCAAGGGAGGGCATGAGAGAAGAGCAACTTGAGTTTCTCATAAAAGCATTGATTTACTATTCAATAATCTCGTCATTCACAGTTTCTAGCTCAAAATGTATTATATTTAGATTGGAATTTTGATTTTGATTTAATAGTTAGAGGATAAGGGTTACAGGGAGAGTTAACAGTTGTCTAGTCACTTTTCAAGTCAGTCAATGGTTTAATTGCTTAATTTTCTTCTCTGAGAATATTCTGTATATATAATAAGTCACTTATCTTGAGTGGTTTCTTTACAGTTTTGGCAATAACAGCCTGCTGACTGGACACTTGTGCCAATAAAAAGATTTAAAAGAAGGATGCCATAGAGAACTCAAACCATCCACTTTAGACTGGAGATAATGGGCCACCATCTGTGACAGGTTTTCAGAGTGCTCAAACAAAGCTGCTCATATGCTTCACCACTCATAGCTTGAGGAATCATGGTTATTTGTCCATTATGCTGCTATACAAGTCTCGAATTTGGTGATTTTATTATTATTGTAACTTGATCAATTCTGTTTTGGCGAAAATTCCAAACAACCATATTGTAGAGTACAGTAGACAACCACAATTTTGATTATAAACATGAAGATCAGGCTTGTTTGTCGCACTAGACACAAGCTTTTTAAAATTGTATTTTATTTGGAAAGAGCACCACCTATAATTAGAATATTTATTACTAATTGTATTTGTTTGAATCAAATACCGAATCCTTTTTATAAAAATAAAAAAAAAATACAGCCTGTTTTGTTTTTTTTTCTCCCCAATTTGGAATGCCCAATTCCCAATGCGATCTAAGTCCTTGTGGTGGCGTAGTGGCTCACCTCAATCCGGGTGGCGGAGGACAAATCTCAGTTGCCTCTGCATCTGAGACAGTCAATCCATGCATCTTATCACGTTGCTTGTTGAGTACCACGGAGTCCTAGCGTGCGTGGAGGCTACACGCTATTCTCCGCGGCATCCACGCACAACTCACCACATGCCCCACCAAGAATCACATTATAACACTCATGAGGAGGTTAACCCAATGTGACTCTACCCACCCTAGTAACCGGACCAATTGGTTGCTTAGGAAGCCTGACTGGAGCCACTCTTCACGCCCTGCATTCAAACCTGTGACTCCAGGTGTAGTAGTCAGCGTCTCGCAGCCTGTGTTTTAAGGTTAAGGTTAAGGTTTGACTGGGCGTGTGAGCTCAGTGATGCTGCGTCCGGAAGTCGCAGTGACAGTAGAGGGAAGGCGGTCAGACTTCCACACCACACATTGCTCAACTCAGTGGACAACATGTTGAAATTGCCCTATAAACCTATTTCTCAACAAAATCTTCTACAGTAAAGACTTAAATGACTCAACATAAATTACTGTACTAAAATACATTTACTTAAAAAAAAAAAAAAAAAAAAAAAGAGATCTTGATGCAAGTTAACCACATAGTAACAGGCATGTAATACCTCATGTAAATTAGATTTCATGATAGTTTAGTTTATAATAGAATTCAATTACCCACTCTCGATAGACATATTATTTATATCGGTCACCCCTGGAAAAATGTGATATAGTTATCCAGAAGTCACTTATTTTCTGTATAGTCACACAGTACAAACAGTACAGATGCGATGAATGCTCAGAGCGCATGGTTGTGTGTGATGAAGTCTCACACACGCACACACACACACACACACGTGAAACAGGTGATCCTCTTTGGATACTTTGTTGGTTGTGTCATTTCTGTTAAAGGAACTGTAAAACTGGCACATTCCTCTGAGTAGCAGGCCAGCAGCTAGAAGTTTGTTTACAAATGGTGGATGCCGACTCCTTGCGTTTTTTTCAAAGCTATTTGTGCATCATCGGTTTTGACCAGTCAGAGGCAAATATGTCTAGTCCTGGGGAAAAGTACCAAAAAAATGCCTGCAGTGGGAAAGGGCCTAGGTAGGATGTCAGAGACTTTTGATGGTCTCTTTAGTCCAATAAGCGACAATCCTGCAACCATTTAGAAATAGCCTAGAAACTACCCAAGAACACAAATTGTTTTTTACACTGGTTAAGATTAGTTAACTCTTAAGAGTCAAAAATGACACTTATAACTGGATGTTTAAAAAGACAATAACTTTATATTATACTGTTAATTAACAGAATACGATTTATTTTTCTGCCAAGTTAACAAACCCATTCAAAAGTTTGAAAAATGTATTTAACATTTACTTTTTATAAAATTCACATGTAGGAAGTTTATATTTGTCTGCAAAAATTATTTCTCACTTTTGAAACATATTATGCCAAAAGGTTTACTGAGACATTAAACATTTGACCGGTAGTATACAGCATGTATTCATTGTTATTGACCACAAATTGTCAAGCAAGGATACAAAAGGTCAAATAAAATGAAATTTGACAAAACAGCTGACATAATTTTTTGTCTCGTATCGGACTTTACCAGTGCTGTCATTATTTTATCCACCTCTTCTTAGATCACTTTCAGCTGTTCAATACATTTGCCCAATCTCAGAGTTCAGGACAGTCAACTAGTCAGAATAGGCCCAACAGACCTTCTAATATAAATTCATGTTAGACATATTATACATTATTTATTTATACTTTCCTAAGAATGACCAGTTAGATAGCATCCAAGTTACAGCAAAACACAGCAGAGAACTCAAGAGAAGGACGATGCTCCCTGACATTTAATTAACAGACAACATTGCTAATCTACAAGACCTGATTCAACGCTATCTTGTATTTAAAGATTATGAAAGCAGCTTATACTACTCGAGCATACAGTATGCAGCATAAATAACTTTGGAATGTGAAACATTCATTGTCATTAATGAGGATATAGTAGACATTTTAGGTCATATTTGTTTTGAGGCAGGAGACAAGGGAAGAAAAAGAAATATATTTACACTTGTGAGGGACGCATACCAGGGGGAGGATGCCGCGTAAGCCTTCTCTCAAACAACAAGGCTAAAACAGTGGCTTTGACAGTCACCCTTTCCCAAAACAATGGATGCTGCCATTGTTCCGTGGACCGCTTGCTGGTCTGAAGGACACCGCTTCAAAATGGGACACTTTCTAAACTCCTCCATGGCCACAAGCATTTGCTTTGGTCTATCCAGACTGTGACACGTCCTTTGGAGAGTAAACAATTGCCACAACAGAAGCCTGTCACATTCTTTCTCCTCTATTGAGGTTGCATCTAAAATATGCCAGTGAAGAATAAGTGGAGTTGGAAAAGAAAGAAAATCAATATACCCCAGGTTCTGTTTTTTCTCCTCAAAAAGCAAAGTGTATTATTTATTTTTTTATCATCGATTCCACTCAAAGACTTTGACATAAACAACAAACACAGAAATCTAGTGAAATGGAGAAAAATAAATGGAAAATATAAACAGGAAAATTATTCTTTCACCTGTGTATCTTGTGAAAAGATGTACATATATTTCTACACTTGATAAAGGGGGTCTGATTCAGAAGGGGCTTTCCCTGCATTTTGTACAGCAACTTAAGGAAACAGATGTAGTTATGCAAGTACCAAGTTTGAAATGTATTAAATTACTTTAGAATTCAGAAATAGATTAGGTGTAATGCTAAATTTGACATCTTGCTAGAGAAGAGTGAGGATGGATAATTTAGAACAGACCAACAATTAAAATAGTTTACATTTTCTCCATTTAATTTGCCTTCAATGAATTGGTTTTGTTAATTTCCACATTAATATACTTCAACATCTTATACTCCAGTGGATGAATTAATGTCTTGAAGTGAAATGCTAGATGAAAGAAAAAGATCAATATTTTAAAAAAAGATTTTTTAGCTTCCAGTCAGATCTTTGAAGAGGGTGGAGTTCAGACTGCTTCTCACGTGATGGAAGCATTAAAGCCTCCTCTGCATAGAAATTAAAACATAGATACCCCATTAATAGCTGTTCCTATGGACCACATACTGTTTCCACACATAAGCAGTTTAGGCTTTAATGAATTAATCCACTGTGCTTTTTGGAGCGTCAAAAATCTGTCACCCATTCACATACTGGAATATTTTTGGACCTACAGAGCAGAAATATTCTTCCAAAAATCTTCATTTAGGTTCTGCTGAAGAAAGAAAGTCATGCATATCTGGGATGGCAAGAGGGGTGAGATCATACCAGTTTTATAGTAGCTATGTTTCCATCAAAGTCGAGAATTTAAAACGTGACAAACCATACGTGCAAATAAAGCCTCGTTTCCACCCCATGTGTTTAAAAAAATTAAATAATTAAAAATAAAGAGAAATAAAAACACTTGGAGAAATTGTAGCCAGCGTGAATCTTTTATTAATAAAATACTCTCGGTTTAGGCCCACAGACAAAAAACTTTGTCTCTGAGGAGCGACAACACGTCAACGAGCACTGTGTGTGTGCAGCGTTTCTCCTGCTGTGAGGATCTATTATATATATATTTATCATAAGTGTCAATAAACCTGCTCTCAGCACAGTTCAAGTTTGTATTTTTGCTCTGCAAACTCTTTGCAGACTTTGGATTTTCAGGGCACCGTTATTTCAGGATGACCAGAGCAACATTTCAGATGTGATAAATGGTACACTGGTTTGTTCAGTTATGAATTATTTAGTCGCATTACTTTTATGCAAATCCTGTATTAGTAATAAATTCAAGAGTTTGTCTGGTAAATCCATCATAGTTTGTGCATTTCTTCTCACTGAATACAAAATGTATCCACCTCAAGCGAGTTTATACAGCCGTGGCCAAAAGTATTAGCAGTGACATAAATTTTGTGTTTTGCAAAGTTTGCTGCTTCAGTATTTGTAGATTGTTTTTTCAAATGTTTCTTTGGTATACTGGAAAGCGTTTCATAAGTTCTATTGGCTTTTATTGGCAAAATCACTCAATTTATGCAAAGGGTCAATATTTACAGTGTTGACCCTTGTTCTTCAGAACCTCTGCAATTCGCTCTGGCATGCTGGATATCAGCTTCTGGGCCAAATCCTGACTGATGGCGATCCATACTTAACTTATTAGCGCTCAGATTTCATCACAATTTGTGGGCTTCTGTTTGTCCACTCGCCTTTTGAGGATTGACCAAAGGTTCTCTATGGGATTAAGATCCGGGGAGTTGCCTGGCCACAGAAATTTCAATGTAATTATCTTCGAGCCACTTCATTATCACTCTTGCCTTGTGAAAAGTTACTCCATGTTGGAAAATGCATGGATCACCACCAAATTGCTCCTGGATCGTTGGGAGAAGTTGCTCTTGCAGGACGTTATGATACCATTCGTTATTCATGTCAGTGTTTTTGGGCAGGATTGTGAGAGAGCCCACTCCCTTGAATGAAAAGCAACCCCACACATGGATGGTCTCAGGATGCTTCACTGTTGGCACGACACAGGACTCACGGTAGCGTTCAGCTTTTCTTCTCCGGACTATCGATTTTCCAGAGGTCCCAAACAGTCGGAAGGGGGCGTCATCTGAGAAAATATCTCTTTGCACCAGTCTTGTGCTGTCCAATCCTTGTACTACCTGCAGAATTTCAGTCTGTCCTTGATGTTTTTCTTGGAGAAAAGTGGCTTCTTTGCTGTCCTTCTTGACACCAGGCCATTCTCCAAAAGTCCGCCTCACTGTGCGTGCAGAGGCACTCACACCAACCTGCTGCCAATATCGAGCAAGCTCTGCACTGGTGGCGGCACAATTCCGTAGCTGACTCCTCAGGGGGAGACTGTCCTGGCGCCTACTGGACAATCTGGGACATCTTGAAGCCTTCTTCACAGCAGTTGAACCTCTCTCCTTGAAGTACTTGATGATCTGGTAAATAGTTCTTTCAGGTGCAATATTCTTTGCAGCAATTTCCTTGCATGGGAGGCCATTTTGATGCAAATCGACGATGGCTGCATGTCTTTCTTTAGAGGTAACCATTGCGAACAAGAACACAGTGCTTGGAAGCAATTCTTTTCCATGTATAGCAATCAGTCTGCTCTTATAATCCAATCAGATCTGGTCATTTTGTGTCAGGACCAAAAAAAAAAAAATTTGAAATTTGGGTTTTTGTGAAAGTTCATTTTTTTTGGCCAATGAAGCTTTTTGCCATTATTTAAAATACATCTGATCACTCTGCACAATAATCTAGAAACAATGTGAATCAACGCCACAACAACTGAAGCAGAAAAATTTGTGAAACACAATTGGTCACTGCCAATACTTTGGCCACGGCTGTAAATTGTTTATGCACATTTTGGAGATTTAATTTGCATCTTGGCGTTTCCATCCAGCAGTTTTAAGCAATATCCCAAAATGTGCAAAAAATACATTGATGAAAACCCTGCTCGTTTCATTGTCCCTGCAAAGCACCCATACGTCTGATTCACACATACTCCGTGAGCAGAGCATGAGCGAGGCAGTTGTGTTGGGCTTATACAGTGGCCACGTTTCTCCGATGGCCGTATACAAAAAAAATAAAGGTTCTCTAGGTTCCTACGGCAAATATTTTCTTTCATAAAGCCATAAATTATCATTTGTAGAGACTGGATAATTTATACCTCCTCAATCAGTCAGGTATCTTCCATTGGTGTGGCCTTGGAAATCCAAATGAGGTAAATTGTGGCTTCAAAGACAACGGCAGGCAGTAATGTAAATTTGTTTATCACCGCGCTTGGTTGTGATTGGTTAATGTCTTAAATACTAAGTCCCTAAATATACCTAAAACGGGCAAAAGTGCAGTTTATTTATTATTTCCTTTTTTTAGTTATTTTGTGTTTGTTTGTATGCAAACCTATAAATTGTAGTGTATATTAGGTTCGGTTCAAATATTTTTTTATTTGCTTCTTCGCCTTTTCTATAATCTCCTGATTATTTACACCCAGAGCTGCTGAGTTCAGCGTCAGCAGTGTGGCAAAACGAAGCACGCCAAAACTATCCACTCATGGTCACATCTGGGACGCTGCACCTCGCGGCTCCCACTCGGAATGTGAAGGCTGTAATCTGTTAATACGGTCGCCGAAGTGAAAACGCACTGCTCACATCACAGACTATGTGTGAATCCGGACTTAATCTTCTCACAAATTCATTGTTTTTTTAAAGTAACCAAATAAAATATACACACACACACACACACACACACACACACACACACACACACAAATGTAAGGATGATTTTTGCCAATTGGGCTGATATATTACTTTATTTCTTCATGATATGAGACAATTAAGACAAAACACTGCATTTACTTTTAAACAAGTGAACATTAAACTATAGTGTAATGTGACAACCGAGTGAGGCCTAGTTAACATGAACTCTGTGAACACTCAACATTAAAGACACTATTCTGTATAATCTTTGAATATGACTCCCAGTAATCACCATCTCATATTTCCAAAAACATGTGATATTATAAACAAATGACAAGGAAAAAAAGTCCAAGTGCAGCACTTTTTGTGTAAATATGTACAAGTACTTGTATAAAAAAAAGGAAAAAAAAAAAACAACGCCACTTTGGTTAAAAAGGTAACAAAGTTTAAAAATAGAGTACATTTTAAGCATGCTTTTAATTCACTGCGCATTTCATTCACAAACAGTATTTAATAGAAAGCTAAAAGTAAACTTGGAGCAAAATTGAAGAAATAGAAAATAAATAGACTTGAACAGTTAAGTGTGTCCGTGCATGCTCGCCATAGAGAAGGCTTTAATACAGGAAGGTTCCAAAGCTGCCCTTGCCATTGTGCTTGAATTGATTTCCGTGAATGGAAATGAACATTTCCTGTGAGAGTAGACTCTCATCAGCCTGCATGGCCCCTAGTGCCTTCATCCGGCTCTTCTGAAGTCTATGTTTCTTGGCCGATGTGGCAACCAACTCTTGCTTGATGGCATCATTACCTTCAGTGAAGTCTAGAGTGTCAGAGTGGCCATGTCTGATAGCTGGGCACTCTTCCTCCACCACAATGACTGGAACATCATACATATTTGCCTCTGTTTTTTCCCCAGTGTCTTCAGACTCCTCTTTTTCCTCCATCTCTGAGTCATCTGACAAAACGGATTAGACACAAAAGGCTTGAGAAAATATTTGTTAGCAGCATTTCTTTTTCTTTTTTTTTTTTTTAAGATCTAAATTAAAAATTATTTTCCCAAAAGTGAAATTCGGTCATCATTCAAGTTGTTCTTTTCATGTGACTTTATCTTCCGTGGAACAAAAAAGGTGATATTCTCGGGAATGTTCAGGTTACTTTTTTTCAATACAATATGAATGGGAACTGAAGCTTTTAAGTTTCAAAAGAAAAATTGTAATTCAATTTTATTAAAGGTGGTTTATATGACTCGTGATATAGTCCGTGGTTTCTGAAGCCATAGGATAGCTTTGTGTGAGAAATAGACCAAAATCGAAGTCGTTATTAACTCTATTATTTTTCCCTCCAGCGAGCTGACAACCACTGCGATCAGATCGAGATGAGATTAATTCAAGAACCGAATCAGTCCAATTCATCAATGAATCATTCAGACAGGTTTTCTAACTGGATTTTCAGATTGAGATTTGACTCAAAAGAATGATTTGAACATCTCCACACTTATGAATGCAACAAACGGATGTAAAGCAATTAATGTTTACACAGTTTTTTGTTTTAGTCATAGTTTGTCTTTCATGAAAATGTCTTAATATGACTTAAGTCAATATTTATTTATATTTAAGACATTTTAGTCTGTTTTTCAGACAAAATGGTATGTAATTTTATTGAACTAAATAATATCTTTTAGTTGATGATAATGTGCAAAATGACAAAAACTTGTCAAACTGTAACAGAACACATTTAAATCAAATATTCAAAATAAATGTATAAACAATTTCTTAATATAAATATGTAGACTATCATACATGTAAATAATTGAGTATTTTGTATGTAGCCTGTTACATTATATGCTATTATTTTCAGTTTAGGTTAACAAGGACAGTTAAGTATTAGATAATCTTTAGAAGTTGGTCTACTTTATTCCAAATTCTTCATGTGATGTTATACATTTTCCGTGTTTTGTCAGTTTAGGATATTGCATTGCGTTTGGTGTGTTTTTTTACAGAAATGTTACGGCATATTCGGAACATGTTACGGAATGCAAATTAGCCATTTTATGAATGGCGCATAACTTTAGTTTAATACACCTCTTCATTCGCTTCACCGTTTGTGCAGATGCAAGTTGTAATATTACATATATGTTGTTGATATAGTGATTAAGCTCATGTGTGGATAGGATGTGTTTGAGTGAGGTAATTAACCTATTTTAAAGTGGTTCATTTTGCTGGTGTTGAGAAATCCCTAGCAAACTGGATTATTAGTTTAGTTTAATCAATATTTAATATCATATTCCATCCACCTTTTTCCACAGGCAGCGAAATTACCCATTATGCTTAGCGCGTTCTTCCAATGTGAATGCTACAGCCTTCCGCTTCGCAACTTATTCCCATTACCAAGCAAAATAATAAATCACCAACAACATTCCAAACAGTCTGTTTACTTAACGTGAATCACTTTCTCACAAATGTCTGCGTATGGACATTAGGTTTTGAAGGCAATCCCAAATAGATTAAAATACAAAATCATACGCACATTTCCATAGTAAAGTTACTGGACTCTAGCGCTCTCTGCGCATGACCTGTAAGTATGTGTGTGTGTGTGTGTGTGTGTGTGTAAGAAAGACACAGACATACAGCACAGACAGAGAGAGAATGCACGAATATGATGCGCTAGATTTCATTGCGTGTCTTGACCAGTTCAATATGAAAACAGCCAAATCCCAGACACTTAGGGAATCTAGAAATCCAACCGGATGTTTTATTAAGGTTCGAAAAAGAGGGTATATGTTCATCATGGGTTCCATTTAAAAATCTTCAAATTTATGTAATTATTTCTGCATTAACAAGTGCCGCCTTGTCACACACTCTGCCGACAACAACTCCGTCTCTACCTCGTTCACATACAGTATCTCACAAAAGTGAGTACACCCCTCACATTTTTGTAAATATTTGATTATATCTTTTCCTGTGACAACACTGAAGATATGATACTGCTGCAATGTAAAGTAGTGAGAGTACAGCTTGTATAACAGTATAAATTTGCTGTCCCCTCAAAATAACAACACACAGCCATTAATGTCTAAACCGCTGGCAACAAAAGGGAGTACACCCCTAAGTGAAAATGTCCAAATTGGGACCAAATTGTCAATATTTTGTGTGGCAAACCATTATTTTCCAGCACTGCTTTAACCCTCTTGGGCATGGAGTTCACCAGAGCATCACAGATTGCCACTGGAGTCCTCTTCCACTCCCCCATGACGACATCATGGAGCTGGTGGATGTTAGAGACCTTGTGCTCCTCACCTTCCATTTTTAGGATGCCCAACAGATGCTCAATAGGGTTTAGGTCTGGAGACATGCTTGGCCAGTCCATCACCTTCACCCTCAGCTTCTTTAGCAAGGCAGTGGTCGTCTTGGAGGTGTGTTTGGGGTCGTTATGCTGGAATACTACCCTGCGGCCCAGTCCCCGAAGGGAGGGGATCATGCTCTGCTTCAGAGTGCTCTACTCCTCACCTGGTTGCCGCCACACGCTTGACACCATCTGAACTAAATAAGTTTATCTTGGTCTCATCAGACCACAGGACATGGTTCCAGTAATCCATGTTCTTAGTCTGCTTGTCTTCAGCAAACTGTTTGCGGGCTTTCTTGTGCATCATCTTTAGAAGAGGCTTCCTTCTGGGACAACAGCCATGCAGACCAATTTGATGCAGTGTGCGGCGTATGGTCCGAGCACTGACAGGCTGACCCCCCCACCCCTTCAACCTCCACAGCAATGCTGGCAGCACTCGTATGTCTATTTCCCAGAGACAACCTTTGGATATGACGCCAAGCATGTGACCTCAGCTTCTTTGGTCGACCATGGCGAGGCCTGTTCTAAGTGTAACCTGTCCTGTTCAACCGCTGTATGGTCTTGGCCACCGTGCTGCACCTTAGTGTCAGGGACTTGGCAATCTTCTTATAGCCTAGGCCATCTTTATGTAGAGCAACAATTCTTTTTTTCCAGATCCTCAGAGTGTTGTTTGCTATGAGGTGCCATGTTGAACTTCCAGAGACCAGTCTGAGGGAGTGTGAGAGCGATGACACCAAATTTAACAGACCTGCTCCCCATTCACACCGGAGACCTTGTAACACTAACGAGTCACATGACACCGGGGAGGGAAAATGGCTAATTGGGGTCCAATTTGAAAATTTTCACTTAAGGGTGTACTCACTTTTGTTGCCAGCGGTTTAGACATTAATGGTTGTGTGTTGTTATTTTGAGGGGACAGCAAATTTTCACTTGTTATACAAGCTGTACACTCACTACTTTACATTGCAGCAGTATCATTTCTTCAGTGTTGTCACATGAAAAGATATAAATCAAATATTTATAAAAATGTTAGGGGTGTACTCCTGTGAGATTCTGTACACTCACAGCGCGACATAAGATATGAGCCTCGTAAAGATGATTAATAAAAAACAAACAAGGAGCTTGGTTTAAATGTTTTTCATCATTGTTATCTTCCAAAATGACAGACAGTATTTGGAATTATCGGTCAATGTTTTTTTGTTTTTAAGCAAGTGAATAAGTTTAATGAAACCTCTGATTAATACATCTGTTTTGACTTTAAATGTTTCAGCATTGGCAGCTTTTGTGTGGGCTTATCATGGTGACATTCATTTTACAGTTTTTAAGCCAAGTGTTATAGCACCCTTTAACAGTGCATAATTATAGAGAAAAAAAAAAGTTCACCTCGATCCATGATTTATATTTCAAAATGATTATCATCATTATAATTATTTTTACATTTATGATTGTTTTCATGTCTTCATTTGTGCAAGTAATTATCTGCCTGCATGTTAAGACAGATACTTGCCTGACAGTATAGGCAAATATATAATATATATCTCATTCTTTTATCACTTAATTATTTTAATTGCGTTTTGGTTTTGTTTGGAGTGCAATTTTAATTTAGAAATGTATTTTAATTTGTTTTAAATAAAATGTTCAATGCAAAATCACTAAAGCTAGTATATTCACTGATCCCTCAGCCCGGGTGTTTCCGATGTAATAAAAAAAAAACCCATACGAGGGAACACACACACACACACACACACACACACACACACACACACACACACACACACACACACACACACACACACACACACACACACACACACACACACACACACACACACACACACACACACACTCTCCCCCAGGCAACGAAATACCACTCTGATAATGAACAGATGAAGTAGGTTCTTTGCCAGAGAGAGATGTTGACAACGGTTGTAAAACCAACTTTCAAAAAGTTGAACACATTTTAATTGCACTTATTTTTTTGTTAAAATAAATACAAAATAAAGCTCAATGTTTGAAATCAAGGCGTCTTGTTTTATTGTGTAGGCTTAACCCTAACCCTGCTTAATGAAAATTACCCCATAGTACCACCTAGCATCCAACCAGCGGTAACACCGGTGTTCGGTTTCCTGTGGAGTTAGCTCTACGACCAAACAAAACTTGGTCGACCAAGACTATTCTCATCGACTAACATTTAGTCGAATATCAGGGGGCAGCCCTAGATATTAGCACTTGATCCTGAGATCAAGACTTTCAGTGCATTAGTTGTGTTTGTTTCTCACACAAAGCGTATGGCATTAGAAATATCTGGAATAAAGCGCACAAGCCGTATGGACCACTTTTGATACTTTAATGGCCCTTTGTATCCTTTCTGGACCCATTTGCATTCGACAAAAGAAAGTTGTTTGGGGTTTGGAACAACAGCAGGGTGAGTAAACAATGACAGAATTTTCATTTTTGGGTGAACTATTTTTTTAAATCATAAATAGAGCAAGACAAATTGGAACAACATTAACACTGTATAGCATTCAACGGCAGTTGTGGATCGCTTTATTCCTTATTGGTGAGCAGACAATGCAGACCGGTGCCTCAACACAACCTCATTCAACCCTACAGTGGTAAGAAATCTGAATGGATATTGTCAGCCTGCAAATGACAGGGTACAATAAAGGATGGTGTATGAAACACATCTACAGCTCATCCCTAAATTGAAGGCTTATGCACTTGGCAAACAAAGTCATTAATGACACAAAGAAGAACTTCACTGTAATTCTACACTAAAAGACTCGAGTTAATTCCTACACTGCACGAGAGAGGAAAATGCATGCTTTTATACTGCGAGTGTATCGTATAAAAGGAATTTGAATTCACTTCTAGGCAATATTGGCTCAAATTATCTCAATATTTTTCAGCCATCTAAATATATAAAATTTTTGTTCTGAAATAGCGTTTTTTTTATTATTAGATTATCGGATTTCATCCAAACAGCCATTGTAGCCAAGTAGATTATTATTTTATAGTTTTATTTATGCAGTGGCTTTAAAATATTTAAAGGCATGTTTCCCCACGTTTCACTAAATGAACAAGGGAGAATGATATCTTGTCATTTTCATTGATATGCACTTATATATCATATTTACATTTAGTAATTTATCAAGCGCTTTTATCCAAAGCGACTTAAGTTACGTGTTGTCTTTCTGACAAATTACTTATTTTCCTCATTTAAGCGTTGCACTGTCACCGCACCGCTCGTTATAAACAATGATACACAGCAGCTTAAGAAAAAGTATTATTTACCTTCATATACAAGTAACATTTCTGTCCCATTTACTTCACCTGGGGCTTTTATTTTGACACTGCAAACACGCTGCACTTTCAATGTTATGCATCTGTTGAAATGCTGTAATCTCCTTTTCTGTTTTACTGTGCTGCCTTTGTAGATTTTTGTAAATCTACATTAGTAACTGCATACATTTATACGATGTTTGGAATTGTGCGAATGTTTGAACATGCATTACTTTTCTTTCACAATGGATGTGGATTGTTCTAAAAGCACTAAAAACACAAGCCATGCACAGAATAGTGTCACATGTTTATTCTAAAATGTACACGGAACATGTTTATCAGTCTTTAAATCGCAGCTATTTGCAGTTTAATAGTCATATTACCATAGTCGCCATTTTGATGTTATTTTGATTAATTGTGCAGCCCTGAAGGATCATGAGATTAGTCTACTAATGCAGCCTTTATAAAATGTAATGGCCAAATAAAAAGCACATAAAAAATAATTACAATATTGCTTTATATTATCAGCACAATTATAGCAACTTATATTGAATATTTGCAATATATTGCCCAGCCCAACTCACTATGAGACAATTGCAGGTTTGATAGAGACAGGAAAAATACCACACCCTGCATTTTCTGGGGGGTGGTGAACTACCACTTTAGGAATCAATTCAACAGGCCAAATAAAAGGAAACAGGCAGGCCATAAGAGTAAAGCACATATAGTCAAGCAACTTTTCCGAGCATCTGTTATTGGAACCTCTCTCACCTGCATAATAATAAATGCATTATTTATATTTTAAACCTAAATCAGAAGAAAACTGGCTCTGCATGTTCCTTACAAACTCTGAAAGCAAAACACCCCCATGTTGATTAAAACCATTAAAATATCACTCCTCTTCAATGCTTTTTTCATATAAAAAAGTGGGAGTTCAATCCAGCAGAGAAAAGGACTACGTAAATGCGTTCATTAGACAAAAGCAGGCGGTGAGAGGTGGGAACATAAAGGAAGGAGTGGGAGAAATGGAGTGTACTTTTATTTAAAGCCGAAATGCCTTCTGCTGAGCATAATTCAGAAATTAAGCACCATTTCTTCACAGCCACCCTTCACTGAATGTCAAGCGCAAGATGAAACTGGTGCTTTTTTCCCCCCTCTACCAGCCATTCTTGTTGAGGAGAGGTAGCGTGGGGCTGGCAGTCATTACAGACAGGTCTTCCAACACCCCCAGGGGGGCATTTTTAACCCAAAATGTATGCAGGCGAATATATTTTCACACATATTACCGCTGGAGAAAGTAGAGCACTTCTCGCATAGGCAGACAGAGTGCTGCGGGCTCCTTCATGGGCTATATAGGCGTGTAGTGCATGCAGACATGCATGTAACCATTTACAGCAATGGGGAGTGCAGTTGTGGCCCATTTAATTTTTGGCAAAGATGATGTGTAAAAGGAAAGAACAGCAAGGTTACAGTATTCCTCACATAATAAAAATAAAGCAGACAATAAACATATTCAGAGCTCCAACACAGTGGACCATGATGCCAATTTGAAAATCAAAACTGTTAACGAGGACAAATTAGTGTATTTTCTAAGAAATTACAAGAATTATTGGATTTCAAAACATAAGAATTTAAGGAAATGCTCACTCAATTGTCATTACTTACACTCATGTCGCCCCAAACCTGTATGCAGTTATTTTTTTGTGAGACCAAAATCTAAATTGCTATTCGCTGATAATCTTGCCCTCCCATGAGCTGTTAACTTGATATCTTCATTTGTAAGTTGCTTTGGGCAAAAGTGTCTACTAAATTAATAAACTTAAATTTAGAAACACTGAGACCAGACCATCAAGTCAGTAACTGGAGAACCAGATCAGTCAGATTTAAGAACCAGATCAACATCCTCACACAAAGCTATCATATGGTTTCAGAAGACTTGGAATTTAACCCATAAGTCATATGAACTTTTTAATGTGCATGTTTTTCCTTGTTTTGTTTTTAAGCTTGACAGATGTGGCAACTATCAACTGTTGTGTGTAAAAAGTACAATTCCCCTTAAGTACTCTATGGGGAAAACAAAGCAGCAGCCATTAATTTGTAATGACATGGGTGCGAGTAAATAATATAATTTTTATTTTTGGGTAAAAGGAAATATCCATAAATTTGAAAAAGCAGATGCATAAGCACGAGAACTTTACGCATCTTCTTCAGTGTGTCTGATATCAACATGCAGTGACACAGATGAGAAGCACACACACATCTGAAGCCCAACTAGCACCGGTACTTCACTAAAACAATGGATCATTTTGCTCGAAATGTTGTGTTTTTTCTAAAATAATTTCAACAGCATCTGGGAGAAAAAGCACGGCGGTTTTCACGCTTTCCTTGCATTTTCTGACTTTTCAGCAGTTTACTTTTATGCAGTAATGCATTGACATTGTGATTGAAATATGTCGTCATGAAATCAGAGACGCTCCCCTCGAAATCCAAACACAAGTGGTCAAAAGAAACGCATTTAAGCAAGTAAGGTGTAAACAGCGATTGGTCTCGTCTGACCACATGAGATCGGATCACCCAAGACATCTTAATATCAAGTGTAAACTTGCAAGTACAAGTCCACCACGGACAGGTACTTCCAAACAACTGCCCTTAATTAAATGGCTTTTGATAATTTGAGCATAACCCTGCTGCTGTATGAACTGAGGTGAGATAAGCATACTGAAGAAGAAATGGGCACCTGCAGCATTGGGCTCTGCAGGCAGATCCTCCACTTTAGCGTCACCTGGCTTGACCAAGATAACGCCGTAGCACTGATTGTTGTGGATCACGTTATTCACCATGGTGATTTTAGGCATGACGTCCAGCTCATCTGCAAAATCCTGCCAAAGGGGAAGGTAAATACGCAGTAAGCCTACACAAATAAACATGTACACAAACACCCACATCACATTTTGGCTTTTGCATCATGATGAAATATAAAAGACTGAGGCTAGGGAGGCTAGCCACATGAACACAAACACACAAAGCTTTAGGAAGGTAGATAAAATCCAATTATTCCACTAGAGGTAATTAGGAAAAAATCCTTTTGGGATGCCTCTACCTGCGTGTACATTTGAGTGCGTGCGTTTGCAGCACTTAAAATCTAATTTAGTCTGAGGTGAGATAATAACCCAGTATTCAAGTATAATCCAATTCAATAAAAAAGACCAACAATGAGTGTGTGAGCACACTTGCCTCAGAACACAGACTTGAAGCATCCCATAATACAATGATTCTCGACTGGTGAGTTGCAACACAAAAATTAGCCACAGGTTTGTTCTGACAGTAGGTAAATTACAATGTTAAACGCATCTAACTAATAGGGGTTTAAAAAAAAAAAAGCTGTATGGGTCGCCACCCACGGTTCAGTAAGCATTGGTACAGTGGTTCACCTCAAGTTTATTGACGCATCTGGAGCAAAAGGTTTTGAGAAGAAAATAAAGCATCAAATAGACACGCACAATTACAAGCTCCGCTAATGACCCTGACTGGATCTGTAGATGGATACGCTCGCCTGCGTTTCACCTGGGTCAACCACTGATACATAACTGGATCACTCATGCAATGGTAAACTGCCAGGAGGAGTAAGTGTTCGAGCGGCCATCTTAGTATGTCCAAATTCTCATAGAACGTCAATGACTAACAGGCAAAAACACATCTCCGACCTGCGTATACAACAATTGCGTTTGGCAGCACAACAATCACCAAAGTGGGAACATTGTCCACAAGTTATAATGCAAGTAGGAAAAGCTGTAATATATGCTTGTTTAGAGTGACAATATGTCCTTACACCAAAAAGTCAGACCCAGATGTCTAAATTGCCTTAAATGCCCGGAATTTGCTTTTTTTTTTTTTTTTCATAGTGAAGTGCTTTCTGTAGTCATACATGGATACAAGTCACAAATACATGTTTATTTGCCATTTAAATCTAGCATATTGGTTTAATTTTAACCAACTTTGCTTTGAGCGTCTCCCTGAGGTGCTGCGCGAGAGGGAGAGAGCACACGCTCTTATTCAAATGACCGTGAATATAGGGCACTTTATAAAAACTTTAGTTTTTACTTTGAACAAACACTTCAATGATCACAATAAATAAGTCTGAAAATATCTGTTTTTATCTTACCTCAGTTTCAGTGAACTAGTTTACATTCATCCGATCTGTTCGCTGATCTGAAGTTTGTTAGAGGTGGATACCGTTTAATATAGATATACATAACTCGCTCGGGCTTTAAAGAAACCGTATAAATTCAGGCCTTTAAAAACTAAATAATTACGTGTTGGACCATTTGCATTGTAGGGATGCACATGCAGATCTCCGATATAAAATCATTGATTGAATGACTAATGAAATGAACACTGCAGTTGTAGACAAATATTTTTGAAAGCTCTGTATTAAATCTGGGCCATTAGCTTCACTTGAGAAAATGTTTCTTGGGTGGAAGCATTATGGCAGTGGTTCTCAGCTGGTTTTGCTTCAAAGGAGATGATTTCCTATTAAGTCAATAGGGACATTGGAATGTTTGGGCATAGTAATATGGCGGCGTAGTGGCTTCACAGATATGATGACATGATCAATCCAGTTATAAATATATATCAGTGGGGTCAAATTGATGACAATGTTCTGCAAGCATTGTGTGTAGTTCAAAATGGCAAGTGGGTTAAACATGAGTGCTGTATACTGTTAAAACGTCGACATATGTACATTTATAACAAAATCACCAGGGAAAGATGAGCCGAAACTCCCTTCTGTTTTTAAGCAAGCATTTTAATAGCAAAGTTCTTCCTATAGTGATTACTGCACATATATTCAATATTCAGAAGCTGTACGAGTTCGAAATGCATTTTATGCAATGTATAGCATAATAATGCAGGTATTAAGTTCAAATGTTGATTTATTAAGAGCAAATTATTTTAAAGTTAAAAACCCTAATGAAAATTAACTATGGTTTTACTTTAGTAATATTGCAGTAACCATGACTGCAGTCAACATGGTTTTCTTTGCAGAAATCATGGTTTTGTTACAATTATCCATGGTTTTACAATAGTAATACTGTAATTTCCATATAGTAACCATGATTATACCATGTATTGTAAACATGACAGTAACCATATTGATTTTGTGGTTACTATGTTTTACTACAAATACCATACTTGACCTATGGTTACTGTAAAACAATTATTTGTATTAAGGGTGAAGTGTTTGTTACCAAATAGAGCATTCTTACCTTGGATTTGGCAGTAATATTTGTTTTTGTGTGAACATGGCAAATACCAAACCGTACCAAAACAGTGACCCTAAAACCACGATACAAACCGAACAATGCACCCCTACTAACTAACCACATATGCAAACCACAGGGGCAAGCCAAATAAAAGGCAAAACACGGATAGGTTGTCTCATGCCCTCCTCCTCAAATGCCATGAACAAAACAACGCAAGGTAAAAGAACATACAAAACTACATCATACCTAAGAATGTTCACCCAAAAATTTTATTTAAATTCTGACAATTTACTCACCCTCATGTTGTTCCAAACCATATGATTTTCCTTTTTTCCATGGAACACAAAAGATGATGG